>NW_008239758.1:5662926-5677730 GCF_000691975.1 Corvus brachyrhynchos | reverse complement strand
CCCTCCCGCAGCCAGCTCCTCCTCCCGCTGTGGGGATTGCAGTGGGATGGAGAAGGGCTGCCTTTGTGCTCCCTCCTTTGCAGCTGGAGTGCTGGGGCCAGGTGTCACCAACCTACACTTTGATATCACCCCACACTGACCTCCCTCGCAGCCTCCCCGCACCAAGCTCCTTGGGGGCCCACCCAGCCCCTCAGACACCTTCAAGCTCACCAGGCAGCCAGACCTGCCCAAAGCCCCCAAACTCAAGCCACAGATATCTCCAACAGCACTGGGTCAGGCCACACTCTGATCTCTCCTACTGCAATGCCAAGGCTTGGATTCAGCCCCTGGGACAGGATGCACAGTGTCCCCATGCCAGGCTTGCACCTGTCATGACATTACCAAAGCTTTTTACCCCAAAAATCATCATGTACAGCCCTTCCAGATGTTTTGCTGGCTCTCAGTGAGGGCAGAAGACAGAAGTGAAGGAAGCAGGACGAGGACAGATGGGAGGGCAGAGCCTAGAGACAAAGCAGCACTGGGATGCTCCAAGTCCAGAAGCTGCAGCTCCCTTCCCCAGGACTCTGGACCCTACAGGAGAGCAGGAACAGGTGTAAGACATTCCTGACTCCCACCTGAGCTGGCACAGCCCCCAGCACCACTGACACTGGTGCTGACAGTGAGCACAGCAATGCCACCAGCTTGGGAAATGACTCTGTGCATCAGCACCTGCAACATCCTCCATGGCTCCCCTGAGAGCAGCAGCATGTGCTGCCTCCACACAGCCATCCCTGCACACTCCTGCCCCTTCCCAGTCCCAAAGCCCTGGCACTGCTGCCCTATGAGGGCATCCCAACCTTCCCCAGCTGTGCAATGAAAGCACCAGCTCCCATTTCCATTTTGGGTTGTGAGGACATCAGGGCTGCCTGGCCATGAGGTCCCACACAAACACACAGATCCAGAGAACCTCTGAGTGAGAGGCAGTACAAGATGTCCTGAAGCCACCCCCAAACGCTGACCAACAGATTCTGCCCATGATGGTTTTAAGCTGGGTTGGTTTTGACTTTTCACATCTTTCCCCTAACTCCCCTTTGAAACATCCTGTAGTTGCTATGGAAATAGTCTCATCAGTATGGGTGGAGCATAGCAGTACCAGCCAAAACTCCCTGTGGCTCCCAGTTGACACCAGTTCCTAGGATCTGGCAGCACTGGAGGTTACTCCAAGTTGCACAGGGAATACCCTGAGCTTAAAGCAATGCTTGGCACTAATGGATGAGTGAGACCCATCTGGGAGTCAAGGGCAGGGACTTGCAATTCACCCAGGGATAAACAGGTTAAATGCTAATTGAGACACTCTCACGCTGGCTAAGGGATGAGAGGGTTATAAGCAGCAAAAAGCTGCAATTTTCCCCATCAACACCCTCACCTGGGGCAGGAGGTGGCCAGAGACAAGGGCAGCAGGAGCAGAGCTGAGCTTTGTCACTGGCCCTGCCACCAGTGTAGCCTCCAGGGAGGCTTCTCCTGCCCGCTCTGCACTCCCAGCTCTGACATGAAGCTAACCAGCAAGGGGGGTGTGAACAGCAACCATCAATTGCTGTGAAGAGGGCTGGAGGGTAGAACAGAAATCTTTCCCGTGTGGCAAGAAGAGCAGCATGTTGGGCAATTGCTATATGCTCCAGTGGGCCCACTTCAGATGCTGAGCCGCCCCCTCCCACCTGAGAGCCCTGCACAACACTAAGGTTTGACACCACGAGTCAATTCCTTGCTGAAAACACCAGCAGAATCCTTGCAGGCCATGGATTATCCTTTACCACTAGAGCTTGGAGCAAGGTCCCCAGGAACCAGAGACCAGCTGAGTGGGAAAAGCATCTTCTCCCTGGCAGTGGACAGCAGGCCAGCAGCACTCCATGCACAGGGAGGTGCCGCTGCCATGCTGGCAGATGCACTGCAGTTGTCACCAAGCTCAAATTTAGGGTAAGTGCCAGGGACCCCCATCTCCACCACCCCACCCAGCTGGGAGAGAGGGACTATGTGATGCCTCTACCAACAGTGTGGACACCTCCTGCCTCTGGCTATGCTGAGTAGCTGTGTTCAACCTGCTGGATTCTGTCACCTTGTCACCAGCTGCAGCCCATGACGAATGACAGCAGGAGGCTCTCCTGGCTGCAGAATGCAAACCAAGTTTTCAGCCACTACCAGGGCTGTCTCCAGCCATTCCCAACTGGAGATCACATCACTAATGGCAGCTTAACTCTAGTGCAACCTGGTGCTGTGGCAAGGAGGTTCCAAGCTGCCTGGTGGGCAGTTACATGACCAGACCCTCACCAGCACTTATCATGGACCAGCACATGTGAAACCCCTTTCACATCATCACTGCAAGCTCAGCATGAGCAGGTTACAGATGTTTTCCCAAAGCATTTGTCTCCTGGAGCAGGGATTTTCCTCACTCACTATTGGTGCCACCATGCAGATCTCACCAAGTTTTACCATTCCCCCCTTACCAGCCCTACACAAAGCCACTGGGGCTGTCACACAGCACATCCAACCCTCTGCTCCCAGACCTGCCTGCAAAGGGGAAATCACAGGGGCAGTACCAGCCCAGCACCATGAGGTGCTGTGGCACATCATTGGGCTCACACATCGCTGGTTCCAGGTGAACCTGAGCACAGCTCGACCCTGCATTACAGGGGTACCATCCTGTTGAAAGGGCTAAAGAACAATTTGCACCATCAGGCTGCAGGGTGCACGTCTACAAACCTACTTTGGGAGCACCTTGCCAGATCCCATATGCTCTCCCAAAAGAATGCACTCAAGAGAGAAAACTGGGCTTGATATTGCGCCATCCACGTCTGGTCAGAGATGCTGCAAATAGAACAATTGCTGGAGTGCAGGCTTCTTTCTCACCCAAACTTAGCAAGTTCAAGACATAAAGCAGAAATGCCTCCCACCCCCTGTCCCATGCCCAGGGAAGGGAGTCTCTCTCATGCTCCCTGCTGGCAGAAATCTCATTGCACTAACCCAAACCATTCGCTCCACAGATTTGGGGAGAAGTTATTGAAAGAACACGCATATAAAGCTGCCTGTGAAGCAAAGGGGCTTTACAGAATCAGCAGAGGGACCTGAATCAGCCCCACTTGGACCAGGAACAACAAACCCAGGCTGAAGCCAGGGGAGCAGTCAGCCACCCGTGACTCTGTGCCACTGTCACCTCCAACTCACGACACTATGCCAGCACATATCACCATCCCTCCTGCAACATCTCCAAAGGCCTGGGTGACAGACTGTGCAGTCCCAGCCCCCACAGTCCCTTTATCCTCTGTGACCCACAGGTAACCTCAGCAACAGAGCAGGGACCATTCCGTATCACAGAAAGCTAAACCATGGACTAAGTAAACAACTTATCTCTCATCACACAGCAGAATTTTCAGGATGCCTTAAGAGGCCGCTCCTCCAACATCCACATTTTCTCCATCTTTACACCAGCTTGGAGGTCCCCATCAAAACCACAGCAGCAGGGATGCTTTGGTGAGGCCCAGTCAGCCTCACCAAATGTGGGTGCTGCTACCAGGAAGACTCTGCTATGAGGCAGCAGAGCAGAATTTGGGGCTGACTCCTGGGCAGGGGACCCAGGTGGCTGCCTAGGTGTACCCCAGCTTCACCTCACAGCACCCCGAGGTGCCCAGCAGAGAGTTGTGCCCTTTGCCTGCACAGCAGCAGAGCGCCTCAAATAAAAACTCCCCACAGCCAGCACAGTGAATAAGATTACAACAAATATAAACTAATGATACAGCTGTCAAGACAGATTAGACTGCACAGTGTAAAAAATTGCAGGGCTGTTTAGTCACAACAATATAAGATTAATTTATCAATACAGCTTATGTGGCACTGGAGAGATAGCAAATTGAATAAGTGAATCTTTTCTACACCTTGCTCAAGGAGGGAGTCTCAGACCCGATGGGTGTATGGGGCTGGATACCAGCGAGGACCCGCAGGCTGCGATCACCCGACAGGGCTGGTTTGACACAGCCCAGGGGGATCTGCACCTCCATCCCAGGCTTAGGGGATGGCACATGTAGCACCCAAATGCATGGCTCTGCACCCACATGTTCCTAAAGGTGCCCACCCTTCTGCAGTACCAGAGGGGAGAGTGATGTTGCTAAATCAAGACATCCAGAAGCTGCTGCAGGCAGGAGCCTCCCAGAGCCTTTTCCACAAGCTCCTCCAACTCCAGCATCACAGAACTGGAGCTGTTTTTGTAGCCTCACCTTTCAGCTCTGTCCCAGTTCCAGCGTGTACGTGTGCTGGTGCACACAGGAATCCCAGGCAGCATCCACTGCTCTAATGCATGCAAAAATATGCACAGCCACAGCCACCCCTTGGGGGCTAAGCCCTGGCAGAACCAGGCAAGCTTGCAGCCCTGAGAACACCTCTCATGAGTTCCCAGAAAGCAAGGATCCAACCCACAGGCCCTCAGGAGGTGCTTCCCTATTCATCCCGCAGCTGCTACCCAAAGACTACAGCGTCTGCACTGGGCCCGTATCTTTTCAGATCTCTCATGTGTTGTCATCTGTGGGTTAAAAGATGTGCAAGTAAATAAATAGGTGCAGCAATAATGAGCCAAGGTTTCGATCTGTGAAGGTGAGAGCACAGCAGCATCTGCCAATACGAAGGAAGCACCCGTTTCTATAAATATTGAAATCCGGTAATTATCGTCATTAGAACTAGTTGTGATTTAGCCATAGCTCAATCCCAACAAGTAAGAATGGCATTTATTTGCCACAATTAGAACAGCTAAAAATACCTCCCAAACTTTGCCTGGTTCAGCCCCATCCCAGCAGGCTCAGCTCTGGGCAGGGAGAAATGCAAAGCAGGGGATTGCTTGAAGGAACATGTGGGGGCTGAAGAAACCCTGTGCTCTCACAGGGAGACCAGCACACCAACACAAGGCCACCCCCATCTTCTAGGAGCCCTTCATGGAAGCTCTGCTGTATGGCTTTGGGGAGCTTTTTTGCTCCCCAACTCTGTTTCATCCCCTCTAATTCTCACCACACTGGCTCACAAGGGTGGCTGTTCCCCATACAAAGGGACATTCCCTCTAGCAAGCTATATTTCCCACACCGAAAGTTTCTTTGCAGTTGTGTCAAAAGGCACAGATTTGCTTTAAAAGGCAAACAGAAAAGCCTGGCTCAAGCCAACCATCCCACTGGCAGTGGGGGCAATAGCCCTGGTAGCACCCAAATGGTCCAACCCAGCCATTGCTGACAGCCACGGGTTTCCTCACCTTGTGGGAACCTCGCAGTTATGCCAAGAGCCTTGGCACACTCAGCACCCCTCCCAGGCTCCAGCTGAGTGCTGCAGGACTCCTAGAGCTCAGCATGCTGGACAGACAGCTTCACGGGTGAGCCTGCTAAAGACCTCATCCTTCCCAGCTTCTACAGGCAACTCCTCACACAAAATCCTGTGAGCAGCATCAAGCTGTCCTGTCCTTCCTCTGCAAGGTGACCAGAGGGTCACCACCTTTCCAGAAGCTTTAAACATGAAGGGACTTGGCCATCCTGCCTTAGGGACATGTCTGCATTCCAGCTGCCACCAGCAGTTTCCCAGCCTTTTCCCCAATGATAAATAAATGCCTGTGAGGTGCAGATAAATATTGCAGGAGGCAGCACCTCAAAGCAGCTACAATCAGCTCTCAGCTTCCCATCCAAGTCCAGGAAAAAAAAAAAAATCTCCATCTACTGACACAAACCACCCAGGGCCATCTCCTCGTGCTTGTTCCAAGACTCAAGATTTTCCCTGAGGAAACGTGCCCAGCTCCCCCGGTCAGGGATGTTCTTTCTGACAGTCACGGTGAATATTCTCCCTGCTTATCCGATAATATCTGGAAAGGGCCGTGAAATGGGAGCTCAGAGAGTCTCCGCTGCGCGGGGGCGAAGGCGCTGAGGTGCTGCTCCCTGCCAGGTCCCAAACATCCATCCCAGCCCCACTGGCCTCCACCTGCTCCTCCCTGAAACGCCTCCAGCTCTGGGATTTCTCAACCCCCAGCCTCCCTCTGCGGGTAATCTGACCCCTCTGATGCCTTTTTTCCCCACTCTTTTTACTTCTGAACTCTCTCCAGTTTGTCAACAT
The DNA here is from genome assembly GCF_000691975.1 of Corvus brachyrhynchos. Taxonomy (NCBI): domain Eukaryota; kingdom Metazoa; phylum Chordata; class Aves; order Passeriformes; family Corvidae; genus Corvus; species Corvus brachyrhynchos. The sequence continues at coordinate 5,671,625 of NW_008239758.1, read as the reverse complement.
TCCCATAATAAGGTGCCTTAAACTGAGACCACATTCCTGGATTTTTTTTTTATTATTATTTTGAGGCTTTTCTGTTGCTTTGCATTTTTTCAGTGAGAATAGCCAGGTCATAGCTCTGCTCCCACAGCTCCCCCTCTCCCCAAACACAGCCCATCATTACGAGTGTAGGGCCCTTAGCCAGTTCTCAGTCCATTTGGCAGCACCGTATCCAAGGCAAACTGAACTAATTTTGAGAGTAAGATTTGGTGAGACACTATATCAAATGCTTTACTAAATCCAAATATATTAGGATTTCCACGTTCTGCTCAGCCACTAATTTTGTGATTCCATCAAAAAGAAAAAGCAATCAGGTTTGTCTGGCAAGATTTATTCTTTCTAAATCCCTGCTGTTATTGCTCATGCTTTCCTTATCCTCTAGTGCTTCACTTTCTTAATACTGCAGGACTGGAAGTGTTTGCTGGAAATTTATTTTTGCTATTTATATGGATTTTGAAAATCTGCCTCCGCTCTCCTCCACTGCCCCCTGCCTTTCCCACTGCTGTTTAGCATCCCTGTGCTCCCACCATACTCATCATCTCCTCCATCCTCCTCCCAAAGCCAGAGCACAGTAGTATCAATAAGCCCAGTGTTAATACACAACTCAGACACAAGATACAGGAGGAAAACTAATTAAAAAAAAATGTTTGGCGTCAAGAGAAAGGTCTAAAGGAAACACCCAGCTGGGTCAAGCCCAGGTCCATCGCAGAGCATCACCAACAGTTAATATTAATGCCTGAATCAGTCAGCCTGAGCATCTCCACGTTTTTCTTGCAAATCTTCTGGCAGCCACACCCGGGGTGATCAGGGAGAGTTGAGCCACAGGTGACACAGGTCGGTACCTTTCCAGGGGACACACACAGTCCATGCTGGGTCAGGGCCAGCACTTCTGTAAACCAAGCCCTGAACCACTCAGGCAGCTGAGGAGCTCCTCCAGGCCTGGGGCTTGCAGAGAAAGGCAGGAAAGGCTGCACTCCCTTGCTCTAGGCTGCTACCCCAGTTTCCCACTCATAGCTTGAGGGCTGAGGTACTCAGAAAGCCACATCACAGGGCACTCAGATCTCCTGCAGCATTTCCCTCCCCAGTGAGCCAAGCAGAACTCTCTAAGTCCTGTGTTCACACAAGCTTTTCAGACAGCACCATCCCAAAACACTGCTATGGGTGACCCCATCCCAACTCTGACTGTGCATCCACTGCTGTGTGCCCCACTGACCTCCGTGGGAGCAGGGCAGAGCTGCTCCTGCAGTTCAGGGTGTCACTCCCTCCTGCTCATCAGGAGGAAAAAGGCAGCTGTGTTGGAGTGTCACCGGCTTCTGCTCACCAGGCCTTAGAAAGACTCAGTAATTTGTATGCCAAATAACACCTGCCTGGGTGCCAGCTGCCTGCACACCCTCGGGACACCCCAGCCAGCCACAGCAAAGCAGCAGCACTACCAGCCTGTATCGAGGACAAGCCATGAGCTGCAGACACAGCCTTCCCACAGACACTGACACCTCCCCTGGCACACCCAGGTCACGGCACAGAGCTGATGTTTGGCTTCCCACACCTCCACCAGGTCAGGTCTCTGTCAGACCCTTTGCCTCAGCTCCTACGTGCTGTTCCAGAGGAAAAGAACACAGCATGGTCATCCCAGCAACTCAAGACTCAGAGCATCAGCATCCAGCAGAAGCCCAGGTGACAATTCTCCCTTACACAAGGGACCTCTGCTGCCCACAGCTCCTTCAGTGCCCACTGAAGGGAGCTTACACAGGGGCGCGGCGGAGCTAAGCTATGGCATGACCCCAAGCACTCAAGGGATAAAAGGAGATTTTCTCTTGACTCCGGCTATTTTTACATATCAGAAATGTGTCCTGGGGGAGCAGCCATCCCCAGGAGCCCTGCTGAGGGCTGGGATACCAACACCCTCCAGTTTACAGCCAGCTGGCTGCAGCCCAGCTGAAGATGACAGCCCAGCCCTGCTCGCAGCACAAGGATGACCTACCCTGCAGGCAGCAGGGCAAAATGTCCTCCACCAGCTCCCAGTGGCAAGTGAGTCCTGAAGGAGCTGGCGGGAGGGATTAACCCATCCTGGGACAGCTGCCCTCCATCGCCCCATCCATTCCCCCAGCCTCACCAGGGCTCAGGATTTACAGCACAGGCAGAGCAAGGGGGGTCAGCAGAGGAAAACTAATGGGAACGGAGGATTTACAAGGAAGGGCTGGATTCAGGGAAGGCAGAGCAAAGCAGAGGGTGATTTACAGGGTCAGCAGCAATTTACACAGCAGGTGGCACAGGGGATGCAAGCATTTACAGGGGCAGGGGATGCAAGCATTTACAGGGGCAGGGGAGAAGTGCATTTTGTGGGTCTTTATTAGGAAATGAGTATCTCCTTCTCCTGACCGCTGTGACCTGGGGAGGGATGTGGGAGCTGATGGATCTCCAAGGAGCCTCCCCCTTGTTCTGGAGGTCACAGACAGGCCATCATGGGGAACCAGCCCTCTCCCAGCATGGCTGCATACTGAAGCTGGTTTCTGCTTGGCCACAACAACCTCAGGGTCATTCCAGCATGTCCTTGTCCCACCACTGCCCCGGGGCAGTATTCCAAGGGCAGTCTTGGTGGTCAGTGCCTCCAGGGAGGCTACAAACAAACCCTCAGACATCTCCTCCTGGAGCTGGAGGCCCTTCCTTCCTCCTGGCAAGCCCCACAGTCCCTCCCCACCAGGGTCTGATCCAGCTCATCTGCTGGCAGAGGCAGCGTTTCTCCCACTGCCAAGGCCCCCCCCGCCGCCAGGACGTGGCTGCCAGGCTGGTGACAGGCGGCCAGGGTCGGGGCTGCTGTCCCTCCACCCCGTGGTGGGGGCAGTGAGCCAGCCCCAGGGCCACCAGCACAGATACACACGAATCACGTCACCCACTCTCCAGTCCCATTTTCCAGCCACTTCTGGCACCCAGCAGGAGTCAGGGATTGGGGTGGGCCCCACGCATGCAACCCTCAGCACATCACTATGGGCAAGCCGGCCCTTTCCCTCTCCCACAGCATCTTCCCCCCACTCCTGAATTGCAGCAGGGCTGGTGAGGGGTGCAATCCTCAAGCACACAGTGCAAAACGTGAGGGGTGGCAGCGTGTTTTGGTCTCCAGCTATCACAAAGCTCCCAGCCCTGGCTCTCCTAGCAGCATCTGTGAGCTGGCAGGAGCCAGGCTGGGCTCAGAGACACAAGGGTTACACCTGGTCTGCTCACCCTGCAAGCAGGAAAAGTTGTCCCAACACAGAAACTCCACCATGTTGTGGCATCACCACTTTGGAGCATGCCATGGCTGGCTTCTGCCACCCCAGGAGGTGACAGCTCAACTTAATGTCCAGGAGTGAGCTGGGACACACTTCCTGCTGCCCCCAGCTCTTCCCTGCCACTGCTTCCTGTCAGCAGTACAAGGCACAGGCTGCCCCTCCAGAAGTGATATTCACAGCACATCATGGCCTGGGGAACAAAGCCTCAGCCCTGCCAACAGGAGGATGCCCCCAGTGACATGCCAATCCACAACCTTGCATGCTCCTGTGTTTACTCCCCAAAAAGAGGCTTTCAGAACAAGAAGTGGAGAGGTTGATCCTAGAAGAGCCAAAAAAAGGGGGAGTTCACTCAGACGTTTCATCTCAGTCTCATTCTCCAGACACTCCTCTATTTTCTAACAGATAGAGCAGGCCACATGCTAAACAAGTGCAATCCCTGCAGGGGACACCCAGCCTCTTGCAGCCCTGTGCTGCTCAGTACAGGGGTGCAGTAAGACTCATGCCACTGTCAGAGAGAGGGACAGAGGGGAACAGCTCCAAGCACTGACCACAGATGCCCATGAAAGCATCGAGCACAGCCCAGCCCTGGTGCAGCATAAAAGAGGTGAAAATAAAGTTATGAGCAGCCTACACAAAGCAAGAGAAGTTTCTCTCTGTCAGCCTGGAGAGATGCAGCTTTGTAGCCCAGACAGGTCACACCAGGCAACATCCCAATGTGTAGGAGCCCGGATAACATCCCATCATTTGCAGGTGAGGACTCACTCCCAGCCCAGCTGATCCCACAGATCCTCAGCAGAGGCACATGGGCAGCATCCCAAATAAGCTCGTCCTCTTATCCATGTGAAGCTTCCAGAGAGGCACAACAGCAACACTCAACTCACAGCATCACCAGAACCACAGACAGCAGCACCACCATTGCCCCCCTCCCACTCCCCCAAAGTTTGACTAAAGCTCAGGAGTATCTTTGCTTTTATAAATCTCTGCCTTTTAATGATGGCTTCAAGGCTCAGAGAAAAAAAGGCCCATTAAACTCACTGAATAAGTTAATGGGGCAGAGAGAATCCATTTCAAAGCCACCCCAGGCTATTTTCCTCTGGAGCTAAAGCCTGAATAAGCAAAAAGGAAAAATTAAAACTGTACAGTGCTTTGCCAATAAATAACCCCCAGTGTAATCTGCTCCCAGGCAGGCCTCCATTTTCAGAGATAATAGGATGCAGATCAGCTGCAAACCACCTCCCCTTGCAGGGACCACCACCTTTTGATTGCAATTAGCTGTGCCAAGGCAGGAGCTTCCATCTGCCTGTCCCCTTCCACCTGCCTGGGCAGGAGGGAATTTCCTGCAGGAAATGCCAAAATCCAGCACTTAGCTCTGCAATTTCCCGACATCAATGCTCCAGACACATACCCCTGCTTCTCTGCCCCATTTTTCCCCAGCCCTCCTGCCCCTTCATCCCTGTCTTCTCCCCCTCCTTCACCAGCAGCGCTGTGGGTCCATCCCTCACCCATCAACCAGAGCCCACACACAGCTGCTCCTCCCCAAGCACTTAAAAAACAAGTGCATGTCCCAGAGAGGAGGGGAAAAAAAAAAATCCTGCTTGTAAATGTTGATCCCACTAGACGCGGTTTGTTTACTATTTAATATTTAAAGATGTTAATTAAGTCTCTGAATAAATAAATCTATGCTACCCATGCCTTTTGGAAGGCAGGTATCCTTCCCTCAGGGCCAGGGCAGTCCAGAACATGGTGGGTGCTAGGCAGTGTGCCTGGGTCTGGGGACAAGCCTGGGGCAAAGCTCGAGGATCCCGTCACCATCCCTTCTGGAAGGAAAGGCTTATTGGCAACATGAAGCAACACCAGGCTGGGAGCATCAGGCACCTCAGCCATCAAGTCCTGGAGGAGAGCACAGGCAGGACAAGGCACCAAGAGGATTTCCAGGCAGGGGTGCGGGTGCTAGGCAGTGTGCCTGGGTCTGGGGACAAGCCTGGGGCAAAGCTCGAGGATCCCGTCACCATCCCTTCTGGAAGGAAAGGCTTATTGGCAACATGAAGCAACACCAGGCTGGGAGCATCAGGCACCTCAGCCATCAAGTCCTGGAGGAGAGCACAGGCAGGACAAGGCACCAAGAGGATTTCCAGGCAGGAAACCACAGTGGTTCCTCTCAGCCCTGGGATGGGATCTCAGCTACAAGCCAGAAGCCAAGGGCTTGCGCTCCCAAGGGCCAGAGGATGAACCCACAAAGTGCTGGGGGGGACACGGACACCAACACACATCACCACAGCACACCGGCAGCCAGGGCTGCTGCAGTGACCAGCCACAGACACCCACATCCCTCCCAACTGCCCAGAGCCAGGACAGGCAGCCCACACAGCTTCTTACCCGAGAGCTTCCCTGTTCCAGCTCCTCTTCTCAAAACCAACACGCAGCATCTCGCAAGGAGCAGCGACTGCTGCCTCCCTCACACACAACCCTCAACACCCACAGCTTAGCTCTCCCACCTGATACCTCTTCAGCCTCATTAGGCTCTGCCTCTCCCAAATCCGCTCCAGCTGTATCCTGCACCTTGCCATTAACCCCCACAGTGCCAGCCCTGCAGAGCTCCTTGTTGCCCCTCCCTGCCCAGCTGGCCTCCTTGCACCGTGCAGGTACCCGGCTCACACTCCTCGGGCTCAGGCTTTGCTTTGATGCTCCCAAGGACACCCTCCAGCATCTGCCCCGACCTGAAATGGGGGGCACAGCACTTCCCAAGGGAGCTGCTCTGATGCTGATTCAGCTCTCTGCTGCTCTGCCCTCTCTCCTGCAGAGTCTGGGACAGCCTGTGAGATGGCTGGAAGCATAGATGTGTCCAGAGCTCGTGTGAGGCTCCAAAGAGGAAATAGTCCCCAGCAACATTCAGCTTCTCTGAACAGGCAAAAAGAGAGCCCCAGGAGGAAGGGATGCTCTCAGCAAGCTGGGGAGCTGGGAACACACAGCATCCTTGCCCTGTGTCCCACTGAACTTTGCTTGTTCCACAGGCTGCTCAGCAGCAGCCACCCAGTGACTCGGGGACTTTCACCTTACTTTTCCTGGGATTATATTTTGGCTGGGAGAGCACAAGCAAGGCATGAGACAGACAAAGCCAGGAGCCACCTCACTGCCCCAGGAACACCCGTCCACATCCTGGAGGAAAGAGTTTTGAGGACAAGAGAGACTTTTCCAGCCACACAAGTCACAGAGCTCCCCACAGGCAATCCCATCTGTACTGGGAGGAACACGAGGGATGCCCAAGCTGGTCTTGTCTGCCTGGGTTAAGAGCAGGCAGGAGGAGGGCAAGCAGCCCAAGGGAGCATTTGCACAGCTGGATCACAGGCTGGAGAGCCAGGACTCCTTGTTCCCAGCCCAGGTCACTGCACAGCATTTCCATGGAGAGCATGGGATGGGGGATGAGGCCAGAGCTGCTCCAGGAGCAGAAGGAAAGTCGGCAGCTGCAGGCACCCGAGATCTCCCCCATGTGGCTTCATGTCCCGGCAGGGTCAGGAGTTAGAGCCTGGCATTGCTGCAGCTCAGCTGAACATTCATGTTCCTAATTTATCCTGGCAAACCCCTGAGCATGCAGGGTCCTCAGCAGTGCTCAGATTCCCAGCATCTGTTTGAGCATTTCCACATTAACATTTCTTAGTGGGAACCTCCTGGTGAGAACTAGTTAAGGGACAGCCTTGCACAGCCCAGAAGGATGGGGATTGCACCATGTTCACATCTGCTCCCACCCACTTCCCAGTCCCCCAGGGACAGCACAGAGCAGCCAGCAAAGGCACCAGTGCCCTGTCCCCTTCCCAGCACAACTGAGCCCAGCACGGAGCTGTAGGAGAGCTGCAGGCAAGAGGCTGCATGGCGGGTAGCGCTTGGGTCAGCATCTCCCTGCATCCTTCCCTGCGATCCCAAGATGGTTTAGTTGTCATTTCAACACCACTGTAGTCAAGAACAGCACCTCGAGTTGCACATCTGTGCTATCAAACTCCCTTGGGAACCCTTCCTGACCTCTCTGCCCCACTGCTGGGACTTGTGTTTTTAATTAAAAAGGCAGTTGTTATTTAGGCAGACCAACGCTGGGAGTGATGTCACATGTGGGTACAGGAAGGGCACGGTCACTACCAGGCTCCATTATCCACCATCCCAAAGCACTGGGTGGCAGCTGGAGGAAAGCTGGCTGTGCACATGGCTCTGGCTTCTCCTGCAGCTCCTCAACTGCTACAGCACATGAAAACAAGCTAAAAATACATGTTCTCCTGGTGCCACCCTGCAGGCAAGCACAGGCCAGGTCTCACACAGAGGGAAACATGGAAGGCCCCCCAGTCCCTCGGGGTGTGGAAGCCGGGTGGTATGTGGAGGATGGGGGTACCCAGGGACGCAGCACAGCAGGGTTGGTGGAGTAGCACTGATTTCAGTGCAGTGCTCCAAGGGGAGTCCAGAGAGATTTTAGTCCCCCTTAAGCCCAGGCCCTGAGCTGTTCCATGGCTCTAACCCGTGATCCATCACCCACTCCCCAACACATATCCAACAAAATGTTGCCCCTGCCATGGTGCTGGGGGTCCATTTGCTGTTGCGTTGCAGGACCACAGGGTGTCACAGCCTTTCCATCATGCGGGCAGCCCTTGGAAATAACCAGCCCCTCTTTGGCCCAGCTGCCAGGGAAAATGAGACAATCCCAGGAGCCACACATAGAGGATGTTACAGGGCCAAGACCAGATTCCTGCCCCCACTCACCCTTGCTCCGTCTCACAGCAGGCTCTTCTCAGCCTTCCCCCCTTGGAGAAGGCCTCTTTAGCTCTCTGACCTCCATCCAGAGGTTTAATCAAAGGAGCAAAGAATATTGCACCTACCCTGGCGGCTTCCAAACACAGCTCTCAGTCTGTGTCTTCTTGCCACTACCTCCAGGTTCCTCCATGGACCTCTCTCATGTCTGCTAAACAAAGCAGGACCAATAGAACATCCTTGTTTATCCCTTAGCTCCATGCTTGGCCTCTCCCTAAACCCTGGCCAGTGCTGGGCTAAGGGACCTCCATCCTCACTCTGCTTCTTGCAGGCCAGTCCCACCACTGTTCTGTGCCTCAGCTTCCCCACCAGTAAAATGGACAGAGCTATTAGAGGCTTCCTTGTAGGGTCACAGCCAGAAGCTGGTCTCAGAGGGTAGGTCATGACCCCGCTCAGGCACCTCTTGCCCAGCAACAGGTTCTCACTGCACCCGCTTCGGTTGGGCCAATACCGCCAAAAAGCTGCAAATCACCTCAATTCACAGACAGGCTGGGGCTGTATCTTGCAGCACTGGTGGAAGAGCTGTGGGTAGGTGGGGGTGCACTGACCACACTCTCCCGCAGCAGCCCAGAGAAGAAAACCATGACCCCGCAACTCACTCGGGTCCTA
>NW_008239758.1:5660170-5662790 GCF_000691975.1 Corvus brachyrhynchos | reverse complement strand
CTAGCGGCACAGCCGCCTTTAGACGGGAATAGCGGAGCGGAGGAGCCGGGATGCGCCGGGCAGAGCGAGCCGGGATCCGGCCGCCCCAGCGGGGCACAGGGTGGAGGCTCGGCCGGGCGCTGTGGAGCATCCACGGATGTGGAACATGCTCGTTTGCCAGCGCTCCTGCACCCACAGCCTCAGTCCGGAGCGTGTCGTCTTTGGGGGATAACGGGGACAGCCCGCTGCAGCCGTGGTGCTGGTGCTGCATGCGCGGCTCTCAAGGAACCTGGGGAACCACGTGAGGTGAGCGAGCTGCTGGCCCTCATCTCCTCCTGTGGGCACAAAGTGCTGCGATGCCCAACCGCGGCACGAAGTGCAGCCTCTGGGCGACGAACTCGCCCACAGCACCTCCTCGGTGACAGCTTTGCTGCACGCCCCTTGGTGCCGAGGGGAGAGCAGGAGGATTTGGGGCAGACCAGAGCCCACAGGCTGCTGTCAAACACAGCTGCTTAGAAAGCAGCTACACAGCCTGTCGGAACCCCCTCTGCAGGAAACACTGAACTACTGCTATCGCACAGAGCCCGGTAAATGACACTCCGAGTTACAAGCACTAGTAACACTCACTTTGGAAGCCTGGCAGGCTTAAGGCTTGGTTTATTCCCCACTTGTCAGCAGTCCCCCTAAATGGGATGCACCAAATCCAGCCATAAACTCCTGGACAACACCAAGCAGGGGCTTTTCACTGAGCAGGACAAGCCGGTGTGCCAGGGTGGCACAGGGAAGCACCACCAAGCTCCATCTACCTCCAGGGCTCCCCAAAGGTGATCCCACGGGACATCTCAGGGACTCTTTGGGAAGTTCCCTGAAAGGGCCCAGCATTGCTGGGTGCATGGATGGTCACAGGGCTGTGGGAGACCTCGAGCAGTCTCATTCCACAGCACATGAAGATGCTTTGTTTCACAGAGGTGAGCTGATAATATAAAGCAGACCCAGAAAGCTTTTCCTGAGCTCTACAAAAGCCCTTAGCCAGAGGCAACACCTCTCCAAGCCTCCAAGGACAGCAAGGCAGCTCCTCCTCACTCCCTTTAAACATCCATCCTAGACCTGAAGCACCTCTGTCTCACCTTTCCAATTATAAGGAGACAAGCCTACAGTCAGAACTAATTTAGACTTCCCCAAAACCTGCAGGACACAAGGACATGGGAGATGCCACATCCACCCTGAAATCATCTGGGCCACCAGCTCCTCCTGTCAGGCCAGCAGCTCAGGCCCCATGTTTGGCTCAGAAAAAGTCTGGGAGGTGCTGGCAGGCATCAAAACTGTCTCCTTCCTGAAGAAATACCTGACATCACCTGTGCCAGGAAAGTGCCTCTCTCCAGGACTGGTCAGCAGAGAGAAAGACAGTAAGAGCAAGGCAAGGAGCCAACAGCCAGCCCACAGGAAAGAGGGAGGATACGGCTCAGTTCTCCTGTCTTAAATCACCTCTAGAGCATCAAGACCATATATCTCAGCCCAACTCCTTGTCCCAAATATCTCTGGACCCTTTTCTGTCCTCACAGCTTGGTGCTGCACCTGCCTCCCCCATCCTAACATCCTTCAGGATAGATGCTCTGCATGAACAAAGGTCCTGCAAATCCAAGCTGGATTGAATTAGGGACCTTTTGGATGGTCTCTGGAGCAGCCAAAGCCTCTGGGACCAGAAGATGGGAGGCTTTGGGAATGCAGAGCCCTTCATCCCGGGGGAATAGTAGTACACGAGGCACACGGGGCACAACATGGCTGATTCACAGAGAGGGGAAAAGTTTGTGCCTGTTGTCTGAAGCAGAGCAGTCAATAATCTGAGCATCACAGGAGCCTTTCTCACGGCTGCTTGGGTCACCAATGCAAGTTCTGCTCCCTCCAGCCCTGCCAGGAAGAGTCCTGCCCTTTCTTTCTTCCCTCCTTCCCAGACGTGGGCACACACGAGCATTCCCAGTGTCTCGGCTCTCCCCGCACTGGCAGGGAAGGGGTGCTGCTGCTCCGAGCACCCCCTCGCTCTCCCCCACTCCACATGCTCCCAGCTCCCGCGCAGCGAGTGGGGGCTGCGCTGCCGGTCCCCCCACAGCTCCCAGCGCTGACGTGGCTCTCCCACCCCCGGCCAGGCCCACGGGATGGAGCGCATGCTGCCGTAGACTGGTGGGATAGCCTGATAAGGAAGAATGAAGATGCTGTTCTTGTCTATGGAGGGGAGCAAGAGGTTTCCTCTTGCCCCTGCAGGTGAGACCCCAAAATCCTGCATCCCACTTTGCTCCACAATGAGCCACCTCCTCTTGGGTTGCTCTGAATTCATCTCACCTTGTTGAAAGCAGCTGCGAGCTGCACAGATACACCCTGAATATCCATCCATCGAGTGTGTTCTACCATGAGAACCCCAATTCTCCCCTGGTGAGGCTGGGTAAAGAGTGAGGCCTTATATACCGGGGACATCTCCCTACCTCAAGGGAGCCCAGGGGTGACACACGCAGGCCACCACCGCCTGCCTAGCAGCATCTCTGCAGTGCCATAGCAACAGCTGAGAAGTAGGGAGGCCCAGATGGCAAACTCCTCCGTCTGTCCTTCCCCACGCACGGTGCCGGCGCACGCAGGCGCTGCCCACGCT
>NW_008239758.1:5657803-5660085 GCF_000691975.1 Corvus brachyrhynchos | reverse complement strand
CTGTGCCAGCCAGCCCCATGGCTGCCCCCACTGTGCCAGGGCTGGGGACCCCCGGGGACAAAAACGCCAGCTGCTCGGCACGTGGGAGTGGATGGGGTTCTGTGCCACAGCAGCCCTGGGATCAAAGCTCTGCCTGTGCATCTGGTCTTGCAGTGAGTAAAACCCCATGTCACAGGGGTGAGGATGGGTTGGGGGGAGCTTGAGCGTCCCTGTAAGTCACACGTGGCTGGAGACACAGCAAAGGCCACCCAGGTGTGCAGGAAAAGCAATGGCATGGACATACCCCAAGCCCATGGTGCCCTCTCCTGAAACTGGGAGGGGGAAGTGCAGAGCACGACTCCAAACTGGGGCCCTCTCAGCCAGGTCCAAGCTGGCTCTCTGGCTAGACAGGGCTGCTGGCAGCTCTTCAGAGGGATCTGTGTGCAGAGTCACATCTCCAGGGATGCTACCCAAAATCGGGTAGCTGTCTGGGCATGCTGGGAAAGGGCAGAGGGATATCAGCCAACCTAACCTCCTCGTTCATCTCAGGGCAGGAACCTCCTGCCTTTCTCCTGCCTGACCATTGACCTGGCACCACCTGGATTTGCAAGAAGGTTGTGTGTCACTGTCCCCTCCAGCCCAGCCAGGGCAGGAACCACCCAGCCCTGACTTCTACCAAAAGGAGGATGTGTGGGAAGCCAGAAGCACCAGCAATTGAAGCAAAGGCCATTCCACTGAGGGGTGCAACAGGAGGCTCGATGGTGGGGCACCACCGTGAGGGCATCCACAGGGCTGGCCTGCCCCACCAGCCTCCTTCAGCAGCACTGCAGGCTGGGTGTCCCCTGTTCTTCTTCTGTTGTCCTCGCCTCACAGGGCCTCATCAATCACTAAGAAGTGATATAACCCAAAGCTCCTGATGGCTCAGTCCCCAGCGCTGGGTTGGGCTGGGCCGGCCTGGAGGGGTCTTGCCCTGGCTCAAGGGGGTAAGATGGACAAGCCCTCCAAATGGCTCAAATTGGTTTTTTCAGCTAGCTCTCTGAATGAGTGCTGGCAGTCTTTCATCAGCAACACTCAAGCCCTGATTTGGAAGCTGAGCTCTGTTTTGGACGTGAATAAGGCTGTGCCTGGTCGCAGGGTTGTTTCACCACCCCACACTCCATTTGCTTTTTCGCCAGCAACAAGATGGAGCAGCGACCACCACCTTCCCCAGGGCCTGTGGGGAGGTTCCAGCTGGGGCACTGCATCCCCCAGCCACAGGGACAGGATTGAGCCTCCCCTGCTCGCCCCCAGCCCACTGGGAGAAGGTGCTTTTGCCCACTGGCTGCCCACAAGCTGCCTAATGAGGCCAAGCCCCCGGTGAGCATGGCAAGCAGGGGGAAAACACTGATCCTCGCCCAGCTGAATCAGACTCACATGCCAGGAGTGATTCAGCGATGACCAGGCTGGGCTTCAAGGCACCCTCACCCCAACATCCATGATGTCAGGGCTGGCAAGGAGAGGCCTGACATCAGCCTGAAAGGGTGCAGGACCTGATGCCTCCCGCACAAGAGCGTGAATGTGGTTCAGCCCTGGCTCCCGGCAGTGGCTCCTTTGCTGGGAAGCATCCCTGCCACACAAATCAACCCTCTGCTCCCATAAGCATCCACTACAAACCACTGCTGCCTTCCCAGTAAGCACAGACCCTTGTGGAAAGTTTTCATTTGTGCTCAGTCTCAGCCCCTGAGAGCATTTTGGAGTTCACGCCAGTCCTGTGCCTCAGCCCTCCCAAGCCCAAAAAGGGAGGCACGGGTCCAGCAGCGATGCAGAGGGTGAAGGAATGTGCTTTGCTCAGTGTGAAGCAGAGATGCCTACGAATTCCAGCAAAAACTGGCACCTTCTTCTCCTTCCCCAACTCAAGAGAAGCTCCTTTCCAAAAAAAATACCCAGTATCTCTTTCTGGAGTTGTCCGTTTGGATTTTATTTTCCCCTCTCCTTTTTACGGACTGCTTATCAGCATTTCTCATTTTCAAAGCAGTAAAGACATTTTCTGGGCACAAAGCACTCGTGTAATACTACCTCTCACAGCAGTTCAGATGTCTGTGCGTCTGACAACGCACACTCGCTCACGCTGGTGGCTTCCAAACCTTCCCAGCCTTTCCTCCTGCTCCTCGGCCCCCAAAGGGTTAAAACTAAACCACAACAAACAGCGAGCACAGGGGAAAAAACACGAGTTTCTCTGACTTCCCCAGCATCACCCTCATCCCTCCAGCATCACAGGGAAAACACTCCAGCACGACAATGCAGGATAAATATGGGGCAATTGG
>NW_008239758.1:5655998-5657768 GCF_000691975.1 Corvus brachyrhynchos | reverse complement strand
GCTGCTTTTACAGAGCTCTGCTGCCAAGGGGAAGGCAGAGTTGGGGATTCAGGGTCAGTGACCTGCTGAAAACCTGCCTGAGCATCACATCAACCTGTAAGCAAGCGGGGAAAGCAGCTCCCATCATCTTTACCCAGCAAACGTGATGAGCAGAGCTGCGAAAGAGGCACTGCGATTACTCCATGGCTCTGCTGCAACTGCACTGTGACCAAATAAAACAGCCTCAGGAGGAGACCCAAAGCCCTCTCCCTCCATGCAACCGTGCCATCGAGGTGAAAAAAAAAAAAAAAATAACCCTCCATTACTCATTTCAAACCTTGCTGCATTTAACTGCCAGAATAAAGGATTCCACCTCTTCTCTGCTCAACTCCCACTGGCAACTTGCTCTGGGGGCTACATTTCCCTAAATGCTCACATTTCAATTAGCATTAGAATAATGAAATGGCTCAGAGTTCATCTCACCCAAAAATGTACTGGAAAATAAAGAGCAGAGATTGGAAGCAGTGAGGAATTTTTTTTTTTTTTCACACACACACAGAGCATGGTGGATTCAGGAGAAGGAAATATATTCCTTTCTCGACTCCACACTGATGAGATTAACATGGGCTTTGCTAACTGCCTCTCCAAACAAGGATAATGCAACTTCAAGTTGATTTTCCAGATAAACAAGCATGCAAACAAACGCAAAGTGCTCAACTAAAAATATCTCGCTGCTCCGATGCTTCTCCCCACCGCCACCACCCCGAACCTAAAACGCACAAATCCTATCGCGGCACCACAACGAGTTACAAAATTATAACAATGCAAATTAAATAAGCTACTTAAGGGACATCTCACTGTCCTGTTTTTTTTCCTCCTCTTAAAAATGCAAAACCGCAGATCCCCAGATACACTCAGCCAGGGCAGGGAGTATTTTTCTGATGTGAGGATGTAAAAAATAATGATGTTTTAACCGGATCCAAAGTCTCAAGAAAGAAAAAACAGCTCAGAACTTGCTTTTCTTGCCCAATTTGGGTAAATATGTGGCGGTGTGTGGCTGTGGCGTCCCCGTTCCCCTTGCAGAAGCAAACAGTTAAAGGAAGCAGCAGCTTTAGCATCTTTCCCTGCTGCTCTCTCTCCTGCTAAGGAATCAGATCTCATTTACTTTATTCCTCTTAAGCCTTGGCCAAACTGTTGCTGGGCTTTTTATGGTTTTTTTGGGGGGGATGGGGTAAGGGAAAAGCCGGATCCGCATCCTCTGCCTGGGGAGTCGGGCTGAGCCCAGACAGCGCAGCGATGCCGGGGGCACCTGAGCTCCGCACGGGCAGCCCAGCCCGCACCCTGCCGCGGGAGGGGAGCCCGGGGGGAACCCCACTTACATGGAAGTGATGTTCCTTGAGATGTCCGTGATATTGATGCTCGTGTTGCCATTGCTGCTGCCTGAATCCTGCCCTTCCAAGAGAGGGAAGAGGTTCCCATCATCCGGCTTCTTGCAATTGATGTCTGTCTTGCTGCAAAGACAATTAGCAGGGCAAGCCAGCACCGAAAGCAGATAGTCTCCCCAAATGCTCCAGAGCAAAAATACCCTCCAGAAAGTGCACTTGGTAGGGCAAAGAGAGACATCCATCTCCGATTGCTGCTTCTAAAAAAGAGGAGGAGGAGGAAAGGGGGGATGGAGGGAGGGGAAGGGGGGGAAAGGGGGAAGGAAACAAAGACAGAGGGAGGAAAAAGAAAAAAAAAAAAAAACAACAACAACAAAACCTCAAGCGATCAGATGAAAAAATCCTCCAG
>NW_008239758.1:5650728-5655961 GCF_000691975.1 Corvus brachyrhynchos | reverse complement strand
GAGGGAGGGGAGGGGAGGGAGGGAGAGAAGCAGCCGGGGAAATAAATAAATAACAAAAACGGTGCGAAAGTCACCAAGTCCCACCTACTGGGCAGAATTAAAATTGACACACCTGCAAAAAAAACAGACAGAGGGAGAGGAGGGGGCGATCTCCCCTTCCCATCGCTTCCCTCCCCCGGCCTGGCCAGCCCTGCTGCGGTGGGCACAAAAAGCAGGGGAGGAGGAGGAGGAAGAGGAGGAGGAAGGCTTGCAAAGAGAGCCGGGCTCCGCAATAAAAAGGATTCCCCACCCCCCTCCCTCTCCGCTTAAACCAGTGTAGGAGGAGGGGGGGAGAGAGGGGAAAAACCCCACGGCTGGAGCCCAGCTCAGCCCCGGGAGCGGAGGAAAAGTTGAAGCTGGGGTTAAATTTTTGGTGGGGGAGAGCAGAGGGGCTCTGGCTCGGCTCCTGCTTTCCCAAGCTCTTTTGGAGGACGATGCTGCCTTTCGCTTGGTTGTTGGGTGGGTTTCCCCCCCTCCTCCCCCAACCCGGACATAAGGGTGGAGAGGAAAGAGAGATTAAACTGAACTGGAAGAGAATAAAAGCCAGCGTGGATTACAGCAATTTAAATTTTTTTTCTTCTTCTTCTTTGGAGGATCCTAGCGAGAGGCAGATCAGACGGCTGGGTGTGAAAAAAGCGACTGAAGAGCACCCAGGAAGGACTTTCAAGAAAAGATGCACCCCCCAACCCCTAAAAAATGCATTGGGGACCCAGCTGGCTGCCGGGAAGCGCAGGCAGGAGCACCCAGGGTCGGGGCTCCCGTCCTCCCTCCCCTGGCTTCCCCTTCCCTCCTGCAGCAGATTCTGCAGTCAGAAACGCAAAAAAAAAAAAAAAAAAAAAATCCTGAAAGAGGAAGACTGAAGTGTTGAAAAGGCTGAGCTCAGAGCGCCGAAATGGCATCAGGAGAGCAGTGAGTGCGAGCTGAACAGCAGAGCGAATTAAGATGCATGGTGCATTTTTGGCAAGCACAAACCCAAGCAGATCAGAGCTCTGCTTAATTTGCTCTGCTTTTCCACAGCGCTTTTCTGCATGCCTTTTTTTTTTTTTTCCCCAATAGTTTCATGTCTCTGCTCCTCTGCACAGAGAAAGCGATAAAGGGATGGTGCTGCAGGCAGGAGCACGGGCAAAGGGAGGAATTACAGGTGTAGGACTCCAAATATTTCAAGGGTCTACTTCTGCCAGGCACAGGGCTTTGCACAAGGAGGAGAGACAGCGCTGGCTGAGACAGCACCTTCAGACTCTGCTACACACCCAGAATCATCCTGCTCGAAGAGAGGCGACAGGATTTGGGGGTAAAGAGGGAAAAAACTTCACCACACTGAAGGGATTTGCAACTGGGATTCATGCACCCATGGCCCTCGGCAGGGAGCCTGTCCCAGTGGGACACGGGGAGGGCTTCTGCTTGGGCAAGTCCTCACCCACTGCTGCTCAGCCAGAAACCCTGAGAATGGCAGTGATGTGCAAGGGGCTGCTCATTCTGGGGCATCATTGCCGCTCCCATGGGGTCTTCTGGGGTGCCAGGCAGTTTCACCAGGGTTCCTCCTGCGTGGGCTCCCCAGGGGAAGCAGGTGCATTGGGCTAAAGAAGAAATATCGAGGTGGGAGGGCTGTTTTCTCCCTGAGCCCCACCTGCTTCTGAATTATGGAAATGAAGTACCTGGAGCAAAAGAGGTCACTGGAGTGCCTGGCACTGCAGGAAAAGTGGGGCACAGGGGAGAATTTTGTAGATTCCCATTCCCATGAGAAGCATCACCCATCCTCAGGCACCTATAGGGAAGCACCAGAGAGGAAAACACACGGGCATGTTTTCTACTCCCTGCCTCCCCCTGTATCAGAGAGATGCCATTCTTGTGGCTCAGCCCGGTTACCAGACTGCAGAAGTCATTGGGGGAGGGCACCATGTCATATATCCCTGCCCATGGGGAACACCAGGCACCCCACAATGCTCAGTCAGCACGTGGGCTCATCCCCCAGCAGCACAGGGAATGGATGGGAATGTCACACTACGTCCAAAACCAGGGCCCAGGATGACACCAGGGCTTCCTTTGTGCTGGAGCTGGTGCTAGGTCACAGATTCTTCATGGAACTTGACATCAATCACACCATCACATATGAAACAGGTGTGAGGCCATCAGCCTTCCCTGGCATGTCACCACAGGGTGAGTCACGACTGGGGACACACCCACCTTGGGGACCCGCTGCAGTCCTGCAACACAGCAAGGCTCTTTTCTGGTAGATCAGCACCGTCACCTGGAGGAAGCCACTGTCACCTGGAGGTGCCAGGGTGGCACTGCTTGGCCAGGGCTGCACACATGAGCACCCTGTCCCTCTGTCCCCCATGGGGTCATCCCCTGGTCTGGAGCAGAGTACAGCTACTACCAAAGCACAAACCCAGTCAGAGAGGTTTTCAGGTCCCCTGCAATCCAGTTACCAGCTTTGTCCTCTGCTTGCAAAGCCAAGGTTTAACCCATGGAAAGTTGGGGGTGTCTCAGGTCAGCTCTCCTGGGTGTGGAGGACACGGGAGCCCACCCACCCCCATGACTTGCCCAACCCACTCTGCCACCTGGTGCCAGGCAGGCCCTGCTTCAGCAGCAGTCAGAGAGGTTTTCAGGTCCCCTGCAATCCAGTTACCAGCTTTGTCCTCTGCTTGCAAAGCCAAGGTTTAACCCATGGAAAGTTGGGGGTGTCTCAGGTCAGCTCTCCTGGGTGTGGAGGACACGGGAGCCCACCCACCCCCATGACTTGCCCAACCCACTCTGCCACCTGGTGCCAGGCAGGCCCTGCTTCAGCAGCTGATGAGAAGGATTTGTGCCAAGCCACGTCTTCCTCTGCCACTAATAGATAAATCTGCTCTCACTGAGGAAATGTGGCCAGGCAAAGCAGGGGAATAGGAGGAGCAGGAGCATCCAGCTGGGTGCCCGAGGGCAGGTGGGAGGCAGGCAGGAGAAAGAAACTGGGGGGAGTTGTTCATCCTTCCTGGTGCTGGCTGCCAGCAGGATTGGCAGGTTCACTGGAGGAAGAGACTTCAGACAGCAAAGTCCCTGCCACAGAGGGCAGATGGGCCACCAGCCTTCACCCAGCACCAGAGCTGGTCCTGCTTCCCCTGCTCAAACCCAGCACCCCTCACCTCTGCATGGGCAGAGAGGAGATGATGCCCAGCAAGGGCAGCGCTACCACTTGCACAGCCAGACCCAAAAGAGGACGGGAGTAGCTGGGAGCTGCCCGTGGTGGGAACACATCGTTCCTGCTTCCAACACTGCCTCCATCCCTCACTCCTGTCCCTGTGGAAGAGGGAGGCAGGAGCAGGGCATGAGTGATGGGGCTGTCAGAGTGTAGAGATGGTATCTCGAGCAGAGGCCTTGCCATTATTGCTGTGAGGGATGCTGGCAAATTGCTCTTTCAAGAAGCATCTCCATGAAGAATGAAATCAGTGCTTCCTGTAAGAACTCTGCCCCACAGGGGCCCAGGGGCTGGGTT
This sequence comes from Corvus brachyrhynchos, assembly GCF_000691975.1. Lineage (NCBI taxonomy): Eukaryota > Metazoa > Chordata > Aves > Passeriformes > Corvidae > Corvus > Corvus brachyrhynchos. Next base: position 5,652,447 of record NW_008239758.1, on the reverse strand, counting down.
TCCTCTGGCCTTTGAGGGCCTCCAGAAATTCCATGGGATGCGCTGGGTGAAAACTAAACACAAGTTCCCATCTGCCCCATCCCAGCTGCCCTCTGCACGGGGACACAAGTTGCTACAGAAACACTCATCCCAGACAAAAGAGTGGGGCAGGGAAGTGCCTGAGGAGCTCCTGACCACAGACAGAGGTGAAGGCAGCTGTTTGGTTTGTGGTTCTACTCTTCCCACCTGCAGAGCTGCCTTTAACCTCTCATTCTTGGGCTGGCCATCCCCTGGGGACAGCCTTTCTCCCCTCGTCACCCCATACCCCAGGCTGCCCAATGCACTGCTTGCCTCCTGAGGCCTGCAAACACCACAACCCCTGGAGGCATGACCAGAGAGAGATCCGTGGTCCAATATCTGCTCAGTCATCACAAGCGCTGACATCCACTCGAGCCTCTGATCTCCGTATCGATCCGGCAGGCCCGCGCTGAGGCTCGCGCCGCCCCGCTCCCTCTTACCAGAACAGCACTCCCGCTCACTGAAAATGATGAGCTGACATTTTCCTAGCCCCCCTCCCGTCCGGGAGGATCTGCAGATCTGCCGACAGTAGGACCACTTTGCACACCTCTGACAGGCAGCCAGCCCCGGGCGGGCAGAGCTGCTCCGGCAGCGGTGCCGGGCAGAGAGCAGGGTGTAAGCTCTGACGGGAGAGGCGGGGAAAAGGGGTTTATATGCTCTGCCTTGGGAATTTAGCTGCAGGTTCATGCGCCCCTTGGCAGAGAGGCCCCAAAAGCTACACGTTGGAGAGGGTCCAGCTTGCAGAGTAAATGCCCAGGTGCTAGTGCCATCTTTCAGGGAGGGACATCAGGGTTGGTTTGAGCGCACAGCATCCACCATGGCATCACTGAGATGGGCTGCAGGAGGAAAATATCAGCCCCTGCAGAGCCAGGAGGAGTTTGCCTCTCACCTGAGCCATGCAGGCACACCAGCATCAAAAGTGTTGCACCCTGAAGCAGAGCTCCTTGTTCCCACCACCCTGGGAAGTGCTTGGAAGCATCTTTTGATCTGTTGTCTGTATTTCTTTGCAGGAGGACCCCTGTGGAACAGGGAAGGTTGCATCCTGCACTTGGGTCAGCATGGCCCTGGAACCTGCAGGAAGAGGAGCAGGAAGGGGGTCAAGGAGAGGTGTGTGGGACAATCATTTTTGGGCAGTGACTGCTGTGTGATGAAAGGTGAAGGTCTCAGCTCACTGGACGTCACTGGAGAGCAGCCTGTGGTAGTAGGCTTCAAGCTTGTGTTGACCTTGTCCATGCTGTGGACATGTGGAGACAAGGGTAGGATGAAGCCATTCCAGCTGATGTCCTGTCCATAAACTCCACAAGGCTGATAACAAACTGTAGGGACAAGCATATGACTGAGAACTGTTTGCTCAAATCATCAGGGATAAAAAACTCAGGTGAAAACATGTTCAAGTGAGGTCTAAAGAAACAGCCCTGTCACGAAGATAGCAAACATTGCTGCGCTTGCATTCAGTGCTGGGATCTGAACCAGTCTCCCACCCAGGCAGCTCCTGAATTAATGTACCTAGCCAGGGAAAAGGTCTGGTCATGGCTGCAATGTCCAAGAGATGGTCCGGGGAAGATATCTGCAATTAAAAATTAAAAAAAAAAAAAAAAAAAAACTGAGAAAAAGGTCTTGGAAAGGCCAAGGAATAAGAAAAAGGATAACGTGGCACAGATT
>NW_008239758.1:5632629-5650324 GCF_000691975.1 Corvus brachyrhynchos | reverse complement strand
CCAAGAGAAGGTCCGGGGAAGATAACGGCAATTAAAAATTAAAAAAAAAAAAAAAAAATACTGAAACAAAGGTCTTGGAAAGGCCAAGGAATAAGAAAAAGGATAACGTGGACCAGATTACAGCTGCCATGAAGGAATCAAGGCAGCACTTTGATCTGGCTGTGATGCTCGGCAGGGCTGGTCCCTCACCAGCCGGAGGAAAGAGGAGTGTTCTGAGACCCGGGTGGGAAGCAGGGACCAGGTTGCAAAGCCTGAGGGCAGCTGCTGGGAGAGGAGCTGGGAGAGGAGCTGGGAAGGAGTCCCAGGAGGCACTCGAGATGGCCATGCTGCAGGCAGATAACGGGAATTACAGTCCCAGCATTGTTGCTCTGATGTCCTGCCATCTGCACCTCTCTCGGGGCATTTTACACGCTCAGAGCCACTCGATTGTGGGCACCAGTCAGGAAATTCCTGATATGAGCAGCCAGGACACGCAGTCAAAGACACAACCCTTGCCAGGACAAAGGAGCAGAGGCATCTGTCATGTTCTCCCCTGATTTTCCCCCAATCAAGCCTGTTCGTTCAAAAATCCCACATACCTGATTCAGTCTCTTAGAGGACGAGTGGAGTGTGTGGCACTGCAGTGGGGTCACAGAGTGCCTGGAATATCCCACACTGCAGGACCTTGGTGTAAGAAAAATTGCTCTTGATTTTAAAATCGATAAAAATCAATTGATTAATTAGGCCACAAGCCTTCAGCTTTTTTTCAAGCATGTTTTTAAAAACAACAGGCAGAGCTACGTCCATGCCAAGTCCCGTTCCCTTGCACTGTGAGGTTCCATCCGAGTACCCCAATCCTCCAGCCAGGCACCTGTACCCCTGGGAGCTTCCCTCAAGAACCACTGCCTGGTTCATGGAAACAGGCTGGTGCTGAGATGTTGGGGAGGAAACTGTACAAAAGGAGTCGTGTCCATGGCAAACACTTCATCAGAGAGGTAACAATGCTCATCTCGGGCCCCTACCAAGCCTCCAGGTTGAACCATGGCTCACTGGAGAATTGATTCCTCCTCGCCCTGAGCTCGTCCCTGCACATGGGCAGAGGAACATGCTCCATATCCCCATCCACCCTTGTGAGGAAGCTAAATTGCTTTAGAAAAAGCTCCCCAACCTGTTTATGCCTCCAAGTCTGTTACTGAACTTTCTTCGGGGGGGGGGGGTTGTTGGGTGCCAAAGCAAGGTTAAGCAGAGAAGAAACTAATATAATACAAATCTTCATAAAATGATTTACCAAAATCTCTTTGTAGGGTGCTGCTCTCCCGAATAAATCTGGTGACGTTACTGTTATCTACAGCAGTGTAGGGAAGGCAGCTTTTACCTAGTATGTTCCCCAAGCATCAGGGGGATGAGGGACTTGCAGCTCCCACAGCAGACTGGGGAGACAGCTGTGGCCCCAAAGGGGCACCATTTTAAAATACTCTGCTACCTCTCTCATCCCAAGGATGAGCTGGGGCAACAGCTGCTTGAAATGGTCATTGGGTCCATCAGAGGATTCAGGAAATTCTGAATCACTTAAAATGGGTCCTCATCCCGTGACAGGTGCAAGTGAGACATCTGGTCCCACTCCCAACCCACCATGCAGGGAGAAGTGACCACGCCAAACCCAAAGGAACCAGGACCCACAAATCCTGGCTTAACCAGAAGCCCTGGGCTGAGCAAGCAGGACTCTGTCCCAGCTACCTCCCCTCACTCTGGACAAAAGCAAGCAAATGTGGGCTGCTCTCCCTCGGCAGCTGGTGGCATCTGTGTTTTCCTACTTTGATGCCTCTCCAGCATCACCTGAAAGCTGGAGCTCCTGGAGCAGAAGGTGACAGGCTGGCAGCAGCCCCAGCAGCAGGACTGTGCCTCTGAGCCCTCCTCTCCGGGCGCTGCCACGCTTGTTTCTCGACATGGGCTTTGCAGAGTCGTTAACAATCCTGCTAATGCAGCATCTCATCTCTCCCTGCCCGGGGATGACAGCAGCTGGGGCTCAATGGCATAATTGTGTTTTGATCCCCTGTGCCAGCCTTCCTGGGCACACACTGGGAGCTGACACCACCTTATAGGAGAGGGCCTTGCTGTGGGAAAGACCTCTCATGAACTCTGCTCTCCTGCAGGGAACGAGGGGCTTAAGGAAAGCCCTTTATTGTTCCCACGGGACTGGGCTAAAGGGGTTAACCTGAGAGACCCCGGGGCACACAGGTGTTGGTGGGGACAGAGGGATGTTGTCCTCAAGATGGGGCATAAGGTCCCCACGTCACCACCCTAACACTGCTCTCCGCCCCCGTAAGCCACAAGGGGAACCGAGGGCAGGAGCCTGGTGTGTGAGCTGTGGCCATGTCCTGCCAAAGTGTCTGCAATAAACAGATCAATAATTAAGGGAGGATGTACATTAGCCTTTGAACACACTCCAGGTAGAGCTTATTTTAACCTTCCAAGGCAAGTGTGTGGGGTGAGCAACAGTGGGTGGCCTGCAGTGAGGCTGCAGGAGGATGAGGTGTGGATTACAGAGGAAAATGGAGGATCAAGAGGAGGAGGGCAGGCAAGTTGCAGGATTAGGGACATGTGTAGGAAGCAGCCAGCTGGGGGAACCATAGGGGGGCCAAGGAGAAGAGGGCTGCAGGCATTTGCAGCAGCACGCCAAATAATTACAATGATCTCTCGTGTCATTTTGGTTGGTGACAGGCACCAGCAAGGTCAAAGCAAGCAAATGCTGAAGGTCTCTGTGCTCATCTGGGACACAGTGCAGGCTGGGAAAGCAGAGGAGGACACCAGCAAGCCCTGAAGATGTCTGGGCACCTGTGTCATATTGTTCTCCACACTGGCACCTGTATCACCCCTGCTCTGACATTTCTAATGCCAGCAGGGAAAAGCCAAAGCCCAAGATCTCACAGTACAAATAAATCTTGGTTCTACTGGAAGGGGTAAGCGCCCACACCTTTCAGCCCAAGGCTGAGCAATTCTCAGCATTGAGCAATTCCCCCATCACCCCACCAGTCTGAAAAGAGGCCCTCCCCATCCTTACAGAGAAAGGTTGACATGATTTATGCCTACTGCACATCCAAGCTTGCTTGCCACAAGCTTCTGCATTTGGGCTAGTGCTGGAAACCACACAGGAGCATCAGCTAATGTGAAACACAACCCACCTTCTCAGCGGGATGGGGTCCCCAGAGCCCATCTTCCCATTCCCCCCTCCCCTGGCTCAGCACCCGCTCCCCCTGCCAGGCAAGGCTGTGGTTTGTGATAGCCAAGCACATCAACAGTGGACCCAGAGCAGCATTAACCAGAGCCCTGCCAGCCCTGCTCCTCCCAGGGAGGTGGGGAGGCTCTGGGAAAGCTCTGCAGAGGGGTCTAGACAGATCTCTGCCAGACAGAGCTGATTTGGTCCCATTTCTCCAACAACGGAGAGTTTCCCCCCAGCAAAGAGCTTCAACAATGAATAACTCTCAGTGAAAACACTTGTGATGCAGTTCAGATGAGTAAAATAAATAAAAGTGACTAATGACTGGTTAAATATTAAGGGATGGCTTTATTTTTGCAAATACACAGAACGTTGCACACAGCTGAAATCTGGAGATGGCCCCTACAGGTGAGATGACCAAGGAGACCTGAAATGACCCCAGGTTCTTCCCGGTGCTCTAATGAGGGGCATCTTCATGGAGACCTCTGCTTGCCACCGAGACAGAGGTGGGTCCAGCAGCCATGCCATGTGCAGATTATTCAAATGGAATTCCTATAATCAAACAGATAAGCTGAGCCTGCAGACCAGGCTGTGCTGGTCTGACCTGTCTGTGTACAGACCTGGCCGTGCTGAGCAGGCAGATTCAGCAGCAGTTGTTTCATCGTGCTACAGGGCTCCCCTCACTCCCTCACCTCCTGCAGGGGTGTGTCAGAGCATCTCACCGAGTTAAGGTAAATATTTCCACCTATTGCTTATTAACACTGGCAAGAAGAGAGCTCCTTCTCTCACCGGTCCTGCCACAAGAGACACCACCACATCCCAATCAAAACAGCAGGAAAACAAGGTTTTGCATGGTCCAGTGTCCAAGTCCCATGGCTCAGACACAGGAGCCCCAGGCTGAGCAACCAGCAAACCTCCATGCAGGGAAAACACATGAAGAGTGCATGGTCACTTCACAGGCAGTTTGCATTGGGATGAAAAGACACATTTTGTTATGGAAAAATCCCTTCAGCACCATCAGCTTCTTTGCTTCATCCCCAAAATCCTGCCAGAGAGGGCTGATCCTAAACACAACTCCCTTCAGAGTTACTGCAACTCTGAGGAAGCATTGTTCATGGTGCTAACTTTATTTTTTTGGTAAGAAGGGGTCCAAGGGGCAATGCAGCATCACACATGCATTAGCCTCATCTCTGGAGAAAACTACTGTCCTGCTCCCTTCCCTTCGCCTGCCATCTCTGGCTGGCCACTGCCACTGCCCAAGCAAGCAGAGGGATGCTGCTCAGCTAAAATCCCGGTTATTAGGAACTCGAAGGGAAAGGAATGAATGAGTGCCAAATGGCGAAGGATAAAATCAATATGGGGAGAGCTGTTATTTAAGCTTCTGAGCTCCGGGGTATTACAAACATTGGAGAGCAATGAAATAAAAATGATACATAAAGTGACAACATCATCATGTCTGTATAACTGACGCCCTTAGCAGCTGTTTGGTCTGAACAACAGAAGTAAATCCAAATCTGTGCCTGCTGCCCAGGGCTGTCTGGCATTCCTAAGGGGGCACTTCATGATCAGAGAGAGAGAGGAAATTACAGGGTATTTTTGCCAACCAGATCGTTTTTAACCTGCTTTGGCCACCATGCCCTGGAAGGCTGGAGGATCACACAGCCAGCAACCAGTCCACTGCACACCAAAACTTCTGCAAGAGGCTGGGTCTTTCCTACAGGTGCAGGAGACCCCAAGGGGCATCCCAGCAGCTTCAGGGCTACAGGGTGGCACTGGGGCTCCCTGGGTGAAGGAGCCAGCCTGCTGCCATGGCCAGGGTCTGCCCTTGAAGGACACATTCCCTTGGTCAGCCCTGAGTCAAACTGCACTGCACAGGCAATGCTGAGGACAGCTCTTGCAAACCAGGAGCGAAAACACCGGGCTGGCATGCAAAGTGTCCTTTCTTTGCCTCCAAGGCTTCCTGACACCCTCTTATCACCCGTTAAATCTTCTCCACACCAACACAAAGCAGTAACGTTTGTTTCTCTCTACTGGTGGAAAAGCGAGATAAGTTTTATTCCAGCTTTCTATGCCTCTCCAGCATCTCCCCTCCTGTTGACCAGACCCTGGAAGCTTGTCAACCCTCCCAACGCTGTCTTCAAGCTGTTCCTCACTGCCAGCCCCGCAGTGCATCCTCCTCCCTGGGGCTGCGTGGGTATCAGCGGTGCCACCGGTAGTGGGTCGATGTCACCAGTGCCGCGGTGCCCCGGGGCCCCCAGCAGCCGCTTGGGGCGAGGCGGGGCTGCGGGATGTCGCGGATGGAGCCTGAGCCACGAAACAGAGCGCTGAGCGCTTTGGGAGGCAGGGGACAGCTCGGAGCTGAACGCGAGGGTTGCGGGAGGATGCGGCAGTGCCGGGATTCGCACTGCCACCTTAGGGAGCGCCGAAGAAATGCTTCACCTGAGAGCGGGAAGCCTTGGCACTCTCGCCTTGGCTTGAAGACCGAGCAGCTCCTGCGAGGCCAAGGCAGGGTTTAACCTCCCGGCAGCCTGGGGAGCTGCGGGGGGAGCGCTGTGTTAACCCCGCTCAGGGCTGCGCCTCCGGAGCTGCTGCTGCATTAAGCCGGCTCTGGGAAAGCGCCGGCCCCGCTCCAGCGCGGGCAGGAAAAGGCTTTTAGCACAGCCCAGCCATTACTGCACCATCGTTATGGGTGTGCTGGAGGGAGAGGAGCAGCCTCCAGCTCCCAGAGCACCATTTATCCTCCCGGAGCTGCTCAGGGATGCACTAACGGGACGTGCTGGTGCAAAGCGAGAGGGTACCAGAGCCAAACAAGGCATCAGAGCCGTGCCCGCTGGCCCCAGGGCAGGCGGGTGATCCCAGTGTCTGTCTGGGGCTGGGGTGGCCAAGCTGGATGGGGACAGGGAGAGGACAGAAATTCTTTCCTCCTTGCTCATCTCAGCATGCTGCTCCTAAACCTGGGAAAACCAAATATTGGCCTCCAGCCCTTCTCTGCCCAAATTGCCTTTGGGTAAAATCCCCTGGGCTTGTTCCTTGGGCTTTGCCCATCTTCTCCCACCCCTGAAGCCCCTCCTGCAGCCCCGGGACGAGCTCACAGCTGCTCTGATCCATCCCACAGGGCTATGGTGTTCTTCTACCCTCCTGCTGCACCCAGCTGCCAAGCGGGAGAGATGGGGAAGGAAAAGGGGAATTTTTGGATGGTGAGCTTTCTGAAGGAGAACTGGGATCAGTGCTGCTTTGAGAGAGGAGAAGGGACAGCAGGAACAAAGCAGGAGGGGCAGGGATGCAGGGTGTGGAATGCTGACAGTGTCACGCAGGATGGGATGGAACGGGATGGGATGGGATGGGATGGGATGGGATGGGTTCCAGTGCTGCAGAGACCTGCCCTCTGGAGCATCAGGGCTGCAGCCATGTCTTGGCAGGACAAGGAGCTGCTGACAACCACATCTGTGTGTTGGAGAGCAAACACAGGCCAGTGGAAGAGAAAGGTTCCAGCCAAACCTGAGAGCACTGCCAGCTTTCTGCTGCAGCTGCTGCTTGCAAGCTTACCTGCTTTGGGACAGAGGTGGAAGGTCCCAGATACAGCCACAGACACTTCCAATGTCACAGGTTTCTCCCAGCCTCTCCAGAGTTCCTGGATTTTGATTCTTCCCACCTCCTCTCAAGTTCTCATGCACATCTCTCGCAGTGCTGCTCAGCTCCCACACCTGACCCCAGTTGAAGATGCAGCACAGAGCATCGCTGTGGTGGGTGGTTACACTGCACTTCGCCCACTGGAAGTGTTGGGAGTAGGGAAGAAGAAGAAGAAAGGAAAACTACATAGAAACAGAAAAACAGCCTCCAGGCTCTGCCTCCGTTTTTGTGAAACTGCAACTAAGTGGCAAAAAACTGAGGAAAGCAGGGGTTTTCCCATTCTGTTCTACTCAGGCTCAATTTCCAAAGTGGGGAGCACAACAGGTTGGGAGGGAAAGAAAAAGGCAGATCTCACCTCATAGACCTCCCAAAACCTTAACCCGGGAGCACTGGGAGCCGAGAGAAACTTGCCCAACTGAAGCCTCCCCGTAAGCAGCAGGTTAAGGCAGGTTTCCTTGGATACAGGGAGCACTCCAGCTGTTTAGCAAATGGCCAAGAGAAAACTCCAGCCTTGCTTTACAAAACAGGCAGAGATTGATGCCACCCTCTTCTGGCTGCTGGGAAGCTGGGAAGAGGATGCTCCAGGGCTGGAGGCAGAGCTGGGTGCTGATTGCAGTGGGAGGGGACAACAGTGTGGAGAGGGTGCTGATGCCTGCTGGGCTGGGATGGAGGAAATATGGGACTGGGCTCTTGTCCTGCACTGATTTTCACACTGGTCCCTTGCAAAGTGCCCACCTCTAGTGAGTGGATGAGGAAGGTCCAGCTTTAGCCCAGTGGATAATCCATCAGGACGATGAGCAAGGCTCCTTACGGATAATTCAGTGCCAAGGAGGGTGCACCTGGAGATGCTGAGGGATGTTCCCATACCTGCACTCACATCCCAAGCTGTGTCCCATGAGCTGGCATGCAGCACCTGGCAGCCTGGTGAGCTGCCTGGCCAGGAGCTGTGTGCAAAGGAGACTCACCAGCAGTGTCCTCACCAGGGAGCTAGAAGGGGTTTTCCAAGTAACTAAGCAAGTAACTGGGGCTGGGAGAAATCTTGTGAAGAGACACAACATGCAGCTCTGTTCAACACTGAAAACGTGGATTGCAAGCAGCTCCCATGGGAAACACAAGATGGAAGAAAGAAACCCATGTATAAGGTAAGGGAGCAAACCTTCTGTCCTTCAAAATCCCCCTATAAACCTGGCCTCCAAGTTCAGAAGATGTCAAGAGACACAGATCCAATGGGGAGTTGCTGAGACAGTGGTGAATCCTGGGAAAGGTCCTTCATGTCCCTGTGTATCTGTGGCAGCACAGCAGATCAAAAGGGGCTGGCTGGAAAAAGGAAAACGAAATTCAAGGAGTGTTCTCTTTATCTGATATGGCACTTTCTTCTGCTTTAAGCTGATTATTTTTTGGAGATGGCTAAACTGAGACAAGGACAATTCTTCATGGGAGATGAGACTGCCACTAGGACAACCATCCTAGAAATCGCTGAAGTGAAATTTGGCCGGCCTTCAAAACAAAGCCAATGTGGCTGCTTTAATTGCAGGGAGAGCATCTACTACTGTGCACGTCCTTGATAGATGCTCAATTAACACAGTCCAGCAATTCTTGGGATGGTGACAGAGAGTGCTGGTTGGGCTCCCTCAGTCATCTTTCAGTTCTGCTGCATCTTTGCCTTCGCTCCATCGAGTCATCGTTAGGAAAACGCTCGGAGATGACACCAGCAGCAACACAGGGGAGAGCAAAGCTTCCGTGTCAATGCACATGACTTGACAATGCAAATAGCTTGGGATGCACGGTGCATGGGTATATATTATTAAGCAGCAATAAATGAACAGATTTCCCGCACTTGCCTGGTGGGTACGGGAGGGAGGATTCAGAAAAGGCCTGGAGAACTGACAGCCTGGATCGCTCCCTTCTCAGCTTGTCTCTATCAAGTGGCTCATTTGCTCTAGGTATTTGAAATCGATTCAACTAATGTTCTTTATGCATTCACATATAATAAAATAGGGACAATTAAACCTAATAAAATTCACGTAGTTGTGTCCTACTTTCATTAGGCCTTCTTGTTCCTCTTACAGCCTCCCAAGATAGGCCAGGGCAAACCTGATAGATTCATATGGGGCAGGGTCAGCCAACACAGCCCTGCTCTGTAAAGTTCCAGATGTCCAAAACCCCACAGAGGAGAAGGGACACACATCAAGCTCCCGTTCCCACATTGGCCTGGGATGGATAGCTTGGGCCAGCTGGGACAAGTTTTAAGAACATGTCTTCTCCATTACAGATGGGCCCAAGCTGAACCAATGTAGCTAAAAGGAAAGTAAATACTTGGCTGTACTGAAGCAACCTGGGAGCTCACCATGCCTCTGAGAACTGGATGGCACAGGGAAACCCCATAATCTCCTTTAGAAGTCTGGCCCTGATGCGAGCTGGCAATAAGATGCTCCCAGTACTGTCACTAAAGAAGTGAGAGAGGCCAAGTGTAGTCAACAGGCAAGGCCATGGAGAGACCCCATGAAGCTCTGGGTCATTCCACAGGTGCAAGTCCAAGGTGTTAGAAGCTGCAGTGGTGGGATGAAGGAACAGAGCCTTGGATGATCTCCTCTCAGGGTCCGGCCACCAGGCTGGAGCATCTCTCACCAACAGGGTCTGTTGTACACACAACGAAAGGACCACGGCCACATCAAGTTGAAAGCAGGGTTAAGGACCCGAGAAGTTAAAAGGAGAGCACTGCATTTCTCCCCCAGAACTGGATGAAGAGCGTGTGGTTATGAGCATGGCCATCAATGAACCACAAAGCCTTTTAGCATCCATTATTTGCAACTGCTGCTGAGCAAACAAATGTGACCACATCAGTCACTGGGCCCATCCCCAGATGAAAGCTGTTCACATCAGCCAATGCCTTCCCCCAGGAAAGAAGAGCTGACCCTGAGGGAGCGTGGTACAAACCCATCCCCCTTTCCCTTCTGTAGACTTGTCAGGAAGAGACAAAATGGGGTATCTCACCCCACCTTCCTCTATCATGCCCCCTTCAAAGGGGTCACCATGGTCCTTGAATGATCACCGTGGGCCACGACTTCCTCCCCATGCCAGCGGAGTAAGTCCCACAAATGGGCAGGTTTGGGGGATGTGCACATTCCCACCAGATTCCTGTTTGCAGCCAGCAGCATGGAACAACTGGGGACCCCAGCGTGGGCACCAGTTCTTAGAGGTCTGTGTGAGGACCTTCTTTGCAGCCCAACATCACCTCCCTGATGTAGAGGAAGTCCAAGGCTGGGTGTCAGCCCAGCGGGGGTCAAAAAGGAGGCTCTCCTTGGCAGCCAGGGGAACTTGGCTGGCAGGAAGGACTGGTCTAACTGAGCAGATGCTGGGCTCTCTTGGCAGAGCAGACAGTGAAGAACCCTGCAGATGCCTCTTCCCAACCGCAGACCTGCCCTGGCTTCAGAGAGAAGGCTCATGCTTTGACAGACAGTGGAACTCCTGCACCCCTCCACTTGCTTGCCTGTTTATCCTCAGCCTGCCAGCTTAACAGGATGGTTTGTTTATTTATTTTCTTGGTCTTTCTTTCTTTTCTCCCCCTTCTACTCCTGTCTCTTTTCCCTTTTGTCTTCTCTTTGTTTTGGTTTTTTTTTCTATGAGTTGTGCCGCACTTCTTGGTAAAGCACTTTAATCCATTTTAATGCCCCAGTTCTGCTCCTCAGTGACAGCCTGGTGGTTACTCTAATGCGTCCCGCTCACCTCGGGGTTACTAATGAGGTCATGGCAAAGGCAATCTCCAAACTGAATAATTCACTAATCAGATGCTGCAGACTCCAGTGGTAAAATTTATTTCTGACACCTAAGCAGCAAATGGGTTTGTGGACACAGATGCGCGCGCCCGGGCCCCACGCATGCTGCTCTCTCTCTTCAGAGTTATTTTTGGTGAACTGGTGCTGTGCCATACATTTAATGATGGTTCTCACCACAAGGAAGACCATCTCAGCCCAAGCTCAAGGCAAGGCGGAACTGGTGTGATGGACAGGTGTGTTGGGCATCTCCATGGGTTGTCTGACTGAGTGTGACGAGACAAAGATCTGGGGACAAAGGCACTCTTGTGCCATTGCAGAGACCATCGGCTCTGCTCCTCAGTGACAGCCTGGTGGTTACTCTAATGCGTCCCGCTCACCTCGGGGTTACTAATGAGGTCATGGCAAAGGCAATCTCCAAACTGAATAATTCACTAATCAGATGCTGCAGACTCCAGTGGTAAAATTTATTTCTGACACCTAAGCAGCAAATGGGTTTGTGGACACAGATGCGCGCGCCCGGGCCCCACGCATGCTGCTCTCTCTCTTCAGAGTTATTTTTGGTGAACTGGTGCTGTGCCATACATTTAATGATGGTTCTCACCACAAGGAAGACCATCTCAGCCCAAGCTCAAGGCAAGGCGGAACTGGTGTGATGGACAGGTGTGTTGGGCATCTCCATGGGTTGTCTGACTGAGTGTGACGAGACAAAGATCTGGGGACAAAGGCACTCTTGTGCCATTGCAGAGACCATCGGCTGCCAGTTTTCTCTTGGCCTTAGCCTTGCCCGTCTGAAAACCTGGAGAGACTCACCATTGATTCAGCCACAAAGAGCTAAGGACTCTTGAGACTAAGGATTAGTTTTAGTCTTTTATGTCTTTATAGTTGGAAAATAGCAAAACCATGCATTGAATTGTGCCACCCAGCCTGTGGAGGGTTTGGTGCTGGCATTGCCAATCCCTGCTCCCTCTAGAACCAGTCTCCCAGATCTCCTGTCACCTCTGCCACTTTATATTACCCAAACAACATCACCTGAATTCCCTCTTTTCCCTTTTCTGTATTGAAAGCAATGTCCATCACCCCAAGCACCTTCAAGAGAGGAAATAGTAATAATTCAATTAATTAGAATTGCTAATAATAAAAGTTACAGGGTGTCATTAATAATAATTAACATTCCCTATCCCTAGAGGATGCAGTGGTCCGAGAAATTTTGTTTCTCCATTGCTAAGGCAGAGAAGAGGTGGCTGGTGTTGTTACACAACTGATGGATCCCCGTCATGGGGTGTTTGTTGACAGAACCTCCCCTTTTCCTCGGACCAACACTGCCTCAGCAGACAGCCAGAGCTGGAAAACCCTGGGAGGCTCCATCGATGCCACAGAGGGGCTGTGTTCCCCTTGGAACTGCCACTTCTCTTCCTGATGGTTCTTCTGCAAGAGAGGGAGGGAAGGTCTGGAGCTGTTTGGGTGGCAAATGGGTCTGTGGATGGGAATTGCAAGGGCTGGAGTGGGATCAGCTCAGGCTGAGGAGGATCTCACCAGGAATGGAAGGGCTCCACCTGTTCCAGCTGGACTTGGGCTGTGCTGGGGGGAAGAAAGGGCACAGAGCTCTTTCAGAGAAGAGCAGCTCCCTGTCAAAAGTACAAGCCGAGGCTGCTCTGAAATGGGGTGGTGAGGACACGGCGATGAAGATGGACACATGGAGGGGCCCAACCAGGAGTCCAGCTGAAAGAGGAAAAACTGCTGGACCTGGCTGCAACAGTGCTGAAAGCTTTGTCCCAGCCAAAATGTTTCTTGGAAACAAGCTGTTTTCCACAACCAGGAAAGGTGAGAGGACACAAGGGAGAGGTTCTGCAGATGGAGCATCAGGGATATGGGATGCTGAAGTGTCCAGAAGGGAAAATATTTCAAGCAGAGAAAGGATTTGAAGCTCTGTTCCTCGGCCCTGAGCCATGCCCTGCACACCAGCCCAGCCCTCATCCCTCAGTGCCTGAAGATTTGCTTTTCCTCAGAAAAGAAACAAACAACAAAATCCAAGAGTGGTGCTGAAATCAGCTTTCTCGTTCTGTGGTAATTACCCAGCTAAGTGCTCGGCTGTGAGGGGCTGTACAAATGAGCTGTATGGTTTGGCACATCATCACTGTCCCAGAGATCCAGAAGACGATGTTAATGGCAAAGCCCATGAACATTGGCTGCAGAGGAGAGGCAGCTCAGTGGGAATCCCGGTCGCACAGCCAGGTGCTGAAATTTCATGTGCAAACTTTATGGATAACCCATCCCCAGTGTGAAATGCTGCCTTGCTGGACTGAACGGTGATGAGTGCCATGCTGGCAGCACAGGGCATTCATGGGTCTAAAGGGAAGTGTAGGTCCTCCTCTGACTTGCAGGCTTAAGGGGAGGAAGAGCAGGTCCTGACAGAGCCGGAGCAGCTGCAGCTGGTGGGGTTCTGTCCCAGACACTCAGAGTCCTGGCCAGGGAAGAGCTGCTGGGTGGTCACGGAGCTCCCACCCCCCTGCTTGCAGGAGGGGTCGAGCAGAGGCAAATGAGCTCATCCTCACCAGAAGTCACCGTTTGATGTCCGGCCGCTCCCCTGGGGTGCGGATCACATATGGCCCAAACGCGGAGCGAACCCTACGATGCAACATGAGCAGGGAGGGAAATTCCCTTGCTGCTTCCTTTTGGAAACACTCTCGTGCTGGCCTCTTTTTGCAGTGGTGTTTCAGCAATGCCTCATTTTATGGGCAGGGATGAGGAAGCAGTAAATCCAGGTTCCAGGCGAGTGGCTAACACAGCATGGAGCCAAAATGGCCCGGTGATGAAATGTCTCAGCACAAGCAATGACCCGACAAGGTGTCATCTTTTCTGAAAAAGGGTCCACAGCGAAGCAGTATGAGCCCCAATCCGGCTCTGGGAAGGAGGGAAGTGTGTGGGGGACAACAGCAAGAGCAAAATGAGGCAGGTAGGTACCACAAGCACAACAAGGTGGTGAAAGGGTAACCTCAAGCCTTGGAGAATCCAGGGGAAACAACCCTCACCAACTGGAGCAGGGTACCAGGGGCTGAGAGAGCCTCCTCTGTGTGCCAGGCACTGCCAAGCTCCCCGCCCAACTGCTGAGCAAGATTATGTGATAAATGATTGCATTAGTCCGGACAGCTTCTCATTTTCCTCCAATCTGGCCCGTCTGCCCTCTTCGCACGGGGCTCCTGATAGCATTTCTCCCTTCACTGACTTCATTTTTCCTCTTAGGTTGTCAAGCTGTCACAAGGGAGAAAGGAGAAGCATGGACAAGGCTGTTACTGTCTGTGCTCTGAGAAGGTCCTGTGCCTCTGCTGTCCCCGCCCTCCATGGCCCATCCTGGGCAGGTGCCTTCCCACCCTCTGTTCATCTTCCTTGGAGACATGCCTGGCACTGCAGATATCCCCATTTCAGCTCAGGAGACAGTGGTTCCATCTGTCCCTGACCATGCCGAGGATGTCATGGAGTTTTGTAGAAATTAAGGCTAGAAGTGGTTTTGCAGGCACTCTCTGGCTAAAGACTTATGCACTGATAACAGTTTTGGGGGAGAAGGCTCATGGCTTCTGTGTTGGGGTGCACAGATGATGCTTAAGAGCCCTTCTGAACAAAGCAGATGCTCCTGTCTTGGTTGATTGTTGATGGAGGGAACAAAACTTGCAGTGGGAACCAAGCCAAGCTTGTTCTGGTACATCTCTCTTTTTTTTCTGTACAGCCTGCCTCACGTTTCTGCTGTGAAGACAAAATGGGAAGGTTGGGGGAAAATTAGTTTGCATCAGAGTCTGCTGTGTAATGTTCAGCTTGGCATCCAGGCAGCCGCCCCTCCTGGCACTGGGCAGCCCTGTGGAGATGGCGTCTCCAACAAAACTACAGCTCCAGGGTCCTCTGATCAAGACCAGGGATACTGGTGGGGTGAAACATCCCCATCACCTGTCATACCTCCAATTCCTCCTAAGGCTCAGGGAGATGCTGGAGGAGGAGATGGGTTAGCTTGAGGCTTGACTTGATTTTGAGCAGAGACACAGCCAGAGCTGAGCATTTGGGTCTCTCCTGGGCCCTTCAGATTAAATAGCTAATGATCCGGACAATATTTTAACCCTGACCCCACACATGGAGGTTTTTGAAAAAGCCATGTTTTGAACTTTGCTTCCAAAGAGAACCTTGTGCCCCTGCAGCAGCACTGTCGGTCAGTACATGCTAAACACCGGTGTCTTCAAGTCCAAGTATCTCCCAGGTGGAGATCACAACAGCATGTGGAATAGGACTCTTCCTTCCTAACCCCAGCTCTCTGAGAGATGTTCAGCAGCTCCCCTGTGCACTGCATCCCTGTTTCTCCATTTGCCAAAATGCCATGATAACAATATTTGCACCCTGTGCATCTGCTCGATAGTGTGCTGTGAAATCCTTGTGTGGAAGATGTCCCATAGCTCCAATCCTCTCACCTGAGCAAAACAGCACTGGGAGCAATGGTGCTGGTACCTGCAGCGTTTATAGCATGTTTCTCTTCTTCAAAACACTTTGCAAATATGAAATAACTATCCTAACCCCCTGTGAAGGAGCTGGGGAAGCCTAATTATTGGTAACAATCACCCCTCATTTTCATTTAGCACAGAGAGAGGAGAGACTTTCATGTCTTGTTCTCTCCCACCACCCCTAGACACCATTCCTTCCCACTGATATGAGGGTTAACAGCCATTTGTAATCATGTTAGAGAGGTTTAATTCCAAGGAGGCTCATTCCCTGGACTCACTCCCCTCCCCTGCATCGCAACGAGCAGATCAAACAGCACCAGTTCCGATTTGGAGATAGATCTGGGACAAGGGGAGCACATCCATGGGCTGGGAGCACGGTGGAAACTGCGACCAGCATCCTGCTCCAGTGGAAATCTTACAAATGTCATTAAGGAAGGGCTGAATTAAGCTATCGGGTACCAGTGAGCAAAGGCACAGCTGCAGGCAGGGCTGCACTGCCAAGTGATGGGGCAGCTGGGGGACCTGGGATGTTATCACTTTGATACTGCTCCATGGAAAGTGCTGAGCTCAGTAAACACAGGGGATTTTGGCTTTCCAACCCCAAAGGGAAAGCTACTTCCCCCACGTGGGCTGGGAAGGGCTGTTGGGAAGGGCTGAGGAAGGGTAACAATTCCCTGTGCACATATTTCAGGTTTATTTAGGGTTTAGCACGTAAAAATTGGTAAAAAATGCTGATTTTTTCTTCAAGTACCTTCCCTGCACCCCTTCATTAGACAGCCTGTTTAGCTGTTTACCTGCTAGATGGGTCTTTTTATTGAACTTGTCAATATCTGCATTTGCACCCTTTGAAGCGGGTGAAGCTTGGATAAAGAGGCAGAAATCAGGCAGATCTGCAAAATTTCCACACGGCTCATCTCTCCAGATTCGACAGATGAAATATAATTCAGGAGGAGAAAAATCTTAGCTGGAGCAAGGGGTCAGCTCAGAAGGAAGATACAGAGACACAGAAGATGTCTGGGAGATAAATTGCCAGACGTGGGCTTCCCGAGGAGCCGCTGCTTCAGCGAGGCTCTGCCAGGAGATGGAGACCTGGTTGTGGGATGCCCTGCTCCTGCCACAAAGAGGTGGGAACCCCAGGATGCAGCTTGTAAACGCTGATGCAATCACAAAAATGTGCAACTGCAAAGCCCCCCTGCTCCTCCAAACCAAATTTCTGCTCCTGAGCTGTCACCAGTGCCTTGCCCTGGCCACGCTGCTCCCTGTGCTGTCTTTTTGAGAGCTGCTCTTGGGATTTGGCTGGGTTTGGTGGCTGCAGAAAGCGCCAGGCTGGGCAGGTTGGGGCACCACAAAGGAATCCCCCAATTGCTCCCTGCTCCAGCCTGCTGCTGGAAGGGGAGAGGACTCCTCTGCAGAGACAGGATCTCGTAGTTGATCGTGCACAGTTATTTTCAGAAAATTATCTCTCAGAATAAGGAGATATCAGTCACTGCAGGAGAAGAGGTGTCAGGCTGATGTTCAGTGGCAGCAATTGCTTTACCTCTCCCCCTCTCTGGAGGGAAACTGAGGACCCCCCAATACTGCCACTCCCTCCCTCGGTCTCTCCTGTCTCCCTGGGACTGGTGTGGGAGGGCCAGGACTGGGCTGGGAGCAGCAGATGCTCCCCAGGCTCCTTTGCTACCTCCTGGCAAAACTGCACTGCTTTTCCATGGGACACTTTCCCTCTCCTTGCTGCAGTCCTGGGATATGGCCTGCCCCAGGCCCTGTGGAGACGTGGGCTTACTTGGGGCCTTGTGGGTCACAAAGACCAGTTCTGCTACTAATGAACTACATCAGCCCCGAATTCTTATCAGCCTCCTCTCTTAATTCTTTCAGGCACTGCTTTCCTCAGTTTTGTCTTCTTCCTGGTTGAAGAGAGGCAGGGACAAAGTGGAGGAGGGACCCCAGGATCAGAGCCCGTGGTCTGCACGAGCTGTGCTAGGTCAGAGGACACAGTAGACTTAGTAAGGACACAACTAGTTCTCTGCAGCAATAATTTCCTCTCCTGAGCTTGACAGCTCAAGGGTCAGTCATTTCCCTTCTCCATCCATGCTGTCTCCATCCTTCTTTCAATGCTTCCTCCACTCTGGAGACCCACAGGACTCAGCACCACTGAGACCTGAAGTCCCCTGGGCACACCTGAGCTCCTCAGTGGCTTTTGTGTCCACTCCAAATTCTTTCAAACAGGGATGCACCCCAGCCAGATACCCAAGAACCTCACTTTATCTCTCATCACATGCCCCCGGAGTCTCTGTGGGACCCCGTGGAGTCTGAGTTTAAGGAGACAGAAGTTATCATTAATGAAAAAAAATGTTCCCATCCGTTTTCATTTAGTGCTCTGTCCCACAGGGAATGGCTGATCTGCATTTTGACAGGGACACAGGCCCAGTGGACCATGTAAGCATCAATTTTCCAGAGTGGGCAGATCATGTGTAATTACAGCCCATGCCAGGGTTTATGGCCGTGGAGAATCTCTCTGGCTAACACTAAAATGCTTATGAAGTTGTTTTGAACTTTATCCAGGAGAAAGAGACCAGGGGTGGGTCATTCAACCCTCCTAGCCCCTCTTTCTGCCCCTC
>NW_008239758.1:5625757-5632584 GCF_000691975.1 Corvus brachyrhynchos | reverse complement strand
CAAGCATTAAAGGACAATAAATGCCAGAAAAACAGTGCAGGACTTTGCCCTCCTTCTCCCAAACAATATGTGAAGAGCAAGAGACTGAGCTGAGACTCTCCACACCTCCAAGACAAAACTGCAGCTGTAAGGATGCTTCGGGCTGAGCCATATCTATCGAGCCCTGAATATAAGCAGATTATAAAACATCTCCAGGATCCTGGATTGGAGGGAGATGGATCCTAGGATCTCCTGTTATTTTTGCTGTACTTTCATCACTAATATTTTGCCAGGAGCAAACCAGCAACCAGGCAAGTGGAGGTTTGCTCCAAGAGATGCAGATCCTCACACTGATTGCTATGGGGAGACTTGACCTCAGGTGTAACCTGAGCCTGGTTGCACTTGAGCCTGGTGCAAGCAGTGTGGAGAAGGGCAGAGCCATCTCTAGGAACTCAAAACCAGTCCAATGCTTTGGCAAAGTGGTTGCCCCTTTGGGTGCAGCTCCCTGCTCACAGAAGTCCTCATCTTTCATTAAAAGAACTTCTCAGTGAATTGTGGGGAACGAGCCACGTGAGACACCCAGCAGTCTCCTGAGAAACGTTCAGACTAAATCTAGGCTCTCCAGTGAGTCAGTAGCAAAGTAGGTGAGAAAAAAAAGAATGCTTTTAGAAAAAAAAGTGAGATGATCTGAGAGAAGAAAAAAGCCCTCAGAGCAGACATTTAATAGCGTGGTCATAAAACAGTGGAGTAAAAGAAGGGCTAAATGAAATAACAGGATTGGTGTAATCCTTTCTTATTTCTGAATCACTGCCTCTTCTGGGGCCTATAAGCACAAACAGGGAGAGTCCACCCAAGCCCACCTGACCTGGGTGACAAGCCAGATACACCCACACTGTTCCCTGCTTCCTCAGCCCTCCTCCAAACGCCCCTCAAACATCTCACCCACAAATGGTGAGACCTTGCCAAGCCCAGAACATCTCAATGAGGGAACGCCAGTCAGTGGAGCTGCCGTGGTTTCAGATGGCCCACTTGTGTCATTCCCAAACAGTTACCTCCATGTAGACACTCTTCGTGGGAGAAGAGAGATTTCCCTTCCAGAATAATTACTCCGCTTGGAAGCACACTAATTAGCCTGGAACAAAGTGGCTTGAGTGTCCGCATGGGGAGCTATTGTGGAATAGCTTATTCTGTCAGAGCTATTCTGGGCAATTTCCTTTCACAAACAGGCCATGAGATTTAATTTTCCTTCTTTCTATAAACAGATGAAAGGTCTGTGCTTACCAACCCCAAATCATCCCAAACTTCCTTGCCAGGGGCAAGAGATGGGTGTGAATTGTCCTGAATTCTCCTGTCTTTGGGACTCCTTAAATTCCCTTTTTTCTTTTTTCTTGAGAGGGGGAGACATAAATCAGGAAGATTTACATCACCAGGACCCTGGACCCTTTCCAAAGGGTGAGTCTAACCCAGCATAAATTAACCCGAACAATGGCAAGTCAGGACAATGTTCTGAGCATCCCATGAACATGCCAAGGATTTATGCAATACATGTTTACCAGGCAAAAGAGAGAGGAACAAAAAAAACCACCAATGCCAAGAGGATCTGTAAACAGACATACCCTCTCTTAAATCAGATTGCTCAGGAAATGCATTGTGAGTTTCATTAGCCTGTAATTAAATTCACCTTTCCCCAGCTTACAATGGCAATGAAAGAGGCAAGGAAGATACTGGTGGAGAAGAAAAGCCCATGGTGCTCATAGGGGCGGAAGGTGGAAGGACACTGGGGGCTGTTCTGTGGAGTCTTCAACACCCAGGTGCCCCAGTGATGGGCAAACTGGTGAACATCAAGATAGACCCACCTCTAGTACAGGTGTAGCCTCCTCACCTGGCTCTTCTGGTGTCTGGCCCAACTTGTTTTCTTCATCTCCCTTCACACACAGCAAGTCTCACAGATATGAAGAGAGAGAGCAGACTGGAAACACAAGAGCAGCTTCACAGCAAGGCAGAGACATGTGGGAAGGACCCACCTGCTGTGGGAGATGAAGCAGAGAATTGCTTCAGTGGGTTCAAAAAGGCTCACAGAGAGCACTGGCAGCCTGGGGTGGCTGGGGACACCTGGGTCACCATGTGTCAGGGCACTGCAGGGACATTAAGGGAACCAAAGGGGGAGAAGAGCATTAAACCATCCCCTTTCCACTTGGTTAAAACACCACCACTGTGGTTTCGCTTCTTCTCAACATCTGTCCCACTTTGTGACAGCTCCCTTACTTAAAAATAAATCCTTGGAGAAAAAAAAAAGAAAAAAAAAGAAGAAAAAAAAAAAAACCAACTCTGCGATTTGTTCCTCCAAGCTGGACTGCCTTTCTGGCCCTGATTTTATCAGAGTGGAGACAGGCTGTCCTTGCAGAATGATTTTACCATCTTGAAAATGATTACAGAGCTGCACAATGCCTTCAGCTCACCATGTAACGATATTTTTATATGCTGTCTCATTAGATCGCCACCCGGGTTGAGGATGTTTTCAAACATTGTCTCTTCATGGTCGGTGTAGCTCAGAACCAGGAATAGAGTGACGAACTGAAGGGAGTTCAGAGGGCAGCAGCAATAATCAGAAATCTGATCTACAAGGAGATGTCAAAAAAGCTAACTCCATTTTATTTGGCTAGAGTGAAGAACTGAGCATCCACGCACAAAGATGGGAAGGGCAAAAGGCAGGTGCTGGGGAAGGTGGTATTTGGTGTAGTAAAGGTAAAAAAGTAATAAATTGAAAAGCACAGGTGCACTCCCCAAAATGTTTGTTTTCAGCAGATCTGGGACAGATTCATGGAAAGATCCCTGCTGGATGGACAGGAAAACCCAGCTGGAAACATTAGGAAAAAAATCACCCCCTGGGGAACAGTTCTGCTTAAGCAGAGGTGGAGATTACAAGACTTCCCAATCTGCTTCTCCTCCAACCTCGCTGCTTCCCAAAGCACTGCTGACCAGCAGTGACAACCAGCCATTAGCGACCCGAGTGGCCACTGAACCTGTCCTCAGAAGGTGACAGGCTCCAGAGCTCACTGTCACCCCTCGGAGTCACCTGAGCCCCTGTTCCCCACCCCAGACAGATCATACCAAGTGCCTGAGTGAACTGACACTATTCCTGCAAAGAGAGCTCGTGGCATGTCTCACACTGGTTTTTGTTCCCCTTTATAAATACATGTGCTGTAGCAGGGCTGCACTCCGTGAACTGAGGGTGTGATTAGAGGAGAATGAAATGCTGATTATGGGTTAATTAGTGAAGCTAATAAACTGCCTGTAGCCTCATCTAGGAGAGAAACTGTACTTCTGTACAGAACTGTACAGAAAACAATGAAGAACATGGAGGAAGAGTGTCTTTCTTTGAGAGGTTGAAACTCATCCCCTGGGAAGGAGGGAGAGAAAAGGATGTCCTCTACGGATGCAGAGGGATGCTGCATGCTGTGACAACAGCTGGTGAAGGGTCTGAGTTCATCCCTGCTCATGCCCTACAACCAGGCTGGAGGAGCAAACTCCAAAAAAGTCAAAGTGAGAGGAAAGCCAAAATCACTCTGATGAGAAATATTATCTCCAGACATGGTCCCCAGCCACAACCAAAGGTGGGACCTGGCAGGGAGAGCATCTCAAAGAAACAGGGATGGAGAAAAACCCCAGCAGGATCTGAAGGCAGAGCCCTTCTGATGCTGGGGAAAGGAAAGCAGCTTGGCCAGACGAAGCCAGGGCAGCAGACTGTGTGTGAGACAACAGGCAGGGGACAATCCTGCCCAGGGGGAAGGATTAAATTGTCTACAGGACTTGCACAAAGTAGTTCTTTCCATTGCTCATTTCTCTCTGAATCAGATGTTTAGAGTTCTATCTGAAGGGGCTTTTCTTTCCTTCCTTCTTTGTTTCTTTCTTTTTTTTTCAGTGGACAAGACAGACATCCCAGAACCAGCCTTCATCTTCCTGGTGGTGGTTTTGTTCTCAGATTTCCCCACAACCAGGTGCCCGGGAAAAAGCCAAGCAGGCTTCACCAAGCTCTTCCCACGGACCTGGCACCACATCAGCCCCATGGATCTGGTACCTGTAGCTCAGCACCTCAGTTCACAGCTCAAGCTCTGGATATCTCCCTTTTCCCTTTGCTCCCTGTCATGATGGGAGCATACATGCAAGGCTCTGGCATAAAAATAAATCCCCTCCCATCGCGTTCCATTGTATTAATAATGACATTTAATAAGTTCTGCCTAATAGTCTCCATATTTGTGTGGGAATCTGTGACACATGGAGGACTGGACATGCTTTCTCAGCACACGCAGCGTGGTTGCCCCATATGTCGTGCAGCTTTCAAAGAAAGGAGGAAGACAAACAAACAGCATTCTGGAAAAAAAAATAATGTGAATTTAAATTAAATTTCATGTTGCTGATAAAATTAGGGCTGACAGCTCTGAAGATCAGGGTCTTCTCATTCTGCAGAGGATATAAGCACCAGATGCTCATGGTTATGGCCAAATCCTGTCCTGGAGGGTCAGAGAGGACTTTTCTGTGTTCATTGCATCCTCATCCCTCAGCCACTGCAGTAACCAGGAGCAGGCTGGGGTTACCCGAGGATGCTCAGCTCTAGAGGGCTGTGAAGCGACGTGTGTGGTCTGCTCCTTGTACAGACAATAAACATAATCAGGAGCCAATGTACAACCCAGGGGGGACAGCCAAAAGGCACCCTGTGAGCCTGCTGAGCCCATCAACAAGCTGGATGGCCACCAAACAATGTCCTGTGCTTAGGAAAACACAGAGGGAAGCCTGGGGACAGCCCCAGAGGGGCTTCCCTCCTCAAGGATGGAAGTCTTAATGTCTCCCAAGGCGAGAACTCATGGGCTGCTGGGAGGAGGTTTCTCTGCCAGGTGACAGGGCTGGATGGGGAAGGCATCTCCTGAGTGGATGTCAGGTGGAGACAGTGGAGGGGAAAAGCTGCTGGAAAGGTCCCTCCACATCAGAGGCGTGGTTTTCACCTCCTTGAGCTCTTCCCCAGTTGCAGCCTTGCTCCTCTGAGCTGGATTTCCAGCATGGCTTATACTTCTGGCACTGCTCACCAAGTAATTAAAAACACTCGCTTAAAAAACAGCAGAAACAAGCAAACTAGAAATCATTCAAACCTCATCACTCAAGACTGCTCTGAAGCAACCAGCAACGACAGCCACAGAGAGGCTTTGATTCACAGCCCACCACCTTGGGTTTGGCATGAGGGAAAATCATCTTCCCCATGTAGGAGGCTGCTATTGCAATTTTTTTTTGAGCCAAAAATCTCTTCTGGGTGGAGCTGCAAAAATCCCAGAGCACCTTTCCTTGTTGACAGGAAGGAGACACAACCCAAAGTGACTCATGGACTCCCAGGATCTGGAGGAAATCACCCCTCCAAACCATGCTGCCCACCCAACCCCAATGATCCTAGGCACAATTTTGTCACATAAACTCTGCACATGGTGTTTCAACTACTGAAAACTCCTTTCTGTATCATAAGTAGGTGAGGTTTGAAATAATAGTGAGGGAAATGGTGATGGTGCAGAGAGAGGTTCAGCTCTGATGATTCAGAGGTCTTCCTACAAAATCTTTCTAATTGGACATCTACCTAAGCTGCATTCCCTGCCACACAAAGCTGCTGCTTAGAACAGACATACAGTGAGGCAATTGCCTTTTTATTTTGCTGGTTGTTATTCCTCACTGCAAAAGGGGGGGGAAAGCTATTGCTCTGTGGTTTTTATCAGGTTTCATCCACTCTGCCTGATGTTCAATAAAAGAAAACCCAGCTCTGTTAGAGATGAGTAGCCCTTTACAGAACAGTCATTGCCTGCAAAGTAACCTTTAAGCACCTGGCTGTCTCTTAAGTTAATGCAGGCAGAGGATGGAGAGGAAGTTACAGTCATTCCTGTATGTTTGAAAATGCACCTATTTCTCTTAAAATTCAGCAGCCAGCCACACATACTTTGATTGGTTTCGTTGATGTTGTTGTTTGCAGTTTTCCTGAAATCACTACCTGTCACCTTTCCCCTACCCAGCTCAGCCACGTGGGTCCCCACGCAGGCAGGAGGAGAGGAGGAGTCAGCCCACACCTGGGGATGAGCATCGTGTCCCCTTCCCACCACTGATGCTCAGAGTGCGAAACCCCTAAACCTTCCCTTTTATCCGGAGAGTGCAGAGGGAACCAGCAGTGAGGGGCTGGGCAGAAACAGGGGGCTGTTAGAAGGGCTGGTGTTGCACCCCAAGCCGGTCGTGTGCTGGTGCTCACCACCACAGCAGCTCGTGCTGAGTCATTTGTGCCTCTGCACATCTCTGTGTGTGACTGTGGCAGTCAGGAGCAGCCTCGGGCTGACAAAACACCCCCTAGTGCAACACGCAGCACCTGGCTGGCAATGCCATCCCACCAGGAGGCTGGGATCTCTGAGTGCCTGCACCTCCAGACAAGTCACACACTTCTCCTGGGGCTTGCCATGACCATCAGCTCTTTCAGTGAGAGAAGTTCACAGTCAGGCTGCCAACATGGGCAGGGTTTGACTGTCTTTATGGCAGGGCCATGTTAGAGTCTTTGGAGGTCTTTGGCATGGAGGTCTAGTGGAAGGTGTTTGGAACTAGATGATCTTTAAGGTCCCTTCCAACCCAAACTATTCTATGATTCTGTGATAACTCTTTGGTGACAGAGATGGTTCCTGCTGTCCCACCCTCCTTCAGGGACCACCTCCAAGCCCAGGAAGGAGAGAATTCAGGATAAGGGGCTGCGGAATGGCCAAGAAAGAAAGACACATGGGGGTCACCCACTGCCTGTCTCCAGGCACATCCATCCCCTCATGCTCTGAGCCGCATCA
>NW_008239758.1:5618155-5625579 GCF_000691975.1 Corvus brachyrhynchos | reverse complement strand
CCCCACATCTCTATGGAGAGGGGTGGCAGGGCCCAGCTAGCGAATGCACACGTGCCAGAGGAAACCTGAGACCTCCCCACAGGACTTGTGGCACTGCTACATCCTGTGTTAGGAGATTTAGGATTTAGGGTACCCCTGGCACCCACTGCATAAGTGACAAGCAGCTGTCAGCAGCTTACGGGGGTCTCCAGCTGCCTGCAAATTTCTGCATTAAAGCTGTAAGCTCTCATGCCTCACTTGGGAGCAATAAAACGGGATAGGGTAGAGGCTGTCGTGATAAATGGGGCATAAATCACACCTCCCCCTGCTTTTCCCCTTCCTTGGGGGGAGGTGGTGCTGCCAGAGCCGTTACCAGCCCTGCTTCAACATGCTCAGACCAGTCCTCTTCTGCCTGCGCAGTCAATTAGAACTTCATCAGAAATCAATTTGTGAGGCCCAGCTGAGATGTACCTATAGATCAGGCGATGCCAAGTGATTATTACACTAATGGAATATTCCATTGATTAATTGAATATTTAAGTCTTGAAATGTAAGCCCCACTGTCTTATCCGTGGCTTGTTACAGAACTGAGCAGCAGAGATGTTGCACCAGCGTGAGAAGCCAACCTTGAGTCTCACTCTTCTGGGGCAAAAGGCGGAGGGTTTGGTCCTG
Organism: Corvus brachyrhynchos; assembly: GCF_000691975.1. Classification (NCBI taxonomy): domain Eukaryota; kingdom Metazoa; phylum Chordata; class Aves; order Passeriformes; family Corvidae; genus Corvus; species Corvus brachyrhynchos. The sequence continues at coordinate 5,624,928 of NW_008239758.1, read as the reverse complement.
GTCACACAGGAAATATTTCTACCTGTTTGGTAGACTCCTCAGCCACACAGAGACATTCCTCTTTCTTGTGGCAGCAAAAATAATGTCCTACCTTTTTTAATACTGTGGGCTTGGACAATTCTCTGATTTGGATGTCGTGCAAAACTGTGTGCATTGGAAGATGGGTGAGAACTTCCATGGGGAATAACAAACACACCTACAAAAAGCACATGGAGTAGCTAAGGAGGTTGAGAAGTGTGGGGACCACTACCTGGGCTCCTTCCCAGGCCTCTCCAGCTGCCCACCATGGCCAGGCAGCACTCACCACTCCCACCTCTTCCTCCCACGCAGAGCTCCAAAAAGCTCAGCCTTTCTCCAGCAGCGCCAGCTTCGATGGCCCAGCCCTGTCCCAGGGTCAGCACTGCTCCCATTCCCCAAGCCCATAGAGGAAATCCTCAGTGATTTATTTCATTTTTTACACACAAGCAGATGTCAGGACTGCAGATCACAGCCAGCAGGTCAGGAAGGCCACCCAAGGGTTTTCCAAGCTCCTCTACCCACAGCCCAAAGAGCTTTCCCATGCCACAAAAGCCCCAGGTGTCCAGAGGGCAAAGGTGGCCAGATGCCTCCTGCGTCAGGCTTCCGGATCCGCTGCATGGAGAGGGCCAGGTTACTCGTTCCGTGAAACACCTGGTTAAGTGCTTTGTTGGACGAAGGCCATAACGACCAAGAGAGAGAAACAAGGCAGAGATGGGGGAGAAGGGAGGGGTGGGAGTGCCAAGTGGAAGAGAGGTGGCCTGCAGCTGGAGTAATCATCACCAAAGGGCCCAGAGGTGGGTTAAGGAATATTATTCCCAAATGGCATTGTGTGAATAACTCAGCAGAGAGCCATTAACTACATGAGCAAGAGAGGGCTCCAGTCCTCTGCACAGAGCTCCTGCTCCCACACCAGACACTGAGGTCTCCTTTCCCACCTCAAAGAGCACTGGTTGCCCATGGCCAAACCATGTTGGGTGGCTATAGGAAGAAGGAGCCATTCAAACCAGAACAGTGACAGTGACCTCCATGGCAGATGTCCAAAGGCTTGGAGAGCCATTTGCTTTTCTCCCAATGGGGTTACAAGCATCTTCTTGAAGGTTACAGCAGTGGTCACTACTTTCAGAGAAATCATTGCAACAGTGAAACTGAATCCTTGTTCCCACCTGCTGCCTCTCTGCGAGGCCTAAAGCAATGGCTGTCATAAAACCATGGAAGGCCAGATGCACATAGGCTTCCTATTGTTCCCACCTTCCCTTCTCCCTGTGCACAGCATCCTCCTGCCCCAGGATTCATAAAGAACCCTGGAGCCAGCCAGGCTGAAGGGAGCACACAGAGGACAAGGACCATGCCTCACTTCTGGCTGGAAAAGATCAGATGTCCCCACTGCAGCTCAGCTTCACACCAGCCTTTGCACAGGCCCTGGTCAGCACTGGTCTCCACTATTGTCCACAAGGTGTACTGAGGTCTTTGTTCTGGCCTCTGGTAGCAGAAGCTGCTTAGCTGCTGACATGGGAAGCAGCATTCTTTCCCCTCTTTGTGTACATTTTTCTGAAGGGGAAGGTAAAAGTAAATGGAGAGGAAAAACAAGTATTGATAGAAAAGCTAGAAGGAAGAAGAGAGCTTTTCATCTCACTGAGAGATCTGACCTTTCAGTGGTAGCTTCAAGAAACCTCAAGCGAATGTGCTTTGCTGGCATTTGCTGCAGGTGAATCATAGAGAGTTTTCATCCCCTCTCTCAGGGGATAATGTCTAGACATTTATTAACTTGCAGGTTCTGGGTGTCTCAGAGACCTGAGGAGTCTAGAAACCTGAAGTCATGGTCTTCAGTGTTTTCTCAAGCAGTGGATCCCTATGGAACCAGCATTTTCCCTGCTCAGCAGCCCCTCTCACCCTCAGCAGGGGCTTGCAGAGGGACGTGGTTCTGCAGCAGCCTTGTGCACTACTCAAGGTCTTCACGCTTCAGCTGCAAAACACAGCAGACTCATAAAAGCAGCACAGAAAGATGGGCCAGAAATGAAACACATTCCGCTGAGTACGGGTTTGTGTTTGCAAAAGAGAAGAGGAAAGTTCATCTGTGCTGGTGCAAAACCGTACAGCCGCTTCCCTCCTATGGCCATGAGGAGCAAAGTGTCCAGGCTGCCTTCCTCATCAGAGAAATCCCTGCTGATGCCAGGGGCCAAGGGGACACTGCAGATCAGGCAGCAAGTGGGGCTGTGCCGTTCTCAGGGAGAAATGAGGTGCAGAGTGATGGAGAGCCCATGTTATCCCTTCGGCCTTGAGTTCCCCTGGCCTCTCCTTGGCCAGAGGGGCGGCCATGGCAAAGGCATTGCAGCAGGAGTGTCCAAACACACACAAAGGGATTCATTCAGTTTGTCCAGATATATTCTCCATCTCCTGCTGTGCAAGGAGCAGGAATCTCTTTGGCAAACCCTGGAACACAGCCCCTGGAGCGGAGGGCAGCAGGGGCAGCCCAGGAGCCAGCAGCACAGGATGGCTTGTGCAGGGTACCACAGCTGGTACAAACAGCAGCCACTGCTGGCATGGGAAGAACAGATAACATCACCAGAGTGAGGTTTGCTGCCCCACAGCAGAGACCCTCCTTCTGTCCAGGGAACCTCAGCTACAAACCTCAGCTAGAAAATGGGAAGAAAAAATGGAAGTATGAAACTATGGCATGAATCGCAGGGAGATTTCAGACTGATAAATATTTCAGGCTGACAACTATTCCTGTCCTTGAAAGTTCATCCATCAAACTCTCAGCAAGGCCTTCACATCCCAGGACCATAAATACTAAGACCTATTTTAACAGCTGCTTTCATCGTGGCCAATACCAAAGGATGGAAACCAGTTACAGATCAACCTTTATCCTCGTGTACTGTGGTGTAATTTACTGCACCTATAAAGACTATATTCAAATATGATTCTGTTTTAATTATAGTCCCTGGCTGTGCAGGATCCATTTCTGAGCTGATTTTACCTTGTTTAGGTCTGATTCCACACAATGTCAAAAATTCAGAAACAATGGCAGCATTAGTGATGTAAACAGCCTTGGTCTTATGGGCAGGAAGAGTTTTACTGTCTGTCTGTGGAAGGAAAATTTGATCAAAACCCAGGAAAACCTGTTTGCTGTCAGGAGAATAGAAATGCTGGCAATTTGGAGCTGCAATACTCCCCTTCTTGGCTCTGACGTAGTTACTAAGTGATGCTACAGCAGCATCTGCCCCCTGAAATGGGTGTCACAAACTCCAGTAGGCAGGCATAGGTCCTGCTCTGGTTTTTCTGCAAGTTCCAGACCCACAAAGGACTAGAGGGACTGCTTTTGTGGGGGATATTTGGTAGTCTTCTCCTCAAAATCTCTGAATTTTAGGGTTGCCCAGATGGTCCCCGCAGGATGGAGCAGAACCAGGAGCCTCTTGCTCACAGTAGGAGGGAAGCACAGAGCCCTTCACTGTACCACATCCCTGTTAGCAATGGCCTACAATGATAAAGGGGGAAACTGGCTCTGCTCCTTTCAGTCCCAAAAAGGAATTTCATCCCCAGATCCTTACACCAGCTCCAGACTTCAACATCCCAGTGCTGAGTAGCTGCTGGGCTTCTCAGTTCCCAGCTCCAAGTACTATCTTAACGAGGAGCTCTTTAAGCAGAGCCGCTGCCTACCGGGCGCTCTTAAGCCCATTTCATTCATGAATTAAGTCCCTGACAGCCCATATCTCTATGATCAATATGTTTGTTTATTAGCAGCAGCTGCTGTGTTTTAGCAAAACTGGAGGACTCCAGCAGGAGCAGCGTGCTCTAACCGCAGAGCAGGGCTTGGGATGGGGAGGAGAAGGACCTCCTGCTGGCAAATGGGAGCCGGGCTGGATAAGATTTCACGCTAATGACCCTTTAATTGAAATCACTGCTCAGGACAGATTGCTCGGCTCGGGGATATCTGCACTGATGGCTCCTGGTTTGGCCACTCCCGAGATGAGTCCATTAACTCGGCAGCGGTGAACAAAAGCACGCGAAAGGGACAGCGAGGGGTCACCCATCCCCAGCAGAGCTGATCTGCACATCCAAGGAAGCCCAAATCAGTAGCTGCTGTAAATGGAGACCTGCACAAAGGGAGGAGAGAGCATGCAGCTTGTTAGACCTTGTGTTTCTGCTTCCCTGTGTGGATGTGGCCTCTACTGTCTCCTTTGCTGGGCAGGATTTTTATATATTTTATATGTTTGTTTGGTGCCTAGGAAGGGAAATCAGAACATTAGGGTGTCATCTCCAGCTCATGGTGTGACCTCAGTCTCACTGTGTGGATGTTGCAAGGCAGTAATACCTGCCTACCCCAACACATGGTAGGCAGGAAGATGGACACAGCAGAGCAGAACAGGAGCTGGAGAAAAGGGAACATCCTGATCTCCTGTCTCCTTGTGCAAGTGGCGAAGCACCCTGAGATCCCTTTTCATTTAGCCTTCCCCTGCCATAGCCTCAAGGCCAGCACCACCCAGGAACACAGGCACAGGTGGGGCTGGTCCTGGCTGGGCTGACACCACAAGGAGAGCTGTCCCCACGTTCACCCCACATATCTGAGCGTGGATCTATCCCCTGTAAAGCTGGAGACCCTTCCCCACCAGGCAGGCTCCCAGGGAAGGGCAGAACATGGCTTTCCTCCCCACAGATCCTGGGGAGCTGTGATATAGAACTCAGGCTTGGCAAAAAGTCCTCAACAGACACAGAGATGCTACAAGGTTCCTGCTCTGTGCACCCACCTCATTCCCAGTCAAGAGGGAACATCCCTGTCCATGGGGAACCTTTGTATCATGAGGTTTATCACGGGACAGAGAGTGCTGATGAAACCCAGGCTTGTTAGACGTAGGCAGATCTTTTGGGCCTGTTTTGTAAGTGGAAATGTTGATGTGTGTCTCTTGCAATGTGAAGAGATGTCTGAGTGCACAGAAAGGAGGGTTATGAACCTGCTTTGAATGCATTTATTATTCCCATTAATTACTATGCCTGCTAAAGAGGACCAGCTGTTCTAGGAGGCTGTGGTACCAATTTATCAGGAGAAGATTCCAACAGAAGTCGTAGAGAGTTTTCCTCTGAACTTGGGAGGATGGAAGATGGAGGGTTTTTAATTAGAACTTGTTATTAATGGGAACGTAGCAAATTAAAAATAGTCTCCCTCCCCCCACTCCTATTATACGGAGCTCTGATCTCAATTAGAAAGATCAGGGACTAACCATTGAATGGGAATTACTGAGATGAAAACTGATTGAAAGACAAAAAGTCACAGACAGACACATCACAGGGAGAGAATGGAGATGGGGAGCAGCAGGACCAGGGAACAATGAGCAGGGGCTGGCGGAGGCTGCCTGCAGCTGCCGGGCGTCAGGCCGAGAGCTGCCGGCTGTCTGCCTTCCTCTGCAGGGAGGACACCCTCCCAGGGCTGCTGCCAGCAGGGGCTGTCCCTGCCAGAGCCATGGCAGCTCACCTCTGAGTTGAGGCTTGAGTCCTGCTGCTGGGCACCAATGGTACCCCAGGTTTGTGGACTCGGCAGAGTGGGACCACAGGCTCTCTCCTCTGTGAGCACCACTATAGGAAGGCAGGACACTTGGGGCCATCTGGGGTGTTTCTGGTGGGTGCAGGCTCCTGTCTGCTTGTCATTGCACCTGCAAAAGTTTCCCATCTCATCTTGCCTCGTTTCCTTACCCCTCATCCTATCTCACCCCACCATCACCGTAAGGCCCCAGCACACACTTCTCTGCCACAGGCTCTGCCCTCATACACACCGTGAGCAAAACAACATCTCAGCCCCAGATCTCTGGTCTTATCCTGCTGGTTCCCCAAATCCAGCAGTGTTGAGGATGCCCTGAAGCTGCTGAGTTCTCAGCAAGGAATGATCTAATTGGTCCCCAGGCTCCCCACCCTGGGAGCTGTAGCTCCACCACACAGGCATTGAGTGCAGGGTCAGTCCCTGCCATCCCTGGGTGGGCAAGAACAGGTGGGTTGGAAAGAGGCTTTGTGCTCCATTTTGGTTTTACCAATCAAGTTGGGGAACAGGAGATCAGGACTCAAACCTGGTGTGATGCAAAGGGACGTCTGGGTCTGACCAAACCCATCTCCTGCATCCCAGTGTTGTTAAAACTTGGTTAATGACACTTAATGAGAATCTCATCTGCTCCCTTCTCTGCTCACCTGTGGATCAGAGCCCCTGTCTTCCTTCCAGCAGATAATCCATGCCATATTCCAGGGCAGACAGGGACCTTGGGCTGAAATTACAGCCTTGCTTACTAATTGCTGCATGTTCTCTCTCCATAGGTATATCATTGCCAGCAATTAGCACAAAATCCTTTCCCACTCTTGTTAAGTTCCTGTGCTGCAGTTAAATACTCCCAGATCCCATTTAAATGATTTCAAATGCAATTCATTCTGGCTCGTTAAATAATTCCACAGCAGTGTTTGTCGTTTTCTCTCTCTGTTTTCCAACAGACACTTTCTCCCAAGAAGAATACAGCGACTGAAGAACGGAGAAGGAGGGGGAAGGGGAAGTGATATGAAAGCTGAGAAATTGGGGATCTATTGTCTGTGCCCATATTTTCTCTTCTTTTTTTCCCTTCTTCTTAGGTTGAGATTTCTCCTGGTAGCTGGATTTTGAGATCTAATGGCCCGGGGAGAACAGGACTCTGCCCTTGGCATCCTGCACCACATAACCAACCATAGGAAGCTGCCTTGCGTTTCCTGCTGCATTTCCCCAAGTCCCGGACTGTGGATCAGCAGGA
>NW_008239758.1:5613907-5618144 GCF_000691975.1 Corvus brachyrhynchos | reverse complement strand
AGACAACAAGCAGCTGCTCAGGTCCAACTCAGGTTGCTTTGGGGACAACCTGCCCGTTCCACATGTGTTTCTCCCACTTCCAAACCTTATCCCTTCTTCTCTCATCTTCTTTTCCTTCCTGCACCATCCTACATCTCCTTGCTGCTGGTCCAGCACCCTACAGCACTACCTACCTCTCTTAGAAGACATGATCTCTATCTTGCCTCCCATGGTAGGAGCAGGGGTAGTGGAGGGGAGAGGCCAGCATGGGCTGAGCCTACACCCCAAACACAACCCTCATGTTGTCCTTCCCACCATGGCTGGATGACATCATCTTTGGGTTTTGTATCCCGGTGGCGTTGCCAAGTCTCACGCATACAATGCACATTTCCCAATACTGGATACTTCCCTTAAAGCCCCAGTTCATGCAGACAAGTGATTCAGCAAGACTCTCAGCTTTTGGCTTATACTGAGGAAAAAAAAAAAAAAGGAAAAGTTCTAGTTCTTGTGGTTGGGGAAAAATAAATAAAAGCTGTGAGTGCTATTTGAGTGCAACCTACTGATTCCAGAGCCAGAAGGCAAGTGAAAAGAAAACAGCACTTAATATCTTTGTTTGAATTCAGAGACCAGACTGGCAAACTCTGAGTGTCTGGGGTCAGCAGTGCAGCATCTGCTGTGCCTCTGTGCTGGGGAGCAGGTGAAGGACTCAGGCTCATCTCCTCAGGCAGATCTTCGTGTCTCCCAGCCAGGACTCTGCTCACGACAAGGACGGACACTGTGGCAGGGCAGAGTCCATCAGGAATATCCAAAATCCCATTGCAATTTTAGTAGCTTTTTTATTCCCTCCTGTATCTGCATGAAATGCTGCTGCCTGCCAAAACTGATGGCTAGCCCATTCCCACCCAGAGACATTACCTGATGTGAACTCCATGTGCTGCCTGGTAAGCCAGTGGCTTTCAATCCATGGTCCTTGAGACCCAGAGGTCCAGTGACTGCAGGGAGTTGTGAAAAGGTTGCAAAGAAAAGTAATTTCCTCCCTGACATTCAACAGTCCACGTCTGTGTTGCTGCCAGAAAACTTGTAGTGGCCCTTAAGCTAACGAAGCTGAAAGCCACTGTGCTAAATGCATTAGGGATCCTGTGGGATGGAAGGTGGAAGAACAAGAGAGAGTGCTGTCAGCAGGATGGGAGCTGCCAGACTGCCTGTCAGGGAAGGAGGAGAGGGATACGTGAAGCACGGATCCACACAGTTCAAAACTCGACTTTGTGTTTATTCCTGCAGGCTTTTGTTTGTTTATGCCAGAATCAGTTTCAAGTGAGGTGCGTGGATGATCTCCTCGAGCCTTTCCAGAGTGGGAGCAGGAAACAAGGAGTGCTCACAGCTAGCAGTCCTCCTGAAGGCTTGGATGGGAAATGTGAGTTTGGTCAGAAGGGAATTACACTGAAAGGGGTGAAAGCAAACCAAAAATGTCACAGCAGTGTTCATGAAGTAAAGTTTCCTCCTGAAAATCAATTTGGCTAGCCACAAGCCTTGGACTGAGATGCCAGCTTATTCCCAGGCAGACATGGCATTGCAAGGATGGTACTGAAAAACATCCTCTAAAATAAATGGCGCAGTGTAAGGGAAATCTCTGCTTGAAAAATGTGTGTCCCCATCTGTTAAACAATATTCAGGTGCTCCTGCATTTACGCTCCCTCCAGATTTATGCAGCGATGGCTTTAAAGGCAGATTGTCAATGAGAAGAACAGATGGAGGGAACAATCCTCCCATCCGAGCTTTGCACCAGAACTGAAGAAGTTTGTAATCTGGTTCTTGTTTACAGAGCCAAGGCTTCAAATTAAGCCCCCTCTGGTCTGACTGAGTAGCTCAGGGAGCTGTGGTGGAGCTGAGATACTCCTGGTTTTACTTAGTCTTTTCTGCTGGTTTCCCATTAAGAAATATTCTGTAAAAGCAACAATGGTGTCAGGGATTTCTTCTTCGTGGGCACACACTGAACATGGGCCAAAGATTACAGGGCAGCAGACACAAAATTTCCTTCTTTCCCATAGATATGGCAGGAAATTTTCCAGATGTCTGAGCCAGCTTCCCAAGCTTCAAGGCCAACTGGTGAGCAAAGTCTCTCCGCTATCCTGAATCTTTCATCAGCACAAAATATTCTGTAAAATGACAAAAGTTATTTCATGGAAGCAAAATAATACACAGTCATATCAGCACCTCAGCTCCCAATCTCTGTTTTCTGTATCTCCATCGATATTCAAAGGAAAACAATGTGATTGTTAATTACAAACTGTTTTGAATGCATGAAAGAAACTGTTTCAGAGCCAGAGCCAGCCAGAGGCAGGAAAGCTGAGAATACGATGTGCACCAAACTGCTTTAAAGGGCAGAAAGTCCCTTTGTAATTAAAGCTGATGCAATCATTGTAACAGACTCAAGGTGGAAACGTTACCTTGCTTAGCTTCCCACTTGTCTCCTCTCTGCCTGTTGGGTTTTGCTTTGGACTAGGTGGGAAATGCTGAAATATCAAGGGAGTGCTTTGCATTTCAAAGAAGTTAATGCATAAGTGATGTTGTGATTCATTAGCCATCTATGGATGTATTGGTGTTCCAGGGTCCACAGCCCTTACTGGAAGCCGGTGCTCCCCTGTGTTCATCTGCTGGCAAGTTGCAGGTGCTCAGGAAGGAAAAGGCCAGCTGGAACCTGGCAACCCAACCCTGGTGGGAAATAAAAGAGAGCTGGAGTTTGGTGCAACAGTTAATCCTCAAAACACAGTTTCTTTCCCCCACTCTAGATGATCTTTTTAATCCCATCATGATCCAGCCCACCGTGGGGAAAGTAATCCCAACAACCCGATGATGTATAGGATGAAAGCAAAGCTCACAGCTGTAAACAGAGAAGGAGTCCAGATGCAGTAGATGGCTAAGGTAAAACGTAAATAAGCATGGACTGAGGTGTGCAGAGGGTCCCAGTGAACACTGGGCAAGGCAGGAACAGGCTCTGATGCAGACACACACACATATGGTTCTCAGACCCCCACAACTGCCGTGCTTTGCCCCTGCCCTGCTTTCTCACCCACATCACTAAGCCAAACCCCTCTGGGGTGCTCTGCTTTTCCCTTTCCCGTCCACCTTCTCCAGTTTTATCCATCTGCCCTCACGATCACTCAAACCTAGCTCCTCTTCCCCAGAAAGGAATGCTGAGAAATGTGTCGGTGCCATTGCAGGGAAACACTTCTGTGAATCTGTCCCTCTCTCGATCTAATCCCAGACACACACCAGCAGCTCCAAGCATGACCTGGCCCTTCCCTCCTGGGCACCTGCAATGCTCCCAGGGTGCTTTTTCTACTCCATAGGAGCCGTGTCAGCATTGGTGCCCTGTAACAGCCTACCCAGAGCCCCCAGCCAGGCAGCTCCCTGTCCCCTCTAGCTCCTGACACAAGGAGCAGGACAGTCAGCGGTGACACTGAGCCCAGCCAGTGGCTATCTCTAGGACTGTGGTCCTGCCCCACATTGTGGCTCTGCTCCTCCTCCTCCTCCCTCTGCTCCCAACCTTCCTCCTACGGGAGCGGTGACTAATGCTGATGGCAGTGCTGCTCTCCGCACGCATCATCCCGGCGCACGTGGGAGTGCGAGGGTGAGGGAGAGCGCACGGAGCGGGGGGAGAGCGATTGCCAGAGTGTGAGACGGGCTGGAGGAACCTGCCTGTGACAGTGGGAGGCGGGGACAGCCCGGGGACCTTGAGGGCATCCAGGTTGCCTCTCCGGGCGCAGCAAGAGCTGGGGATGCGAAGGGGTGTCCAGGTGACACTTCGAGGGGGACGTTGCTCCTCACCCAGAGCCAGTGAGGGCACAGACCTGGGGGAGCTGGAAGCACTAGGCACACTGCGAAGGCTCTTCCCAGTGTTTCTCTTACATGAGAAACAGCAGGAGGCCAGGCAGAACAGCTGCGACACTTCTGGGATCTGCTCTCCCCTCGGGCTGGTACCTCGTATCGTTTCTGGCAGCCATGAACTGGTACTGGGGGCTTGTGCCACGTCTCCCCTCTTTTGCCCATCCTGCCGTGCTCCTGCCGCCCACACACGGCCAGGACAGTCCTTGTCCGCTCTTGTCACTCCCATGCACCTGCTTGTCACCCAGCCGGCTGCAGGGAGGCCGGGCAGTCTCTTAACCAGCACGGTTGAGCATCCCTCTGTTTTCCAGGCACGTGGCTGGTTTTTACAAGCCCACTTAAGAGCGGAGGAAGGGGCGAGCTGCCGGCGGCC
>NW_008239758.1:5605245-5613708 GCF_000691975.1 Corvus brachyrhynchos | reverse complement strand
CCGTGCCGGCGTCCCCGCGGGCTCCGGCGCCCCCGCTGCCAACCGCATCCCGGCGAGCCTGCAGTAATGGGCTAAAGAGCGGCGGAGAGAGCCAGAGCAGCCCGGTAATGCGAGCCGAGAAGGCTGCGAGCGCTGCCCTCCTCCTCTCGCCACAGCCAAGCCTAGAGGGGGAGCTCGGAGGGTCTGGTTTTCTCTCTCCCTCAAGGGGACCACGCTCCCTGAGACCCCGATGGGGATGGATGGGTAGATAGGACCAGGATCAGGCCAGGGGAAGTCTGTCCTCCCCTGCATCCCACCGGTGGTAGCTCCAACAAAGCTGATCACTTCCCTCCCCTTGCCCTGCTGGCTGCATCCAAGCCACTCTCAGGGATACAAGGTCCCGCAGTAGTGAGGAAGGCAGCAGAATCAGGCCTCCTCAGCCAGCTTGGGAGCCACTTAATTGACTGAGGATTTTAATTACCTGTGCACTGGATAGGGCCCATGCAGAAAAGAGTGACAGGCAGGCGGCTGGACCGGAAGGCACAGAACAGGGAAGGTCTTTGCTGAAGGTTTTGGGAGCAATATTATAGAGCAAATGTTACTGAAATACACCTAACACGGGCCATTCTGCACGCTGTGCATCCCCAGGCAGGTATGAGCCATCAAATGGGACCCTCTTGCACTTTTCCTTCTGCAAACCTCACCAGGCAGACCCTACATGGGACTGGAAGCACCACCTCATCCTGGCAGATTTCCTGAGCCTTTGTAGGCTGAATGGGGATGCTGGAAGGCACAGCTCACTGACAGGAAACTTGGGCTGGAGAGGAGGAACCACTTCTGGTTGTTTGGAAGGAAATGGGAGCGGCAGCTGCTCCATCTGAGGGCAGGAACATGAGTAGATGTAGTGCTTAGGGACATGGTTTAGTGGCGGACTTGGCAGTGGTGGGTTAACCATTGGACTTGAAGGTCTTGGAGCTCTTTTCCAACCTAAACAACTCTATAGTGCAAGTCCGTGTTATCAGGCAGGAGGCAGGTTCAGTGGTAGCAGCCTTGGCCCTCCCATTTATTAGAGGAGCCTCGTCTTCACAGGGAATGGGGATGGGGGGGATCCAGAGCACAGAGGGCACAGACAGAGATCCCTCACCCAAGTCCTGCCCAGATCTCACCAGAAATGTGCTATGGGACAACAGGGACAAATTTAGGGATGCTGAAGGTGTTCAAGCCTTTGTTTGCAAAGATTCAACAGCAAATGTCAAGGCTGCAGAGCAGCATTTGTGTTGACTCAGAGGATTTCTTGAGGCTTAAAGAATCCCCTTAGAAGCCCCTAGACCTCAAACCCCATCACTGACACCATGACCAGCAGTGGCAGGTTTCACTACCTAGCAGGAGTGGTGATTTGCTACATAAACCTCATCCATTAGCAGCGGGATGAAGTCCCAAACAGGAGTTTTTACGGAGGGTTCTAAGCAGGTTTTGGCGCCGACTATTTGGATCAGAAACACAGTCCTTACAGGCAGCTCCAACCATAAAAAGGGATGGGAGAAGCAATTAGTGTTCCTCAGTCTTTGGCATAAAAGCACTGATAGAGGAAGAAGAGCCCCTCAGCCCAGCTGGCAAGGACAGAGCAGCTACTGAATCCAGGCTCACCACAACCTGTCCCCTCATCCTCATCCCCCACCACACACATCCACCCATCGCAAAGGGGACATGTTTTCCAGGCAGCCCTCATCTGGAAGGACCTCAAGGGTTTTGGCAGCTGCTGCACCACAGAGCATTTTCCCTCTACGTGAAGGTCTCCACTCCAGGAGAGCCCATAAACAGCCGGCAGCGGTTTCGGCACCAGGGCAGCCGCGCGCTGGAAGGCGCTGCCTGCCAATTCAGCAGTGCGAGTGCCTCGGAGGGGGCTGCTGCGAGCAGAGAGCTGGCCAAATCCTGCTTATCTGATGGGATCTACCAACATCCCTGCTCAAAGCAGTACGACTTCAGGGTTTTTTTGTCAGCTGATGATATGAGGCTGAAATGAAGATAAATGAGAGCAAAAGAAGATGAGAAATCCCTCCTCAAAATACATTTGAACTCAGGATAAAAAGCAACTCAGCAGCAAGGCCTTCTTTTTCCTTCTCCCCAAACTTTGGGAACTCGGATGTGGGTGTGAATATCACTTTAAGGATTTATAAAATGACACATGGCCTCACCTGTCAGTATGCCAAAATCTGAATGTCGGTTTTAATTACACCGAATATTTTACTTTCTTATGCAGAGGCATAATCAATTATCTTATTTAAAGGCATTACGATAATGTGTGTGTAAAATGGAGCCATTCCCTGTATTGCATTAGATTCTCTAATTATAGGAGAATGTTTGGAGCTAAAATGTCAGCCTGTCATCTGGCGGGTGTGTAATTCATGATCTGCATTTGCCGGCACGGATGGAGCTGACAAAAATTGCATTCATTCTCTTCCACTGCTTTGGCCTCAACTTTGCCTGGCCTGGAGGTGACAAATCCCACCCTGTCTCCCTTTTGGAGCACAGTGAATCCATCCTGCCCTGTGCCAGGGGATGATGCTGTGAGGAGCTGAGCTTGACAAAGTGTTTTCTGTCGGTGGGTGTTTCTTAGTTAGACTTGATGAGCCTGGAGAGTGAGTGTGGGGTTACATACCAAGCTCTTGGGCACTGGGGAGCTGTTTGGATGTGATCATGAGCTCAGCAAATGCTTCCTCATGTCCCACATGGCGGGAGGAGACCAAGGCGTGAGCGGAGCTGGAGGCAGAAGACAGAACCCACCAGGGACTTTTCAAAACAGCCTCATCTGAATTACGAATAATGAAAGCCCTCCAACTCTCAGTTATTAAAGCAGAGGGATTAGATAAAAATAGTGCACTTGTTTCTTGGGATCTTAGTCCTTTCTCTAAGCATTACCCAAGTGAAAGCAGCCTGGATGGCTTCAGTGTCTGTTTTGCAGGACAGTTCCTGATCGCATCCATGACATCACTTCTAGGTGAGCAACCACATGGAGGGAAGAGAGAAACCCCCTTGTCTTGGGGCAGGGGCAAGGGGAAGATTGGTGTTTGGGAAGTTATGAAACTTTCTCAATAAATGAGAAACACTGCAGTGAGATTGCTGTGAGAGCACTGAGACAGAGACCATGATCCCCGCGGGTGAGGGGCAGCAGGAAGCATCGCCTGGACGTGACACAGCAGCAGCATCCCAAAAGGAAGGTCCCGATGAAGGAAATGTGGCTGGTGGCTGTGCCATTAGCCAAAGGGACAAATCACACAGGGCAGTGCCACTGCTGTGTCCAGCTCCAGGACAGAACCTCCCCAGTCAGCCAAAAGCAGATGCTGTAGGACCAGACACGCCACCCTGGGCTGTGGGCAGTGCAATCTCCTGGCCTGTCCTTACACCCCAGATTTCAAACCAGGCCACCCTCTGGATTTTCTGCAGTGACCTGGATTGATGCAGCAGAGCAGGACATGGGTCGTCCCATTGCTTCCCACATCCCCCCTGCTTCCCCAGCCCTCAGCTCGCAGCACTGCCTTCCCTGCATGCAGGTATCCTAAGGCAGCCTCATCCCAAGGCTGCCAAGGATCCGCACGATGCCATTAAGAGGCTTATTAAAAAGTGATGCACCAATTTAACACCTATTAGCCAGCACGGTGCCCTTTTACAGCACGGGGGAACCTGCAAATGGAAGCCCCAGCTCCCAGCAGAACCCTAAGAGGCTGAGTTTAACTTTATGGCTCCAATTAGAGCAACACTAAAGCAGTACCGATGCTGTGGATTTATTAATGCTGAGCCCATCCCAGACGGCTGCTGGCCAATGACAACAGCAGGCACGAGCAGGTGCTTTGCCAGCTGTGTCCAGGCCACCACAAAGCCCCATCCCTGCCAAGGGGAGGTTTTAGGGAGCTTCTAGGGAAGGGATGGTGTCAGACAAAGGGGGACCAGGGGGAGAACAGGCTGAACCCATCCCTGGTCATTGCTGCAATTTGGGCTTCCTATTTTAGGGGATGTCACCAGCTGGTAGGATGCCAAGGCCAAGCAGGGGAATGTCTCCCTGGGTCTCAGATCTTCCTTTGGTCTGGATGAGCAGGGCCAGAGTGGGAGGGAGAGCAGCTGCCTGCACACGCGGGCTGGAGATGTTTGAAGTGCTTGGTTGTTCCGGGAGGTTTACAGGCCGCCTTTGCCTAATAAAGTAATTTTTTAGCATCTTGCGTCACCCTAATTACTTGTCACAATAACGAGACACAGCCCTCGTGTGCTGTGCTCCCTGGCCCAGGCAGGGGCAGGCACAGCCAGCAGGAGAGGCAGCAGGATGCACGAGCCTGCAGGGAGGATGGAGATTTGGTGTCATGCATCCCCACCCCTCAGCATTTGAGGTCATTTCCCCATGCACCTGCTGGTTCCCATTTCCTCATCACTGCTCCCCAGAGCAATGCACAAACACCTCGGGAGGGCCCCTCTTGCCTGGGTTGTGTTGCTGGTGGGAGCCTTTGCCAGCTGCAGGGATGGGAGCGCTGTTTCAGCAGTGCTTCAGGACCATAAATATCCTCTCCATGGGACAGAGGGATGTCCCCAACCCTGAGCCACTAGTGCCTGCTAAGGACAGCTGGGCAAAGGCAGGACAGCAGGAGCAAGCAGGTCCTATTTTGGATCCTCCAGTAGCACATTCTTCTCCATGCAGACCACCCATGGGGCTGCAGTCACGCCACAGCAGCTGCTACATGCCCCAGGAGCAGCCACTGCCCACATCCCTGCCTGCACTGGCAGAGGAGGCAGCACAGCTCCATCTGAAACTCTCTCCCACCCTTCTCAGGCTGCTGTGAAAGCCCAGGAAGGATCTCATCGCTGCAATTTTCTCCCATGCCCATCACTGGCTCAGCACCCAGCATGCCCCCAACAGCACAGGCGGTCATTTCCTCACCATGAAACTCTAACAGCTCTTTTTCACTCTTCATTCAGACAAACAGAAAAACAAACAAATCATTCCAGGCCTTTGTAATGAGAGGAACATTAGCAGCAGGTGAAAGCAGATTTTAATGAGACAAAACTGTTCCTAATATAGCCTAGGAACAGCAATTCCTTCCCCTCCCTTTTGCTCTTCTGTGGTTTGAGTAAAAAGCAAATTAGCATGGGGAATGCACAAGGTTTTCCTGAGCAAAGTACAGATCTAACAGAGAGCTTGTCCCAGGTATCTGTCCCCACTTGCTCCCTGCACGGATTTCCCCATCATCCATCCCCTGTCTGTCCTCCACAGTCTGAAACCAGCCCTTATTCATGTGCAATGCTCACAACATGTGAACTTTTCAGGCTCAAAACCAAACAAACTCATTCTAGTTCACCATGAAATGTTTGGTTCCATTCTCACATTACTTAACTTGGTTTTTATGCTAAAAAACCCAAAAATATAAACCAAACCCAAACAAATAAACAGACAAACAAAAACCAATGGCAAGCACCAAAACCCGAGCATTTGGGAACAAAAAGTCTCAAGTAGGAGTTCTGGAGAGGCTAATGAACCACCTGGATGTGGCCACAGGCTGCCCAAGAAACGCCTCATCTTTGAGCCAAACCAGGGTGTTTGACTTGAATTCATTAGTTCCTTTTGTTCCTCTTGCCACTATTTTCTCTGCATTTGTTTACATGAAGAAAATCCCCCCCCTTCCCATTCCCCGGCTCTCCTCACATATTAGAGGAACATTATAGGATATTTATAGCTCAGCTGAGCTTGCTAAATGCCTTCTTCTAGGAAAATAGTTAATCAAACTGTCTATTTTGACTCTTTGTTTATTCTCTCTCTCCCATCTGCTCCTGCTTCCGTTGCTGGAGGCCGGGCACCACCTGAGTGAGAAGGGACAGGGGTGCACAGCTCAGTCTGGGGAGGTCACCTGGCTTAGGAAGGAGCAGCACGAGTGAACACCAGCTCTGCCCCTGGCTTTGTGGACACCCCTTCAGTGCCACCTCACACCTGGGTACAGCAGGGGGATAAACCAGGCTCCAGCCAAGCCAGGACTAGCTGAGATGAACACCCCACCGACGGGGCAGCTCAGATGGGAATAAAGGGACTTGCAAAGGGGCTTGCCTCACTCCAAGGGAAATCCCAGCCACGTGGAGCAGTCCTGGCTGGAGGACAGGCAATGCGCTCTGCCTGCAAGAGGGACAGCGATGTTTTAGCTGACTGCACCCATTCATCACACACTGGGCAGCGCAGAGAGGAGAGCCCCTGAGCACGGAGGGCGACGTGCTGCTGCCACCCTGCCTGGGAAAGAGCATCCCCCGGCACAGAGCACTTCACTGCACGGCTCTGCTTTCATTGAAAGCCTGGCAAACTTGACAAACTTTGAAGAAAAACCCTCGTGCCCTCAGGCTGCAGAGACAGCTGTAGTGTTTGCAAAGCAGGAAGGGGGATGCCTCTGGGAATCCCACAGCGACACAGTAGGAACAACACGATGTGGGAAACCTCCACTTTTTTTTCCACCAGAGATTATTCATACAATCTCAGAAAGGTGACAGGAGTGCCAGCCTGCTTCCAGCCCCTCGCTGTCCCCGGGGTAGCTCTGGAGCCACATCTGTACCAGCACATCTGGCAGGTGCCCCTCAGAGCAAAAGCTGTGTTCCCCACCTGAGGACAGAGCTCTGAGGCATCCCACCAATGCCTCTCTGCACCCCCACCTATGGCCACATGGCCAAAATCTCCTCTGCTCCCCTTTCTCTTAATACATAGAAGAAAAGCATCTGAGATCACTGCGGTTTTATTGTCAGATTTGGCAGCCTTTTCATATTTGCTTGGATTGAGATATAAATTGAATTTGGTTTTCTCCCGCTGACTCAGTTATTTGTTATAGGAATAAGCATGTGGTAATGGATTAGACAGGGGAAAGAGATTTCTCTTTCAGGCGTGTGCACAAGGTGGGATTTGCCATGCCCTGTCCCACGTTTTCCTGGTGTGGCTTTGCATCATCAATGACTTTGCAAGCACCTTCCCCTCATCATCTGGTCACAGCTGGACATGGGATTCTTTTCATGGCAGACTTGTGCTTCTTTGCCCAAATTCTGCAATGCTTTAGTGCAGAAGAAATTTAACCAACAGTGAAATCATTTGCTAAGTCTGCTCCCCATCCTTATCTTTCCCTCTCCCTTAGTCCCCATCAGCCACTTTGCTGGAAACAGTGCTAAACATTTCTGGGGCTCCTCAGCTGTGCCTGCAGCAATCTCCCTGCCCAAGGAGCTGTCAAGCTCCCTTCGCCCTTCCATCTTCCATTTGTAGTGCAGAAGAAATTTAACCAACAGTGAAATCATTTGCTAAGTCTGCTCCCCATCCTTATCTTTCCCTCTCCCTTAGTCCCCATCAGCCACTTTGCTGGAAACAGTGCTAAACATTTCTGGGGCTCCTCAGCTGTGCCTGCAGCAATCTCCCTGCCCAAGGAGCTGTCAAGCTCCCTTCGCCCTTCCATCTTCCATTTGTGCAGACCAGGAGTTGCACAGGATGCTCTCTGCACCCCAGCCACATCCTTCCCACCTCCCCACGTGCAGCAGGGCCACGCTGCACCACCGCCACCAGCCCTGCAGGGACAGTGGCAGAGAGAAGGGCAGCATATGTAGCATTAATCCCTGGATTTTCCCACCAGCTTTGGCATTTCTACACTTCCCATCCCAGCATTGCTGCTTCATCCATGATATGGCACCCCTGGTCTTCTTCCAGTGCCCCCTGCCCACCGGGGGGCAAACAGAGCCCTCCAAATCGCAGGCATGCTGCAGGCAGCAGAGCCCAGCTCCGGCTCCCCAGCATCCCTCCTCCATGGCACATGGGGGAAGTTTTCATGGGAGAACCCATAGAATCCTGCTGTCCCTGGCACTCGACAGGGATGCGGGTCGTTGCAGCATCCCTGAAGCCACAGCACACTCTGCAGGCACTCACGCCACAGCACCGACCCCAAACCGTCCCCAGGTCCCTCCCCACAAGTGTCACGGCCTCGAGCCCAGGCACTCCACGTGTCCCTGAGGATGGTGGCACTGGGCTGCAGAGGAGTCTGTGCCCACAGCCCAGCAGGTGCTGGGAACTGGGGCCACGCAGAGCCCATGTCCACAGCCACCAGCAGGCAAAGACACCAAACAGAGCCCATCCCATCATCCTCCCACCTTCCCCAAAATCTCTACCAGCCAAATGCACCCCCCTCTTTACAAATCACCAGGCATTCACTGCCTGCAGCCCCCCCCCACAGTGGGATTTGGCAGCTGAGGGCAGCTGCTGCAGGGCTTTGCCCCTTCTGATGCTCATTCCAGCTGCAGGGCTCCAGCACGGCTCCGCTAATTCTATCAGCATAAACATGGTTTATAGGGCTGCCACTGCTGCCTGTCAGCTTTTCTAAATCACCCTGTGCAATGGCCTCCATCCCTCCCCAGAACACCAGCCCCTCTCCTGAGGTCAGAGACGCTCGGAGATCCCCCTCAGCAGCAAAGGAAAGTTTGCATCTGGCAGGGATG
>NW_008239758.1:5588243-5605225 GCF_000691975.1 Corvus brachyrhynchos | reverse complement strand
AGCCTCCAGCAAAAAAACCTCCACACCAGCCAGGGAGCAGGTCAGCCTCTCCACACCCCTGGAGCACACCCTGCAGGGAGGCATTAAGGAGAAAATAAAACCAAACAAGCAAGCAAGCAAACAAACAAAGCCCTCAGAGGAGAGAACATAGAAGTTATGTAGCTCTATGAAGTAAAAAAGCAGAATGGCCATAGACCAAACTCTCCATCAACCCAATTGCTGCCACTACCCCCCACCCCTGAGCATTGTGGTGGTGGTTTTGATTTTTTTTTTTTTAATACTCTAACCAGCTCCCCCAGGACATGCCCAGTACCTACTCCCAGCCTCAGGGCAAACATTTTTTGAGTTTGGGCCCACATCAAGACAGCTATGAAGCACCTATGGTTCCTGACCCCCTCACCAGGCCCAAAAAACCCTCACATCAGTGGTTTCACCTGGCCCCAGCTCTTAGGCATCTCCCTGCCCCAGTGCCACACATCCCGGTGCAGGGAAGGAGGCCAGAGCTTGCCAGCAAGCAGCAGCATTTCTGAGCAGAGCTCTTACAAAATTCCCATCCCTTCCCACATGATGGGCAGCAGAAGCAGCCAGAGCATCCCCACCGCGGAGAAAAGGAGCCATGAGGCAGACAGAGCCTCTGGGTGATGCAGCACTGCAGTGCAGGCTGCCAGGAGCCAGCCAGGATGCTCCTGAAGAGCATCCAGCAAGCCTCAGTAACGTGAAACCCGGCGTTGGCTGTGATTCCTGTTGGGAAGGCTGATGGTCAGAAGAGACACTGGGATGTCCCAGGGCTGGACCAGTCCCATCAATGGCTGCTGTGGGGTGACTCTTGATCTCTAAGGAGGCCCGCCCCCCCCAAAAAAAATGTGTGAGTGGTCCCAGGAGACAGTGAGGATGATGGGGGCTCTGGGGAGCTGGGCGCTGGGGAAATGTGGCTCAAACGAATCCACATGGGGGAGCGTGGGATGCCAGCTCTCTGCCCCAGGCTCTGAGCCTCCAGAGACACGTGCGTGGGGGTTAAAACCCACTGCTCAGCTGGCAGAGGCAGGGGGGTCCCCCGGGCTCCTGCATCCTCCCTGCTGGAGTCGCACACTGATGGAGCTCAGCATCCTCCTGGGGTCCCCTGTGCTGCGCCCATCTGCATCGCCCAGAAGCTGCTACTTTCAGGACACCACTCCCAAAAACTGTCCCTGATGTGGTCAACTAAACAGCTAAGCCAGCAAAGGGACTTTGTTGCTGCAGCAGGGCCTCTCAGCTGGCCCTGTCCACCCCTCCTGTCTTACCTGGGCTGAGCCTCCGCTCAAGCACAAGTGCCTCTCATAGATATTTAAAAATAGAAATAATAACAACCTCCTCTCTTTCCTGCCTGGCTAGAGAAATAGCTTAATTAGTTAATAAGGGGCTTAATTTGTTGTGTAGCTGTGTGAAGAACTTGCAGAGGGCAAGCTAAGTCAGTAAGTCCAAGCAACAAGCCTTAGGGATAGGCTGGGGAGGGGAAAATGCTCCCAGCTGTCCCACGGGGAGACCCAGCTCTGCCTCCAGCATCACAGGAATTTCCAGGCCAGGCTTGAGGACCTTCTCTTGGTGGTGAAATAGCTGTGTCCAGGTGGAAAAGTTGTGGCAAATCAATGCTTTGTGTTTTGCCAAACAATTTCTGCCCATGTTAGCAGGGTAGGTGGATCTTAAGCAAGAGGCTGCTGCCCCCAGACACAGGGGTCTTCCCTTCTCTGCATTGAGGTGTGGGATTCCCAGTATCCCCCCAGCTCTGAGGAAAGGCAGGAAAGTGACCAGAGGATGGTTCTTTATTCCCACACACTCAAATCCAACAGCAGTGAAGATGCTGGCTCCTGACTATGGATCCCAAACTCTCTCCAAGTGCACTGGGCTTGCATTCTTGGGGACACAGCCCTTACCTCCTGTGCCCCTGTCCCTGCTGCAGCAGCAGGACCTGGCCTCCCAGCACCCAGTTCCTTTGGCCAGCAACTGTCTCAGCAAACTCCTGCCTGATCCAAAACAACCTGGCAATTGTTTATCCATAGCAACATTTACAAAGGCATAAAATGGATCTTTCTGTGGAGTCACTGCCGTGCTGCAGAGGAGGCTTCAGCGCTCCTCACTCCCAAGCCTGGGGCAGGGGATGAGGGCCCTGTGGTGGCAGCCAGGATGCTGCAGCAGTTATAGCTCTCAGGAATGTCCTCACAGCCCTGGTTTCTGCTGGATCTTGTTGAGGGTGAGCTCTTACACTCCCTTGACCCCTCTGAGCACCAGCTGATATCCTACCAAGGGCAAGGGCCAGTGCTGAGCTGCTGATGGAGTCAGAGACGGAGAAGGCTACAAAAAGAGCCACACTAGGAGACACTGGAGGAGCCTAAGGGTTTTCCCCTGCTGTCCAAGGCAAAGCCACAGAAAACTTGTCTTTCTTCCCCCATGGCAGGTCTCTGCATCCTGTTTGGGTGTCATTATAGGTAATTCCCTGCTTGACATCTCGTCAAGATGTCATGGGGGAGGGAGGCACCATTTCAAGAAAAGACAAAAGGGCTCTTTCTTCATCAGCATTAACCTCAGGCAGCTCTCGAGAAAAATTCTGGGCAATTAGTGGAGCATAAGAAGATTTATAATTGAAATCTAGTTTGTAGCACTACAGGCGGCTCCCTCGAAAGACATTTCTCAGAGACCAAAAAAAAGGGGGGAAGAAAATAATAGAGAGAGACAGAGGGGGAGAGGGAACTAGTTAAAGAGTTTTAAAATCTCGCTGAAAACTCCATTTAGTTTAACATTGCATGATAGCTTTCATAATTCAGAACAAAGTGCAAAGCTCTTTAATGAGGCCATTAATGACCCTTTAATTTACTCCACCAGGGCAGAATTCATAAAATATTTATGTTCCATTTACACAGGATTTTCCTGAGACTCTTCGGGGCAAGTCACCATCACAGAGCAGGTGGGATGAAACAGAGGATTCTTCTTTTCTGTTCCCACTCTTCTTCACCCCGGTGCTGAAGCTCCACATGTGCCTTTTAATTCTGCCAGAGAAGCTGCAGGGACCCAGGAGGGAGGAGAGCCATTTTTGACTCTTCTGCATGGTAAACAGATGCAGAGTGCTCTCTTGGATTTCTTGCTGTAGGAACAGTGAAATCCTTTTTAAGATTGAGCTGTGGCATCGACAGCCAGCCTTGGAAAACATTTTTAAAAATCATTACAACCCAGCTCCAATTCATTACTGACTCGTGATATCAGATTTGCTCTTGGGGTAGCACTGTTGAGAGCATCTAGGGAGATATGACCCCCCAGCTTTCCAGGCTGCTTTCCATGCTTTGGGTGGTGATGGGGGAAGGCTCAAAGAATGCAGGTATGGAGATGAGTGCTGAGGATGCTGCTGCTGACTGCTCTGCTTGCTGGTGAGGGTGGGCTGGACTGGGAGCTGCTGCCAGGCTGATGGTAGGGGTGGTCACTGAGATTGCCTCTTGCCATCTCAGCATCTCCTGCCCCTGCAGCTGTGGGAAGCTCAGAGAGCTGTCAAGGGCACATAGGGCAGTACCCTGAGGTGAGGATGGGCTGGTTCATCACCCCCATTCAGCACTTCCTGAAAGCCACACGTGAGCTGCAGGTGATGCTCCAGTCTGGTTGTCCCATGATCCAAACCAAGCTATTTGTCTCTCCATGTTTTTTCTTCCATTACAGATTGCAAGCAGGGAGAAACACCTAGGAGTGCTTAATTGCTTGTATGGGCTGAAATATCTCTTTATATTAAAAAAAAACCTAAACAACCCTTCCTAGTTTATTCCAAAGACCTCATTCTCATTTCTTCAGTAAATGTCAGTTTCTGAACATCTTCATATAAAAAGAGCCATTAATCATTGCAATGAGGTTCACAGCATCTTAATCTCACTTTGACCAGCCTTCTCAGCTGCTTGCTCAGCTTCAGGACTGTTAAGCACTTCTCATCTGCTTCCTGCTGCAGTTTTGACCTAAGGAGGGTGCGTTGCACCAGCAAACAAAATATTCATGGCAAAACCAGGAGGACAGAGGTGCCAACCCACAAGAATCAGCCCCTCAAAAGCCTCTGCAGAGAGAGGTGAGGAAGATGCTCCAAGGCTCTCGGCACAGTAAGAAAGCTGGAGCCCATTGGAGAACATGTCCAGAGTGTTTCCAGCACCTATAAATAACAGCAGCAGCTCACACCTCACAGGCTGTAGGGCTGGGTCTCCCTGCAGCTTGTGTCTGCTAAGGTGTGGGGACACAGGCTCAGAGGGAGATGCATTTTCCATCTCACTTGCTCCCTGCCCCTCAGATTCAGGTTCGGTTGTCATTCTCATTTCCTTTCTTCGCCCCTTATTTTGCTGACGCAGGTTACAAGCCCGATGGCCCATCGAGGTACTGACACCGCCGGCTTCGGTGCGGTTCATGAGTCACCCTCCTCGTTTCACAGCTAGCAGGGCTGCTGACGCTGATGCCCTCAGAAAGGACACATCAGCAGGAGCATCAGTACGTTTGAAACCGTGTCAGCGCTCATCAACAGCAGGCTGTGTGCACGCTGGTTTGTTATTGTAGGGTCTCTGGTGTGCACTGGGTTCCACGCACTGGGTTTGTGGTTGTAGGGTCATTTTTTACTTCAGGGGAAGGAAGCAGAGAGGAAGATTGCTTGACCTACTTGGATCATTCATGCAGAACTGCTTTGCAGCATAGGGTCAAGTTTGTCAGAACACTTACATCACAAGAAGAAATTATGGCCAAAAGAAACTTTAGACATGTTCAAGGAAAAAATAACAAAACCCCCACAGACATACACTCCAGTGGAGAGAAAAAAATGGATGCTGTGTTTCAAATATTTCAAAATATTTTGGAATCTCACACTCAGAAGTGATCTGAGCTCTAAAGGCACCAGAACCCTGACAGGACAAATGGGAATCTGGTCCCAGTTCAAGCCCAAAGTGTCAGTGAAGTGGTGTTGCAGGAGATCAGTGAATGGGAGAGGAGGGAACTTGCAGCAAGAAGAGGCAAAATGGAAGTGGCTGCCCAAGGGACCAGCACGTCTGGCAACAGCGGG
Organism: Corvus brachyrhynchos; assembly: GCF_000691975.1. Lineage (NCBI taxonomy): Eukaryota > Metazoa > Chordata > Aves > Passeriformes > Corvidae > Corvus > Corvus brachyrhynchos. The sequence goes on along the minus strand of NW_008239758.1, from coordinate 5,600,181 downwards.
TTACCCACTCTGAAGGGATGCTCTCCATCCCAGCCCAGAGATGGGATGCCCCTAGGTGGATGCATGCTGTGCACCACAGAGGTAGGAAAAGTCAAATTTTCTTGCTGAAATCACCCTCAAAGGGAGAGGCAGGAGGTATGAGAGCAGCAGTGCTAAGGGGAGCCCACGGATGGAGCTGGCTGCCCCCGGCACTGGGATTATTCCTGGGATGCTGTCTGGTACACTGACAGCTGACTGACAGAGAGCAGGGAAAGGACCAGGTCTGAGCAGCACGGGGAACTCCTGCTGTCCCACAGAGCTTTGTGCAGACCCGGATGCTCCAGGGGCTCTTCACTCCCTCTGGCCCAATAAACAAACAGCTCTGGGCAGCTCCAGGAACAAGCTGTCTTAGTTCAATTGTTATTTGATTTCCAGAAACATCAATGCAGGGATCCCATCCAAACTGGACCCTGTGTTGTTTACTAAGCACAGGCTGCCACTTAGTTAGAAACACATGGGGTCTTATTACGTTTCCCTGGAAAAAAAAAAACAACAATGGTTTAAACGAAAGAGGAAAATATTTAGTAAAAATCAAAACTTGTACTCACACACATAGAGGCTCTGACATTTCATAACCACTCAATTCCCTGCTCCTCCATCCAAGTTTCCTGCTCAGCACAACTCTGCTTACAAAGACCACCACTAGGGAAGCTTACAGCCAAGAGCTTGGGTTTGCTAAGGTTTCCCACATTGACAGTCATGTGGGGCCAACACTTGCAGGCTGTAAAATACAGGCAGGCTCTTGAAGCTTTCTACATTTGAGTCAAATTCTTTACATCTCCAGGTAGCTCACACACCTCCAGGGCTCCCAGAGCTAAGACCTGGCAGCTACTGCCCTGAGGACACGCAGTACTTGAAGCCAGCAACACACCACCTTTATGAGGATCTTTTTGTATTTCAGCCAAAACCAGAAATGCAGTTTCAGCCACACTGAAAGACCCCTGCACATATACCATGAGTGACCCAAGCTCTTCTGAGCAGTTCAAGATCTCTCTCCACCCTATAACTGACTGCACAGACACCTGAGGATCCTCATGCATCCCCTTTCCTGCTGCTACTCTAAAACCCACAGGACAGGACAGCTGAAACACTAAAAGCCTCAATGTGGTCACTTTGACAGGCCCAAGATGCAGGCCAGCGCTCACAAGGTGTCTGTCATACAGGTGGTGTTGATGCTGTCTGAAAATCAATGTGTTTTTGAGACAAGCCACGAGGTACAAACAGGAGAGGATCAGCAGGCTTGTGAGAATGCCCTGTTTTCCTTTGTACAGCTGCTGGATCTTCTAATCAAGACTATCTGATACACTGATGTCATGCTGATAATGGTATAACTCTATATCAGCCTAATGGCACAATGGGTTTACAAAAGGAGCAGTATATGCAGAAATATGCATTCATGCTTGCTAATCCTTCATAAGCCTGTAATCCTGATTTTCTTTCCCAAATAATAAGTGCAGATCTATTAAGACCCTATGACTAGCTGCATGCTAAATTCTCCTCTCCCTGCCTGGAGTCTGCAGTGTCCCCTGCACGTGGTGGGGCAGGGGGTGACATGCCATCGCCACCAGCTCACAGCCCCCTGGGGTTCCTCCCTCATCTGTACCAGGGGGAGCACATGGAAGCAGCCACAGCTTCACTGCCACTTCACCTCCTTTCTGGAGGGTCTGAGGATGCCTTCTAGAGGGCATTTCTGCATCAAAATGAAAAATATTTATTCACAGGCATGCAAATAAGCAAGAGGATAACCAGCAGTGCTTGACAGCTTCCTCCATCCAGTGCTAGCATCCTCCGCTCTTGCCATTTGTGTCCCAACACTGCCAAATCCCCACCTCCACCAGCATCCCCAGTCACAGACAGCTGCTTCCTGGGAGCCTTGGTATCAACCAACCATTCTGCAGCCACTTCATACAAACAACCTGGAAATAACCCTTCTAGGAGTGACAAATTAATAGTCACTAATTACACAATTAATTTATTCTTTGGTACTATTAAAAAAAAAGTCTTTGTGTTACGAAGGAGGAGAAAAAAAGAAGAATCTAAGGATTTGTTTAATTACAGCTACAATGTATTGAAAAACCAAGTAATTCTAATGATACAGACAACACTGTGATTGTGTAATTAGTAATTAATTACCTACAGAAATGACACTTTCTTTTCTTTAAAGCTATTAATTTTTCTTCTTGTTGTTTTGGGTTTTTTGTTTTTTTTTTTTATTTGCATGCAACTATCTTCAGGGCACACAAATCATAGGAGCAAATTGCTGCATGGCACAGCAGCTACTAGCCTGGTTCTGTGTGCATTCTTACCTGTGGGCAGAGCTGCTGTATCCTCACCTCTCCCATCCTGCTCCCCACCGAGCAGCAGCCACAGAACTCCCTCCCCAGTTTCCCTCTGCCTGTAACAACTACTCTCCACACCAAGAGCCCTGCAAAAAATGGGCAGCAGGGCAAATTGTGTCTCCAGCCATGAAGAACCACGGGGCCAAAGCTGACAGACAGAACAGCTACAGCCTTCTGTGGAGGGAGTCAAGGCACAGACTGTTAGCCCAGTGCTATATTTATATATTATGCTTATAAGTCCTGATGTTAACCAACGTTATATATATATTTTAAGTATTCATGTATTCACAGCTATAAAGGCCTTTTCTCTACTTGAGCTAAATTGTATAACCGTGACCTATTGTCCCAGAAGGCTTTTTATTCATGTTAAATGGGTACTGAGATCAGAGCGCTCCTTGGTAGTAGGTACAGAAGTGTTCTGGAGGAGACAGGAGAAGATGGATGGTTGTACTGAGGCTCAGCATAGAAACCAAAAACAGGAGAAGCAAGCAGCTCTACAGCCCAGCTGGCTTGGCATCTGAAAAACCAGATGTGGGGTTGGAGTGTGGGCAACAGTGCCCAGCACACACCACTCACTCACACCCACTTCGGGTAGTTCCAACTTCCCATAGGGATCCCTCACCACCCTCCAGTCCCATCTGTTCTGTGACCTGTGAGCCAGGGAGAGGGAGCCAGGCTGGGCTCTGTGGTGCTGTCCACGGCAATGCCTCCATCCTGCACCTCTGACGAGCTGTCCCACCCTGCCCCTCGGGGACAGCATCCCTGCTTGTACTGCCCCTGGCAAACAGCACAAGTGCTCACTGGCTCTCTGGGACCCACAGAGCCTCCAGCCCCACCCCTGAGCACAGATGCACCCTGGCAGCTCCCAGTTAATATTCACAGGGAAACACAACCTCCCTGCAAAAAACTCTGCATCAGCATCCTGTACCCTCATCCCTCCCTGCCCAGCCAGGAGATCACTGTAAATCACGTCAGTGAGACTGGCAGTCCCCCTGCTCTGATCTTAACCTTTATCCAAGGCCAGGGAACCCCTCTGGCTTTGAGCCTCATGGTCACACAGGCACAAGCAGTGAAATGTTCCTCATCCATCTGTTCATTCCCAGTGCATGCCAAGGACAGCCTCCAGCTCCTCAGAGACACGTTACCTCCACGCTGTCTTGGGAAGAAATCAGGACAAGGCGGGCACCTGGGTGCTGGTGCCAGGATGCACGGTGACAGCCAGGGATGCTGGTGTCCCCTCACTGCCTGTGATACTTCAGTCACTCCGACACAGTCAGGGTGGAAGCGGCAGCGAGCTGGCTGCTGGCTGTTACGCTGGTGCCAGATGGTGGATGAGATTAAAAGAATTTGATTTTCAAATAATCCATAAACCTGGCTGAGCTAATGTCGTTTCATATGCATTATCTTGTAATCCCAGGGAAGAGAATGTTTCAGAGCAAAGAGCCTTATTCTCCCTCCCTGCAAGGACTCTAACAAGCTAAAGATAATCCCCTTTTTGTTGGAAGGTGCTTACAGAGGACCTACAACACCCAAAGTGTGGCACAGGGGCTGTGGCTCTGTGCTGGTGCCTGGGAACAGGACAGCCAGGCACCCAGCACCCTGGGGGTTGTCTTGTCCTGAGCTTTGCACAGGTGGGAGCAGCACGCAGCAGGGTCCACGGACATGCTGAACTCAGACCCCTGGCCAATAAAGAAGGGATTTTGACACTCCTGCTTCCTAACAGTGCATGGGAGCACATGCTGCATCACTGGGGTAGAGTAGGGCATACATATATTCTTCTAGGTGAGTCTACTTTTATGTGCACTTTTGGGGATAAACCCCCAAAGCCCAATGCAAGTAAATCAAAGGTATGCTGTGCCAATCTGGAGAGGATCAGGCCCTCCCTAGTGACTGAGCCCCACAGGCAGAGTCTGGTGACCACCCTCCCTCTCACACAGCATGTGGCTGAAACCTCAACACTGCCCTCTCCAAAGCAACTGCTGCACAATCAAGCTTATAGGAAATTCATCCTTAGGGATTTCTTGACTTCTCCTTGTTTGTGTCAAATACACACAGTCCTTTTTTTGCCTCTATCCCTATTCCACATGGATGCACCCCTATCTCACCCTAACCCCTGCACAGTGCCCTGGGCAGACCCCAGCACCTGCCCTCCATCCACCCTCTATCCTCGGATGCTGCCTGCCTGCTCCCTGCCTCTTTTCCCTGCACTAGAAGCTCCTTCAACTCTCCTGCTACTTGTAAAGCCCCCAGTGGAGCAAAGACAACCATCTGCCAATCACTGGGATCCTTCAACATGTGAGCTACAAGCTTGAACACAGCAGTTAAAAATTGTTGATCTTTATTCCATGCTCCAGGTTCCCACGCTGGAGCATGGGAGAGCTAGAGCAGGAAGTTATTTTAAGGGGAAAGGGAAATAAAACACTACTGATAGGATTTCCCAGTCACTGCCTGCCATCTAGTGCCTAGCACTGAGCTGTTTCACGGGCAGCAAGCAGCATCCACCTCCATCCTCAGGGGAATTTAGCTCTTAGATTAGAGCCAGCAACATTTGAGTATCAAGCTCCCAGCACTGATAATTCCCCGCCATGCTCCTCACTCTGGGCCAGAGCCAGGGAATGGGTTTGGAGTCAAATAGCCCAAATCCTGGTGGGACCTATCAGGGAAAACAGCATGGGAGTGAGGAGAGGTGATGCTGTGTGCTTGCCTGGGTTGTGACACGATGCCCAGCTACAAGAAGCGAACTGAATACAACACAGCTTGACTTGCTGCAAGCTGCTGCCTTCAAGGTCATGTCATTGTCATCAGCAGCTCTGATCAAAGCAGTGCACACAGGCACTGTGTGAAGAGTGCCACAGACAGGCTAAAAATAGGGAGACAAATGGAAGCATGAGGGAAAGGGGTGAAGGGTGAAGCTCATCAGCTGATTTTTTAGAGAAAATCGGGAAACAAACAAAAGTAATAAAGTAATAAAGAAACACTGACTTTGTGACTTGGAATATTCTGGCTCTGGGACACACCTCTGAAGTTTCCCACCCAGTTCAATCCATGGGCAACCACTCCAGCAGAACACAGTCCCTACCAGCCCCTCGTAGCTGGTGATTTTTAGTGTTTTGTATGTCTTCAGGCAATCTCAGGAGCTGATGCTCTCCCTCCCCTTCCTTCAGCAGGGATGTACCTGGTGTCATCTTAGGGAGTGTCTGGCAGCTTCTTGTCCCTCTGAAAGGGCTCAGATAACTACCTACCCACAAAGGGAGGAGAGAGCAGGCAAGACAGCTACAGCTCACCTCAGTCCTGTATTCAGGCAGAGAAAATTAAGGGATATGAAATGCAGAAGGCTCTGGGACAGCTAATGTCCATCTTGCTCACCACCTCCTGCCCCTGAAAAGTGGGTCCCCATGGGTGCCACCCCCAGCAGTCGCCTGTCCCACCCCCTGAAGCAGGGGATTCACTGCCCCATCCAGAGAGGGCACTGGTAGGATCAGACACCCTGAACGCCGTGTTTCCCTCCTCTCCAAACCCCTTACGGCTTGGCTGCCCACTCCCCATCAGATCCCGCTGCTTTCCTCAAGCTCATCCAACACTTGCAGCCTGTGCCACTTGGTAGTAGCACAGCTTGGGAGGCAATTGCTGTTCTGCAGAGGGGGGCTGTGGGTCTGACACAAATGGGCCTCGCCGGGCATTTGGAAAGGGCAGGCGGGGCAGGGCAGCGGCTTCTGAACACACAGAACCAGATTTCCTGATTAGCACATGGCTCCGATTTCCTCCAATGCTTCCAGAAAGCAATAGGCGACATTAACTAAAGGATTACTTAGAATTCAAAAGCAAATGGGATTTGTGACCCATTATATTAACTGGGGGCTGGGGAAAGCTCTACAGAGAGAGAACACTGCCGGCAGGTCACCAAACCAATTATTAAGAGCTCACAGATCACGAAACTAGATATATACACACATCAAGATAAATTTCTATTTGCCTATAGAAGCAAAATGCTGGCTGAGCCACCCTCCAAACCCAGCATGCTTTTTTTCTATGTGCCCATTAAGCCTGGTTTTTATCTAGTTTTTTTTTTTCCCAATAATTCACTCACCCCACAGGTTTAATGCTGTGGAATAACTTTTGGGAGGGTAAAACCTGAAAGGAGAAATCTAATGGGCATAATTACTTTGATAGATGAGAGAGAGCAGAAAGCAGGCAGGCAGCAGCAGTGCTGGCCCATGCCTCATGTCCTGACATTCCCAGTCTCCCTCTGCCCACATGCCTAAGAGAGAGAGCAGCCCCTCAGAAGATGATCTGCCTTCAACATCAGCTCTCACCTTAAGCTCCAACAGAGTTCAGCTTAAACTTCAAACTGTTAACTGAAAAATCTTTTCCTCAAGTTTTGCCTCAGTTAATTATGAGACTGGATGTTCACGGTAGCCAGATAAAGGGCCAGCTGCTGGCAGCACACAGTCCTGCTCCCAGAGTGGGCTGTGATGGTGAGTCCTAAAGCCTCACATTCGCTCCATAAAGGCTTTGTTGCCCTTGCTCAGTTTTGAAGCTTCATTTTAATATTGCTGAAAGACCCTTCATAATTCAATTGAGAAATGCCCCTGGGTCTCCAAGCATTGCCTATGAAGTCCTGACAAAGGATTTTATACCCCACAAGATCTGTTAGGGAAAAATAGCCTTGAGAGCAAAGCTGTAGCTGGAACTACCTGAAGGGAGGTCCTGCTGTCAGCATTTCATACTCACCTCACAAATTCCTGGCTTTCCTTTTTGAGGGCTTGGTGTCAAGGATTGGGTAGTATCAACAAAACTTCTGGGGAAATTTGACCCTGAGTACAAGTTTCCCAGCAGCACCCCTTCTTTTATATCCATTCTTACCTTTGCAGAGATTCACTCAAGCCGTGCCTCCTGACTGCCCCACTCTGTGTCTTTCCAACATGCTGATTAAACCAACCCACAGGGGTTTCACAAGAAAAGGGAGGAAAAAGGTATCCTGAAAAACAAAGGGATCTAGTCCATTCGTGTCACTGGTGACCTCAAGCAGATTTCCCACACAATTTTCTGCTGAGTCTCTGGGCTGCCATGAGAAGAGCAGCCCACACTGCATCCCCTGCAGGCAGCAGAGCACAGCAGGAAAGGGCAGCACCTGCAGAAAAATTCCTTCCAAAGAGACAGATCCCTTCCAACATGAGAATGGGGGCTTGAACAGGACAAAAGCAAAGGGACTGATGCTCCTGGAGATGCTTCATCCTCCAGGACAGGGAGTGAGCCCAAAGGCTGCACCAGCAGAGACAGCACAATTCCCATCTTCCCTGAGCCAGCCCACCCCTTGCCCCTGCAGTCAGGGATGCCTCAGGATGCTACCTGCATCCCAGCAGTTCTCCCTGCCCATGGCTGTATTTGGGAGAATAGCATCTCTCCTCGTACAGGTTTTCAGAGAGCAGGAAGAGTGTAGCCTGTGTCTCCAAAGGCTTCTCCTGGCTCCGCAGGTATTTATCTTTCAATTTTGAAGCCTTTGATTGCTTGGGGCCAGCCAGAAGGATCAACAAACAGCAGCTTCCCATTATGTGAGAAAGAGTAAGGTTCTGAACAGTTCACGCTGTATCACAAAACATATGAGCAGGGCTCTGCTTAGAGAGCACCAACCCCCAAAACTCACACAGCTAGGGAACGTATTTGTAAAAGGAAAGGAAATCTATCTGTGAAGCTGAAAAGTGTTTTTATTAGGACTTGTTATCTCTCCTCCACTGGACGGGAATGAAGGTATCAACTTGCCACAAAGAAAACCTTCAGGTGTCTTTTCTAACATGGTGGCTCAAGCAATGGCTTAGATGCCAGTGCTTTAGAATGCAACTGCTCCTTCAATTTGTGTCTGCTACTGCAGACTTTTAGCAACAGCTGCTGGACTGCATCACACCAGGGTCAGGACATCTTGAGATGCTTCCTTCCCTCTTGGCGAGGGAAAGGATGAGGCTTTTTGTGTATGACTCTCAAGAATAGAAGCATCCTGTGCCAAAAATGGCTTTGAGGAGCAGAAAGCCTGCACAGCCTGACCCTCTCCAGCTTCCTCTCTGGTGTGTGCAGTCAGGAGTGGGTACCAGCAGCACTGATCTTACCTTGGACTTCTTATCTAAGTCCCACATTGCTGCTCTCAAAGCAAGGAGTTACAGGCCCTTTCCAAAACTCCTCTCTCCAGTGCACACTTCACAGGAGAGCTCTTCCTGATCTCACTGTGCCTTGCACTTAAGAGCCACAGCAAACTCAGTTTCTTTCCCAGGCACTTGCTGTGGTTTCAGGTTCTGCCAGAGAACTCATGTGAAGGGGCCTTTGTCAAGGTGAGAAAAACCCTCTAGGGTATGGATGCAAACAAGCTCCAGCCTCCCTCAACACCCAGACAAACACTCTGGAGGTTCTTCATCACGCTTCCAAGGGGAGGTTTGTGTTTCATGTTCAGCAAAAGTAAAATACTCCCCCTGCTCTTTGTGCTGGACTGCAGGAGGCACACCTGGCAGCAGCAGGTCTCACGCAGCCACGACTCCACAGGTTTCTGCTGCTCTCTCAGAAAAGGCTCTCAGGCTTTGTGCTGCCCTTTCAGCAGTTACCAGCAAAACATATCCCACCAGCCTGCCTGCTCAGACTTCTGCAACTCTGAATATGGGAATAGGTTCACACTGAGTGGAAAGACAGCCTGCAGCCACCAAGCTCCCAAAGGAAAAGAACAGCCTCAGTGACTTACTGCAGGAGTCTGGGAGGAAATGGGAAGACTCAAACCATCCTCTAGGATCCTCCTGCCTTCCCTCTCACCGAGGCTGGGGAAGAAAACAGTCCACACAGGAGAACTGAGCAAAAGCACCCAAGTTGCAGGACCTGCAATTGTTTGCAGCAACTGGCAGATTTAAATTAAATCAACTACAGGGAAAATAAAAAAAAATAATAAAAAAAAAGGTGGTCCCACGCACGCTGCAAGCAGGAATTTGTGTTTCAGGTGATGAGAAAACAGTTTCAGCTTCCATAAAAGACCAAGCCTCTCACAGACCTGCTACCTGTAAGAAGGTCTGAGGACAAGGAAAAAATACTTAAAAATGAAGGATGCTGTTGATTCTGACCTTTCCACTGCTGAAGGAGCTACATGTCTCTCAGCACAGACAACATCCAAAGACTTGCAGTTTGAGTAATCCAGAAATAAGAACTGCCTGGGTTTGAAGACCAGCAAGGTTTCAGTACAGCCTTTTCTTTCATTTGTGCTCTTGCCTTTGGGAACAAGCACAGATTAAACAGCACTTTCTATGCTTTGAAAGCTTTGCCCCAGCAATACAAAACCTGCCTTGGTGTGGGAAACAGGGCAGATTCTTTGGATGAGGGCATGCCTTAAGCTTGTGGCCACAGGGCTCTGCTGCATCTTCTGGAGCCAGTGACAGCCTGAAACAAGAGTGGCAGAGAAAAGCCTAAACCTGTGCTGACTGCACCCATGCTCCCTGAAGATGGGGCACAGCCTGAAGGGAAGGACTCACCTCCCCCTGCTGCAGGAGCTTCCAGTCCTGGAGAAGGCAACAGGCCCCCCTTCAGCAGTGCTGACCTCAGAGGGCAGCCAAAAACCTGCAGTCGTTCAGGCACATATTCTGCTCCACATTTATTTCCTCTCAGAGAGCCACAGCCCTCTGCTGCAGACTCAGCCTCCTTGCCAGGCCTGTGAGGATGCTTCCAGGAACCCAGTGTTGTTGGTAATTTATGGCAAACCTGCAGCTCCCAAACCATCCAGCATTAGAAAATAGAAGGTTGCTGTGCTACCCTCCACCCCAATGGCTTGCATAGTGATTAAGGGTAACTTTAATTTGAGGCCTGCAGCTCAACAGCTCCCAAAGGATTGATAAAATACATAGAGCAATCTCCAATTCCACCTCTGGAGGCCGAACTCTCTCCGGATGATTAACGACAGTTATTTCCTCCCCTCTCCCTGCTGCTGGAGCAAGCTGATTCCCTGCAAAGTCCAGCAGCACTCTTGACTACTGAACAGCAACATTTACAACCAGAAAAAAACCTCCAACAACAGAACCAGCCCCAGAGGGCCAAGGCAGCACCACATAAGCCCAGGATAGATCTTCTAATAAAGAAATTGGGGTAACAGGGTCGGGGTATCAAGGTCAGGCTACCTGAGGCAGACCCAGCTGTGCTGGGTTAGCAGTGCTGGCCTAATGCAGTGGGAATGGGAGCCAAGAACTCCCTAGAGACACCTTTGAGGCTGCACCCTGAAGGCAGCAATGCTAAAGCACCTTCCCCTCCCAGCCCAGACAGAGAGCTGCTGCTGCTACCCTCCTTCAGTGTCTGTGGCTGTAACCGGAGGCTCAAGGGGAGGCAGCATGGGTGGGAGAGCAGCTGCTTCTTCCTCATGGACACGTGTCCTCCACAGCCACTGTGCATCAAAGACTCGAGGCCAGAGGCAGCTAACACTAAAAGTTAGTAAGCTGTGAATATCCCTGCTTACATCTCCTCAGAAATCCACCTTGTCCTGGCTGGTGTTCAAGAGGGTCTGTTCCCACCAGGACACACAGATAACCCCCCAGTGCTGCTCTTATCAGAGAGGACGTACCAGAGATAAGCATCAGCCATTGCAAGGAGATACCCTTTGAGACTGAGCCTGTGACAGGAGCCTGGAGAGCAAAGCAAACCTTCTGGGTACCACAGCCCCAGGGAACCACACTCTTGGGAGAGAAAAGGATCACAGCATGCATTTCCAGAAGAGGTGGAGGAGGAGAATTCAACAAGAGCAAAGAACTCCCTCAGGAAAGCTTCACTTCCGAGTATAAATTTTAATGTTTATTCATTACAGGACCAGTGAAGAGAACTGGGAAATAAGGCAAAGGCAAATTATCCTCCAGAGCCCAAGTGAACATCTCATACACACAGACCATGCAAAGCAGCAGCCGTGCTCCTCTCTGGAGCCACGTCCCACATCCTCCCCATCTGCTGGAGCACAGCCCATTGCTTACAAGTCCAGGAGGAATCGATTGACTTTTTTCAGGTATTCTGACTTCAGGTAATCTCCCAGCTCCTTCTTCGTGACCCACAGGTAATCTGCCTTCAGCTCTGCCTGGGACAAATCACTGCTTTGGAGGAAAGCTTTGAAGAAGAAGACTTTGGCTCCCACGTTATCCTCAGTTCTGATGGCCCTGGGGAATTTATACTTGTAAATCCCATAAGGTGCATTCCCCAGGACTTTGGCTTGAATGTGCTCTCCTGCAAGATGCCAGCAATGCAAGAGAAAGACAGGAAGACATAAGAACACAGAGCAACAATAAGTGCTTCCCTGTATAACAAAAAGGCAGCATAAGCCATTCCTTGTATGTGGTTCAGACTGACTGTTTCCTCTTTGGCAAAAATACTGACAACTGTGAAAAAACTGGTTTTTCTCATGAAAAAACAGCTCGTCTGAAGACCAGCAAGTCCTCTCAGAGTGGGAGAGGAAGGAAGGGAAGGACAGGGTATCCAGCTTTGCCAATCTTGAGTGAAAAGCAAGGACACACGTTTGCCATCATCACCCATCTGCCACAAAAGCTAATACAGAGCAATAAGAGGGA
>NW_008239758.1:5586684-5588140 GCF_000691975.1 Corvus brachyrhynchos | reverse complement strand
ACCCAACCCCCAGCCGCCCGCCCCCCTGCCATGAAATGCCTTTTTACTACAGCAGATGGCAAATATCCCTCAGAGAGGGCATCGGAAGAAAACCACTGGGACAAACGAGAGGGAGGGTCAAGCTACACACCCAAAAACGTAGCCATGGCTCGCTCAGCTGTGCTTCGTAGCGTCTCTCCAGGCTGCCACTCCACTTGAGGCAGGAGCCACAGCTCCTGGTTACCAATTTTCTGCTTCACCAGAAGCATCAGGTTACTGTCCAGCTTCCTGTTCAACGACGTCCGATCGTTGCTTTTATCAGCATCTGCCAAAAACCAACACATGCTGCAAACAAAGGCTCCTGGCAGCACACTCTGACCCCCTTGATTCATCAACCCTCTGTGCCTCATGCCCAGCAACAATACATGAATGTGGATACATAGAATAAGAGAAGAACCCAGACAGGAATGCTGTCAGTCACTCTGGAAGTCATTGCAGGATTCAGCTGCTGTTTTCAGTTCCAGAAGGAATCTATAATAAGCAGCCTGGATCTCTACCTTGACAAAAATCAACAGGAGCACTAAGCAGAACTTGGGAACCAAATGACCAAACATTTCTCTTGTCTGGAAACCACATCTAGTTTCATCATTTTGCCCTAGTGAACACACACATTTTTGCTGCATAGGAACACTGATTTCCCTGTCAGACAATTAACTGCACAAGTGCTGCCACAGAATCAAGACTCTCTTTAAAACAAGCAAAAAAAAAGACCCAAAAATGCTTTCATTCTACTGAACTGCACTCTGGCAAACAATCTGGGTGTTCTCACCCCCCACAGACTCCAGGCTGTACCTGTTATCCGTGGGGCAGCTTTGAACCGCAGAAACTTCTGTTCCCACTTCTCCTCCAGGTCTTGAACCATGATGACGGTCTTGCCTTGTGCTTCATCCTCATCATACAAGCTTTCCTTTTTCCTTTTGAGCTGCTCCTCCTCCTCCAGCTTACGGATTTCATGATCTGAATAGTGGCTCTTCTCCAGCTCTATCTAGAAGGGCAACATAAAGAATTCTTAAGCCACAAGCACTATAGGCATTAGCAAGCAGAATTAAATTATTTCCAGCTCAGCAAACATAAGGTAATGGGAACTTCCTGAGGCTGAGCATGATTTCCCTGTTTGCAGCAAGAGTGTGTGACAAGGACACCAACACCATAGAGGAAGACCACGGAAACATCACCAACACCCAAGAAATGTGGTGCAAACCGCACACACAGCACTCAGGCAGCAACATCACAGACGGTGTGTGCAAGGCCAGCAGCCCCTGACGTCCCTCTCCCCTCATGCCTGAGGGCGCCATTTCCCCATCGACACCCCCACGCACCCACACACACATCCCCACATCCCCCTCCACCTGCTCCATGAGAGCCGCCATCTCTTCCTCCTCCTTTTCCAGAGGCTGCGTGATTCGGGGGAGCCTCA
>NW_008239758.1:5585946-5586319 GCF_000691975.1 Corvus brachyrhynchos | reverse complement strand
CAGAGCGCGACCGAGCAGAGGTGAGAGCCGAGGCCAGGCCGCGCCGGGAGGGCGCTGACATCTGCCGCTTGCTGCGACGTGTTATCGCCTTCGGTGGGTTTTCAGCCGAAGAAGGGGAGGGAGCGTCTTGAGTCAATCAGAAACGCAGCTTGTGTTTTTCGGAGGCTTGATCCCTTCTTTCTTTATTTCCCGGTATGAAATAAAACTTTGTAATATTTAAAGAGCGAGGCCTGGTAACTCTTGTTTTCTTCATCAGCTCTTCAATCCTGCAGAGGAACTCCATGAGGTGGGATGGCAAGGTTTATGAAGAGGTCCCGATAGCTCACATTAAAGCAACATACAACAAGTAAGTAAATGAGCTGCTCCATTCCTG
>NW_008239758.1:5585547-5585926 GCF_000691975.1 Corvus brachyrhynchos | reverse complement strand
CGGGGTTTGGCCTGCCGTCCTTTTGATCTAAAGGCTCAAAATAAAACTGCAAGGGAAGTGGTGTTCATGACTGGGAAGATGATCATGCTTCAAACCTTAGTGCTGTTCAGGGAGCATAACTGTTCTTGCAGTGTTTTTAAAGCAGTAAGATTGTTTTTATACATTTTGATTACATTCTGATTTGAATAATCAGATGCTGACAGTTTTAACAGCAGTTTACTTCCAGCCCTTTGCTCTAGCACTATTTCTAGTACTATTTCTGTTGAAAAAATTATCATATTCTCCATGAGAGACAGTTGTGTTTCATCAGTGATTCCTCCTGTGATACGTTACTGTTCAAAGCTCTTTCAAGTTCTAGAAGTGTTTTTTGGTTTTTTTT
>NW_008239758.1:5582902-5585530 GCF_000691975.1 Corvus brachyrhynchos | reverse complement strand
TTAGTAGAAGAGGTAAAATGCAGTGAGAGGTGGGTCTGAAAGGGCTGAGTGGGGTCTGAGGTATACTTAGCTAAAGCACATCTTGTCCAGAAACGTCCTGCCTGGGTCTGTAAGGTGACCAGAAGGTCACTGCTGGGTGCTCTGTGCAGCAGATTTGAGTAAGTGGGATACTTTGAAAGGGAGACAGAAGTCCTGCAGTCAGCCATGCCAGTAAGGTGAGCGAAAAACTGGAGAACAAAGCTTTGTTCCAGCTTGCTTCTTCCCTCTGCCCCTGTGTTTCCGCAGCACCCACATCCAGGTGGTCAGCTTTGACAACCAGCCGTTTGCCCGCACATCCTGCGGCACCGAAGGCTTCCAGAACGCCAAGAAGGGAACTGCCATCGCGGCACAGACCGCGGCCATGGCAGCGGCAGTGGTGAGTCCGCACCCGTGATTCCCTCCTCCAGAGGGGAGCACTGACTGCCTGGCCCAGACCTGGGCACTGGCCTGGCTCACAGGCAGCACTCCAGAGCTCTTCCACAGCATCCCAAGTTTCATTTGCACGCAAAGCGTTTGGAAGAGCTGTTAGAAATGCCCCGAGAGTGAGCTGAGCTGTGCAGGTTGTGATTGGAAACGTAACTTGGAGCCTGTCCTTTCCTAGCGCCGGTCTGCACAGCCTCCATTTTTCCTAAGTGAACATTTCTCAGCCATTTTGGGAATGTAGCCCCTGAATCAGCAGCAGTTCAAGCTTTGCACCATAGGGGACTGAGAAATAGCTGTAGTTGCTGTCTGGATGTTTCATATTTGCTCTCTGCCACAGGAGAACTGAGCTCCAGCCAGCAGTTCCAGTCAGAGAAGGTGATGTTCCTTGCACCTGTAGTTTCCAGCTGCATATGGTTTATTGTAAATCTTTCTAAAAACCACGTGGGTGTCCAGGTGGAGGAGATGGGGCTGGCTGTGTCACGGTCCTCATTACAGCAGAATGAGGCAAGGTGAAACTGAAAATTCTTATCCTAAATTAAGTGGAACTCGCTCCAGCCTTTCATGCCAGAGGAGTTTGGTGCCACTGCTGGCCAACAGCTTATTGTGGTTGACTCAGAGGGATATAAGAACATCTTCACTATTAATCTGTGCTCGTTGGAGCCTCATAATAGCTGCGTAGCTGTGCTTGGACTGATTTATTCTGTCACTGTTGTTAGTACGTTAATTGCACCAGAACACAATGAGAAAGAGAGCCAGAGGTGCTCCGTCCACATGGTGGCAGCAGGGCTGTGCTCTACAGCAGTTCTTCATTTCCAATTTGCAAGCTCCTAGAATTTTTGCACTGAAGGTGTGGACTCCTGCACAGCAAATGTAAAGCTTGCCTGCTCTTCTCATTTACCCTCCAGAAGGAATGCACTGCTCGCAGGGGAGAAGTCACCACATTAGAGAAGGGA
This sequence comes from Corvus brachyrhynchos, assembly GCF_000691975.1. Classification (NCBI taxonomy): domain Eukaryota; kingdom Metazoa; phylum Chordata; class Aves; order Passeriformes; family Corvidae; genus Corvus; species Corvus brachyrhynchos. The sequence goes on along the minus strand of NW_008239758.1, from coordinate 5,584,115 downwards.
AAACAGCTTAGAGTTAGTCCTTGTTAGTCCCTTGCCACTTCAGTCATGTATCTATGGATATGTCCTTTTCTGCCCTGGCTTTAGGTCACAGATAGTTTTATTTGAGAGCTTTCTCTGTGTGCAGAGATGACAGTCTAGCACAGAGGTTTTCTTGAACTGCCATGGTCATACCCCAGCCTCCTTTGCTCCTAATGTCTCTGCAACAATCCCCATATATGTCTTCTGTATCCCTTACTACCTAATCTTTATTTTTACTTAAATACTATTATGATAATGAAAGACAGCAGGGGAGCCCGAGTTTATGTCAAAGAGAACACTAACCAGTTGTTCTTTTCACAGAAAGCACGTGGGAAGGGTGTACTGCACGTGCGAGTCATGGTGAAAGGACTGGGACCAGGACGCAAAGTAGGTGTTGGAGTTGCTTTTCCATACTTTTATTTTCTCAGGCATCATGCATGTTTTCTAAACTCAGGCTGGTCTCAATTAACTTGGTTTTTCTGAAGCTGATATAAAGGATTCCTCACCCAAGTGCCCAGTAATGAATTTTTAGAGTCATTTGAATTTTTAGAGTTATTAGAATTTTAGAGTAATACTATTTTGGAGGTAGAATAAAAGCTGTATTTGGAACTTCTTATGGATAAAGTAGGAAAACTGATGGGAAAGCTCAAGAAAAGACTAGAGCAGATATGTTTAAACTGGGTTTTCCAATATGAGTTACTTATTTTTAAGAAATACAAAGTGAGAACCATTGGAACGAGTTGATTTTCAGATGGGGGATTAAACTATTTTGCCCTGAGCTTTTTCCCTTCTCTGCTGTTCCGTGTGTTGGTAACTCATCTGCTGTCTCGTTGCAGGCTGCCATCAAGGGGTTGACCATGGGAGGTTTGGAGGTCATCTCCATCACCGACAACAGCCCGGTCCCCCACAACGGCTGCCGCCCACGGAAGGCCAGGAGACTGTGAGGGGCAGTGCAAGGGACACACAGCTTTCAACATCAGTTCATCAGGGACTGAGTTGAGTGTTACTCCTGTGACAGAGTCTGGAAAGCCACCCTCCCTGGAAATACTTGTTGAGGGAAGCTTGGAGAGACCATCCTGAGCCTTAAAAATGCAGGAGGTAGAAGCTGCTGGTGAAAGCAGGAATCTGTGTATTCCCTTAGTGGGAAGCCTCGTGGCTACAAAGTTTGTTGATTAAAATGTTGGTCTTTTGACAG
>NW_008239758.1:5581044-5582883 GCF_000691975.1 Corvus brachyrhynchos | reverse complement strand
TTGGCTTATTATTGCCTCTCGACTGCTCTCTTCCTCTTACCACCATATGTGGCTCTTGTCTAGCCCTCCATGCCATTAGTGCCCTTGTGAGGCAGAAGGAGAGCCTGAGATCTCCATCTCCTTTTAGTCATCTGTAGTAAACAACTGCACAGGTCAGGTCATCTTCCCTCTTTCTCTCACTGCTCACATTGGGAAACAAGGCATGGGGTAACTCTTTCCTTCCCCCTGGCTCACAGAGCTACGTGTGCCCTACAAGAGGCAGCTCCCCCTGTTCACAGAGCACCGGCCTAGATCCATTCCTGGCAAAGATCTGTTGTAGTGCTTTGTTTCACCCAAGCTGTACTGACCTGCCACTGCTCTTGGCAAAGGAAAGCACCATTCTTTCTAAAGGGGCTGCTGGGATCTTGCCAGGTTTGATGCTTGCAGTCTCTTTGGCCCTGCCTTGTGCACCACAAACTGGATTTTCCAGGGTCCTGGGCAAAGCAAGCTGGGTTTAGTAGACCCAAGGAGCAATGAAATTCTGCCAAGGAGATACAAAGCACTTAAGTCTTGAACTGTATCTCTGTGTATCCACAAGCAGCAGGAGCTTGTTGGGGGTCTGTGATGTATTATCGCTGTCCCAGCTCCATCCAGAATTTCTGCCAAGGAAATATGTCTGGAGCATTAAGCGGTGAAGGTAATAGCAGTAACTGACTACAGGATTGATTTCCTGGATGGCAGAGGCACAGTGCCTAGCAAAGGGCATCTCATTGAAATCCCTGCTGCCAGAGAAGCCCTGGCCCTACACAACGTGCACTGGGCAAGTATTTCCCCTGTAAACATGGTGTATTTTAGAGCAGCCAGCAGTTCTATTGCAAACGCAGAATCTTCCTTTCTATTATTTCTCATTCTGTCATTCTTCTGTAGTTTCTTAAATTGCATAATTAACTATTTTCTTCCTCTTTAGAGAAAGGGTACCATAGCAACAAGGCAGTGAACCTCCTTCATGGGGCTGAATGGCATACGGCAGGTTTTGAAAGAAATCACTTTGCTTAGAAAAGCCTGTTGAGTTGCATTTGACAGGAGAAAACAAGACTCACACAAATCCCCTACTTTAGTCCAACTCTGAATTTGAAGTGAGGGTAGGTGATCTTAAAGGGAAGTTCCTTGAGCTGTCACAGATTTGACAGCAAGTAAGAGAGGCTCTTCTATAGGTGTTTGACACACTAGAAGAGCTTCCCCCTCACTCCAGAAATATGGCTGCACTAGTGACTTTATATTCTGCCTTTTAAGAAGAAGATAGCAGGTCAGCTATAAACTGCCAAGATGAACTCTCTGAGTACGCAGGCAGCTGGCTGGGGAACGGGTGTGTGATGTGCTTACAGCAGGGCTGGGCTGGTGTGTGTGCCGAGCACAGCAACCAGCCTGACAAAGGAGGGGCAACCAGCCTGTGCTGGCAGGCTTGTCTAACACACAGAGAACCAAACACTGCTGTTCTCTACTACAGCCTGTTCATTGCATCAAGGCAGAAGTGCCCACATCACATCAAGTTGATAGAACAAATTGAAAAATAAGATTGTGAAGAGATCTGTGGTCCTTCTGAAATTCAGGGAAGAGTGTGTGGGTGAATGGAGAGTCAGAAAGCAGCAAGAATAAACCTTTGTCTTACCCAGACTTGGAATCAAGGCTGTGTCCTCTGTAAAGGCCACTCCTTAACACTCTTGGTTCCTGGCTGTTTGTGAAGGTTTTAGGAAGTCTGCCACTGCATCAGCACTGCTTATACAGTGGGAAGCTTTATGTCCCTCCTTGATCTGCCTACTTCTGGTAGCTACCCCTACTTCTTCCTCCGACTGGCATTCC
>NW_008239758.1:5580275-5580910 GCF_000691975.1 Corvus brachyrhynchos | reverse complement strand
TGGACAGAAGAGGCTGACACTGTTCTCCGTGGCTCAGTGGCTGGCATCTGTACAGTATGATGCAAATCTTCCAGACCCCCAGCTCCCTGTGAGCTCCCCGACATAGTACTTCAGTTGTACAGCTTTTTATTGAAGTCACATTTTCCATCCACCTCTCCTGCCCTGATGGAGCACTACCAAAGCCATGTCCTAACTTAGTGCACAGTCTGAGCTCTTTATCCTGCAGCACATCCTGGGGCTCTGGGGCAGTCAGTGAGGTGAGAGAGCACAGCTGCACACAGCAAGGGCTGGGGTGCTCCTTCCTGCACACACTGTACAGTGAAAGAAGGCTTAAAACTCTATTCTGGTTCATGTTGCAGGGAATTAATAGACACCAACAGAGCTTAACAATTTCCTCACCCTTCAAATGAAACTATTAATTAAGGGCCCAGTTTTAGTCAGCCACTGGTGTTTACGAGTTCTAATTGCTTTTCTTGGCATCTTGGTGGAAAGCTGTTTTCTACTGGCTCACATTCCTCCTGAGCAGCAATTACTTTACTTGTCAGTAGCATGGCCACAGCATTAGCACCCTCATTAGGGTCATATCCTCTCCCTCTGGGCTTCCCTATTGCTTTTGCACATCTTTCTCTTTGTTC
>NW_008239758.1:5563289-5580247 GCF_000691975.1 Corvus brachyrhynchos | reverse complement strand
ACTTTTTCTGTGAAACAATCTCAGAAATGCTGCTGGCTGCAACGCTTCATCCTGGCTCAACCCTGGCCTTTTCTGGGATTTTGCCTTCCATTCTAAATAAATGATCACATGGACCTCTCTCCATTATATCCCTGTAAATCCCTGTGTAAAACACAGAACAGTCTCCTGACTTACAGATAAAATGCTGCCTCAGGTCTGTTTACCCCTTATAGAGTGCCACACCACCTTGGGGAGTTAGTCTAACTCAGTTATCCTTCCCTTGGACAGGGATGGCACCTGTCAGCCTGGAAAAACAGCCCTCAGCCATCTCCCTAATAGTGTATTATTCTGCAAAGAGGAATTACTTCCCTATCCCCCACAACAAGGACTTTCTACCCAGATCTGCAGTTGTACCTGCTGAATTGGTGATTTACTATTTCTTCCATGAGCATCTCAGTGACAAGTCGGGCAGCCAATTTCGATCCCTTTGTGAGATTCAATTAAACCATTAAGTGATGTCAGTGTCCTTTAACAGCTGACTGTACACACAAGCAGGCAAGGAGAAGGAGGAGAAGGGGACAGACCCTGCAGTGCTAATAAACTGTAGCAGCAGGGGTGGCTTACGGCAGCCCAGCTGCAGCTGTTAGAGACATCTGTGCAGGTTTTGCTGGCTTTCCCTCTGGTGTGGGAATACCTGGCTCAAGATGTGCACAAAGCAGGTCGCTGAGTAGGTGTTCATAACCCTAAAGCACACCTGGGAGCCTTGAAGAAGTAACAATTTAAATCAGGTTATGTTTTTGCACTCAGATTTCGGCAGGTAATCACTGTGCTGCTTTCATGGCTGGCATCCCTACCCGGCCCCTCTTCCCCTCCAACCTCAGCCCACCACCTCTCAGACCAAAAAGAGATAAAGGGCCCTTGGATTGTTTTTGTGTTTTCCCAATGCGCTCCTCTCCCCTGAAGAGGCATTAATGGCTACTCGATGGCAGTAGGAACTGCTCAGAGGTTTTACTAATGAACAGCCTTAAGAGCATCCAAGTCCCCACACTGATGGTGAAGCAGGGCTGCAGGGTCCTCTTGGGGAGATGCAGAGGGGAGCCAAGCCTCGATTTTTGTTTTTTTTGAAACCACTCACACCTCCTCTGCTGAGCTCTCCAAGCTTCCCCTGCACTAGTGCCACTTGGCAGGGTCCTCTCCGTAACCCTCCTCCTGTGCCCACATCCACTGAGAGTCGGGGCTGTGCACCTGGACCCAAACCTCTCAGCAGCTCCCGAGCCCTAACAGCCATTGCTTGGGAGAGCTGCTTCCAGCAGCAGCTTCACCACTTGTTTTTCTAAAAAAAAGGCAAGCAGAAAGGAGAAAGGATTGGGCTCAAGGGGCTCCTCTGCACAGCAGCAGGCCAGGCTTCCCACCCACACAGGGCTCCAGACAACAAATAAAACTTGGGGCCCCAGGCAGGAGAATGACATATTTCATCCCCCATTCTCCCATCCTCTGCCTCTTCTGCAGGTTCCAAGGTGAGGTGAAATAGAACTCTTACCTCTTCATGCACCAGCCTGCAGGCACACCACTTGCTCTCCTAATTGCCAGCCAGGCTCTCACCCAGCCCCTTGGCAAGACCTGGGTGCTGCCTTTCATTTGCTCCTGACAAATCCACAGAAACAGCAATTTCCTGAGTTGCCAGGGTCAAACTGACCAAGAAATGCAAATTACTTCAGACTGGCCAGCCTGTGGACTTCTTAGTGATGCCAGTGGCTGGGAAGCAGCTTTCTCCAGCACTGGGAGATGGTCTGGGACAATCTGTCCTTGGACATGGTTGTAAAACCAGCCCCATTTACCAAAATCCCTCCAAGAGAAGTGCTGCTGGCTGGGGAGATCCCCTTCCCAGTGATCCTGCAGCCAAGAGACACAGTCACCTAAGGGCCAGCGTAAAACTGGAACAAACCCTGCTTGGCCACAAGCAGCTGCACAGCAGAGCGACTCTCTCCAGCCCTTATCAGAGCCAGCAGGTCAGCACCAACATCACCTTCATATCTGAGCCCTCGCTGGGGAAGCAGCCGATGGGGGATTTAAGGGGTAGGAGGCAGGATGAGGAGAGATTAACTGCCTTTCCTACCCAAAGCCAGACAGGCTGCACTGCACAATTGCACTGTGGAGATGACATTTGTCTGTCCTATGTTACAAGAGACCCTGTTTGGCTGCCAGTTGCTCCTTCTTCCTTACAAAGAGGGATTTTACAAGCATTAAGTACTAACCAGTCAGGGGTGAACCAGTGACCTACCCACGCTGCTGTAGGTATCAGCACAGATAATCTGGACCTTACACTGAATTCAGGACCAGCCCCAAAGAAATAGGGCAGCAGCAATGAAAACTATCCCTCACAGTCAGAGACACAGGAGCACATGCTGGCTCTGCACTGGGGCCAATGCTGGTGTTTTGGGATGGGAGTCCCACATGCAGGGACAGTGCCAGCGCTGCAGTAACCCACAGGATGTGTGTTCACCCCAGCAGCTCGGGCCAAGGCTCCCTGCTGGTTGCCACAGAGGTGCTGGTGCCCCTCACCTTTCCACACCTGCCATTTGAACCGCTTTCCCCAGCCGGTTGCCGGGCACAGCAAGGCCGTTTCCATGCGGATGGGCTGTTTCTCCCCGTTGCTGTGGTGACGGCACTGGGCGCCAGCAGGTCGGAGGCGGGAGGGCGAGGATCGTATCTCCCCAAGCTCACCAAGGGCACTGGGTACATTTAATCCGGCACTGCTCCATTTTAGGCCTCCGAGGAGCACCGAGGAGCTATCAAATGACCAACTCAGCGGCAGCGAGCAGGCACTCACACGGACGCTGTGCTGCCAACTGCTCTTAACAACACCCTAAAATCACGTCCAGCAGCAGCCAGACGGCCCTGGCAGGGATTCCCTGCCACCTGCCTGGTTCTCATCCCTCCAAGCCCCTTAAGCCATTGGTCCCACACATCCCAGCTCCAGCACCCCAGGCTGGCAGGGCTCAGGCCCAGGGCTGGATGTCAGTGCTGCCAGTGCATCCTCACCTGCCCCATCCAAGGTAACCAGAAGCTGCTGCCCAGGCAGGCACTGGGACAGAGACAGTGTGCTCAGCCACCCAACTCTCTCTCATACCCTTCTGCCTCCCCACCTGATGCTGCTGCAACACACCTGGATAGAGGAAGGACACTGGCAGAGGGAAGGATGAACTTGTGCAAGAGTAGCTTTCAGAGGGAACGATTCACTGCCGAAAACAGGGGCTTAGGGAGTCATCTGGGCAAAGCCAGGGCTGCTCTGGACTACATTTGGCATTTTGCAAAGCTGCTGGGTAGAAGGAAAGAAGACAGCCATGGAAAGTAGAAGTAACATGTTCCTGGCTTTAAAAAGACTGAACTCAAACTAGCTCTGTCATCCACAGAAAATAAACTCCTCCAAAGGCTCCAGTTCATACCTGGACAAAGCAGAATGCAGCAAATGCTGGGGACTTGGTAATGTTATTCAAGGGCATCCATGAGCCATCCCATCACATTCCTCTGTATCTGTCCTCAACTCATTAACCAAGTGAGGACCCACATGTTACCCAGATGCTGCAGCACAGCCCTTAGTGTCCAGAACCAGGGGCACTGTGCCTCTTTCCAGTTCTCCTCACATGCAGGACCACAGCAGTCGCCCATGAATTACCAGTTTCCAGATTGCTAGTTTAAAACTGCAGTATTTTTATGTCAAAACATCATTAAAAAAAAAAAAAAAGGTGCCATTCAGGTTTTTTTCCCACATCAGTATTTTTCTGAGAACTCATTTCCTTACACAAGTCCAGCTCTTCCCCAAGAGAAACAAAGTCAAATCAGACCTTGGCCAGCAAACAGCTCTAGCAGGGGCTGGGGCTGCCTGAGCCAGCGCCAGGCTGGAACTGCACTGCCCACAGCCCCCACAGCCCTGGAACAAGGAAAACAATAAAAAAAATAAAAAGCCATTTCACCATTCCCTCCTCCTGAGGAGTATTTGACCAGAAAAGCTTTTACAACCGTGTAACAAGACAGGGAAGCACAACATTCAGGCACATCAATGACAGAGACTCTGGAACTTGGATAGCAAGGCCAAAGTAAACCCACAAAATCCTGTCCCGTTGCCCACAAGGACATCAGTTTGCTCTGCAGTGTGCATCAGTCTGCTCACAGAAGGACAGAGGGCCAAATGTCTCACTGCTATCCCTTTACCACCTCTCTGCCCATAGCCCTGAGAGCTCTTTGGCAGGAAAAAGCTGGCAGAAAAGCAGCAAGACAGAGATCATAAACAAGAAAAACAAAGAGATTTTTTAAAGCATCAGAAATCTGGTTCTTTTAGCTGGGTCAAAATGACCAAGGGAAGAGCTTAATAGATGCAGCACCTGAGCAAAAGGAACGTCCTGTCAGTACACACAGGCAGCTCAATCAGGGCCAGCCACAAGCACTGGAAGGTTAATTGATAGGAATCTTTAGCAGGGATACATCTTAAACATATCCATCTGTTTGACTCTAAAGGGATTTCTGTGCCTTGCTGTCTATTGCCTTTTATATAAGACATAATGCAACTGTCCTGCTTTCACTACTTTTTTTCTTAAAGCAAAGGCAGCACAAGAAGCAACAAAAGATGAGATTTTGCTGCCAAACACAGTTTCCAGCTCAAGCATCTCCTTGTCACTCAGTGCCTATCTGAAAAGCCACGGGCTCAAGAGCTTTCTGGTGTGCTCAAGGTCTGCACAGGAAAGCATCTGGGAACTGCGCACAGGAAAACAGAGGAAAGGTTCAAAGGAAAATCACTTTCATGCTCAAGATGCAGATGGTTAGAGGAACTAACAGACAGGGATGCTGCTGAGGTCTCAGCCACGCTGTTCTGCAAAGAGGCAGGGAGCAGCACAGGGAAAACCTGAGTGCCTTAGCCCAGCCTAAAAGCAGTGGACAGGCTGCTGTGCCAGACAAGGTGTGTTCAGCTTTGTGCTGCTGTTGGCTGGGGCACTCACAGGGGATGGAACCCTGCTTTCCTGGAGATGGCTGAGCACCTGCCAGCCCATGTGAAGTGGGAATTAATTCCTTGTTTTGTGTGCATGTGGCTTTTGCTTTACCCATTAACCAGTGTTTATCTCAACCCACAAGTTTTCTCACTTTTACTCTCCCGATTCCCTCCCCAGTCCCGTTGGTGGGGGAGTGAGCGAGTGGCTGTGTGGGGCTGACTTGCCAACTGGGGTTAAACCACAACAAGCTTTCATCCCTTGATCATGCAGAAAATTACCAAAAGGTTAGACAAATGCTGTAAATGGAATAAAGGAAGAACCCCTGAATACAAGTTGGGCTAGTAACAACATACAAAGGAAAAAACGTAACCAGCATTAGGTCATGTAGACAAGAATTTGAGAAATCTGCAGGAACTACAGAAATGCCTCAGGTGGGAACATTCTTGAGCACACTTGAATTCCAAGTGCCAGGAAGAGGCAGCAAACTCCCATGTGAGATGCCTGCACAGTCCAAGGCATACCCCTGCCATCTCTTCTTAGTGAAGGAACTCCCATTTACATCTTTCAGATTTTTGGAAGACAAAGACAATAAATCAGACTCTTAAAGCAAATTTTGTTTATTCTGGTTTTAACAGAATCTTTACCCTAACCTAGGAAAAATATCAGGTAGAAAATATCTCCCCTTTTCTCCCACCCTCCCCACCACACACACTTTTTGTTTCTTAAATAAAAGCATCAAAATTTCAAGCATGAGAGACTTTTCTTTCCATACATGTCTGTAATAAAATTAACTCTGTTGTTGATATAAAATACAGCAGCCAAGACCAGAGGATCTGCTATGCTACTCCAAGGCAATTAGTACCCAGAATGATCAGTTTGTCTGCACACATAATAAGAAAATACTTAGCATTTATCCAGCACTTTTTATCCATGAATCTCAAGTGTTTTACAAAAGCTGAAAATATGTTTTTGGCCTCATTTACGGAGAAGAAAACACCAGCTGGAGCAGGAAGAGATTTGCCCCCAGCCTCAGAATTTAATAGCAGAGCTAAGAACAGATCTCTGGTTTCTCAGCCCCAAGTCCAACAATCCGTGCCACGCTCTCTGCTTCACACAGGGCAGCCTGAACTTGGCAAAAGCCCCAACTACAGAAATGCTGAAGTTTATATTTTTTCCACTGATAAGAAGTCTAAATGGAGATCTGACAGTTAATTTAGTAGGCACTGACCTCCCGAGGCTGTGACACCAAGGAGTAAATGCAGTCTCAGATGGAGCTGCTGCAAGCTTGGGGCAGGGGAAAAAAAAAGAGTCTCATACTGAAGTGTGAACAGCTGTGAGAGTGGTGCAGAGGGAGGTAAACCCATGATCTACAGTGTGCAAACAATTCTCCACTTGGAGCTTTAATTGAATGTTTGAGGAACAGATCACAGGATAAAACCCTAAAACCTTGACAAATAGTGTTATTAGATGAGAGGAACCCGCAGCTAAAGCACTGACACCTCCTCTGTTAGCAGTCTCCTGACCCGCCGGCACTCCTGACAGACCTGAGACACCAACAGTGCCAACACCAGGAAAAGAGCAGTGAAATGCAATGTCCTCCCTAGAAATATGTTTAGCAAGGCCAGGAGAGAAGTACTGTGAGGCAGAGAGCAAAGGCTGATTCAAGGACCCCAAGACACCCTTAATTTTGAGGTCCACCACTCATGCCACGAGCAGGCACCACCACCACCATGCAGTTCTTCTCCTCTGCATCACCAGCAGAATGAATGCATGACTCCAACACTCCTCTTCACAGGCATGTGGCCACAACACATCACCCACAGCTCATTTTGGTCCAAACAAGACACCCACAGGGTCCTTTAATGTAGAGGGTCTCCTGTGTATTAGCACCAATTTTCTAATGCCCCTGCTGTACCTCCTATAGGAACGGGACAAGAACAGGCTCCAGCTTCTGATGGAGCACATCATGATGCTGGGATGGTTGTGCTGCCTGGCAGCAACCAGTCATAAACCAGCCCTCGTGTAAAAACCCCTAAATGCTGACCTACAACCAAAACCTCCATTTTTAAGAGAGAAGGGCAGGCCAGCAGCCTCACCAGCCCACAGTGGCAGGTAATTACACCCAGGAGCTTAATTTATCAGCAGCACAAACACTGCCGTGGTCCAGCCAACACTGACACACTGGCCAGCTGTGCTCTGAAGCCTGAAAACAGCATCTGGGTTCTCACAGAGAACAGTGTATCAAACAGAGAGAGGTAAGCAACCTAAGTCAACAAGTTCATCTCCAAACTGCCTGCCCGCAGCACTGAACATGAATTCAGGTCTCCACCTACCCTCCTTCCTGGGCAAACCCTACTAATTTACCACGCTGGTACTCCAACACACAGGAGGATGCTAGCAGCTAGGTCTCCCCTCTTCTCAGCAGCAGAACCTGCAGGTGGCCGTGAGGATTCACCCCCATACTGCAGAAAAATCCCTCTGACATGACCAAGGAGCTGCTGTTGCTCCCCACACCCTTCCCAGACACCCATCTTCCTCCTGCACCCACCTCCTCGTGCATTACAGACACAACCAGCTGCCCTGGCCTGCTGGCGTAGCACCACCTCTCACTTAGGAGCTTCTACAATACTAAGGCACAAAGATTAAGTGACTTGCATAAGAGTCAGGAACACACCTCATGTCTCTCAACTGTAGTGATTTCTCACACTTTTTTTTCCAGACCTCTTGCATATTAAAATGGCAACAGCAGGTTGTCTGGATGAGAGCAGGATCTCATTTCCCCCGCAATTCTGAAGATACAAACAGGGGTAGCTGTTTGTATCCAAGCCCTCCCCATGGCTCCCATCCCTTCCCTCTGTGACAGGTAGGAGAGCACCAGTGCAGAAGGGAGCGCTCCACAAGTGTGATGCAAAGCTCCATCTCTGCCATCCTAAGACCTACAGCAGGATAAAAAACAGACATGCCTCTGGGAAACCAGGAAAGGGACCTCAGCTATGCTTTGCTCATCAACAGGAACAGGGAAGGCCAGCAGCACTTAATGCAGCGGGATCTCCGCAGTACAAACAGGGTCAGAAGAAACATCCACCCCCATAACTGGGGTGGCTCAGCTTTCCACAGCTGAGGCTGAGGGCCCTGCGAGATGCCACTGGTAGGAGCTCCCAGGTGAGGCTTCTTGCCACAAGCGATGGCTGGGTTTCCCAGAAGGCGCGAGCGTCTGGCTGTGGCCCGCCTGTGGCACGCCAAGGAGCCGAGGAGAGCAGCCCCGGGTGCCTCTAGCTGCAGCTGTGCCTCATGTGGAAGTTCACCACGTACTCGGCGTTGGTGCGCTGCACCGAGATGGCGAAGGGCTCGAAGGGGTGGAAGGTGAAGGCGACCAGGCGCCGCACTGTGTGATTGATGGGGCGCCCCAGGAGTCCCGCCTGGATCTCAAACTTCAGCAGGCCAGAATCACGAGCGTAAAATCTGAAAGGAAGAGAAAGTCAATTATGGCTGTTCCCGACTATTGACTTTGCCATCTGGGCTCTTTGCACACAGAGACAAGTGCCTTGCTCAAGCTCTGGTGCTCCCTGAGGGGCAGAAGGTGCTCAGCTGGGTGTCTGGCTCTTGGCTTTGAAGGAAAGTCCCTCTCAGGGCAGTTGTTTTCCACTGTCTAGAAAAGCATCACTTCATTTTATTATTAGCAGTGAGAGAACTCTGCCTGTCACTTTGATGGACAAAGCTGACTTCACAAGAGGGAGTCAGTTTGGTTCAGACCCCACCTGTGCTGGCTCTCCATCCTCTCTTATTGCAAGCTGCTTCCCTCGATCGCTAAGGCAGATATACCATACAGAACTGAGCTCCCTTCCCTCAGCAATGGCCTTCACTGAGAGTGTCAGGCCATCCTTTCCTCCCCCTTGGACCTGCCAGGGAAGGCTTTACACTGCTGTCCTTGTGCCTGCTACTTCCCTCTTCAGTCAAGGAAGTCGATCCAATCCTGCTCAAGGATGCCATGTTGTACTGTACAGTTCAAGCAGGGCTTTGCAGTTCCTTTTAGATTTCCATCAAAAAAGCATTAATGAAATAGGCTGGGCAGGAGGTACCTGATGAATTGGATTCAACAATCACAGCATGGACAGAGGTCAAGGAAAACCTTATGCCCTTCTGCTGTCAACCACGGACCTGCCTGTGGGTCAAGCTCATGTGCATCTCCAAACAGGTGAGCTCTGGAACACAGCTCCAGCACAGAGGGAACGTTGTCAGGGGGATGAGGCAAACAGTGCTAAAGAGACAGGTGAGTCCAGGGAAGCTCTTTGCTTCTTGAACCTCCTCTGCACACTCTGTGTAACTGGCATAAGCTCAGGTAACACCACTGTCCTCTGCTGCTGTCACAACACAGGACTCTCTGCGAGGATCCCACCCTCCCCAAGACTTTGGAGAAGGTTTCTGGGATGTAGTGGTGGAGGTTTCTGGATGTGGTACCTTCACCAAGTAGCTGGGCTCCAACTCAAGTCCTCACCCTGAAGTTGTCTCTGTTAGACCATTTTCATTAGACCTCTTCCAGCTTCAGGCACAGAACTGCCATTATGCCTCCCAGCTGTTTCCTTTTCCACCAACACTTAGTGCATGCAGGTATTTTGCATTTTCCTCTGATTCTAACTCCAAGAATGCTTTTAATGTCGGAGCACATCTCCCCCCCGCCAGCAATACGATGCACTCAGCTCTCAGCCTGGAAGAATGGATGATGACAGACACGAGCGATGCTGTGTCAGGAGCAGACATACTCCACATTTTAACAACACAGCCTATTGAGAACCTCATGTTCTTCCTGGAGGGCCACTCTCCTCTCCCTTCCTCTGAATCAAAGTGCCAGCCAGCCCTGCCTGAAAATTGCACACAAGAACCCAGCAAGAGAGTCACAATCTTGATATTTGGCTTTTCAAAAAGCCCCTTCCCTCCTACACAAGGCTGGGTATGCAGAGGGTCATTCTTTAAATAAAGCACAGTCCCCCGTCTGTTCCTCTCTCTCCCCCAATTCACAACAATTTACTACTCAAGATGAAGCTCCCTGTAATCTTAAAGATGTGCTCAGTTTGGTATTTTTAAATGTATTTTTAAAAGTGCTCTGCAATCAGAGGCCATTTCCATGGGCTCTCATACTGGGGATAAATTAGGCACTGCAATATAAAATTGTATGTCAACAGAAACAGCAAGACCAGCCTTTTCAAACCCTAGGAAAATGGAAGATTTATCTGCAGACCAATTCTTTTGTTAAATGGCTTCTTATTAGCCATCTAGATGGATTTTAGAGACCCCCTGCTATAGGTAGAGCTGTGTTAGAGCCTCTTCCCTCAAGTGCCATCATTTCATGCACTGAATATCTCTTCAAGCCTCCTGAAAAGAGACAGGAAGGCGGTGGTGATGGGGAACCTGAAGTCCTTCCCACCTGACAGCAAACAACCACTGGTCTCTTAAGCAGGCAGAGTTGAACCTTCTGGGATGCAGAAAAGCACTAAGGGTTAAAGGGAATCAGTGCATAGAAATATTGAATTGACGTGGAAAAGGTCTGGAAGCCTTCCTAGCTCACACATCGTGCCAGGAAACTGCACACAGGCTATAACACCCGTAGCTGCTGAAGGGTTTTCCATTCCAGACAATTATAGGACTTACATTACAAATCCTGTGGTCCCTCATTTCCAAGCCCTCTAACCCCAACAGGCAGCTAGCATTATTTTATTAATCCCTTTGTTTTGCATGTGAGAACCACAGCAGCACCATTTCAGCTACTGAATGGTTAAGGTTAGCGCCTCATCTTCTGCTTACTTTCCAAAAACCAGGAGCCCCACTGCTCCGAGGCTCTATTCAAGTCCTAATTGACTCTGCACAGCTTTGAGCTTTAAAAGCCCTGGCTCTGAAACGCTGCTTTGCTCAGGGGAGGGAGGGAAGGTGGCACTTGGCTTTGTTTACTACAAAGACTCCACCGCAGCAAATGACTGCAGTTCTGCTGCCTTTTGTCGGCGGGAGAGGGGCGCAGGTTGGCGCTGGCACAAAACTGCCACCCAGCAAGTTTTCCCAAGTGTCGGCGGGAGAGGGGCGCAGGTTGGCGCTGGCAGACAACTGCCACCCTGCAAGTTTTCCCAAGCATGACAAGGGGGAAAAGGGCAGGCTTGCTTTGCAGATAACATGGAAGCTGGAGATCAAACCAAATCATACAGGCAGAAGAATCAATTAAATATACATAATTTGGGAATTGAGAGCGCAGGAATAATCAGAAGTTCCCCATCACCTGAGTCAGGGCCAGGAGGGATATGAAACCAGTTTTTGAGAATGCATTGATGAACATAAAGTTGGGAAGCGGTCCAGAATGATCTCCCTAGGCTGCCTGAGCCCCCAACATGTGTGCAGTCACTAAACAAAGCACTCAGACACTGAAGGCTCTCTTTGTTTTCAGAGCATAGGTTTGCTTCTGCAGTACTATGAGCAGAAAGACTGTTCTGCCTGGATAACTCGGGCTCTTTGAGCCTTTCAAGCCAGAGAGATGTTGGATTTTTAACCACTACCTCTTGCAGCCATGGCTGCAAGCAACAGAAAGAAATAAATAGTCCTGATGTTTCTTCAAGAAGCATTGCAAACCTCCTTATTCTCAAGGTCAGACTTATTCCTTCTGCTGGCATTGGAAACTCAGACAGAAGAGGCACAGAATGGCCCTGACACCTGGCTAAAATTCCTACTACAGACAGAAATTTCTTACAGATCACAGAGAGAAGGGAGTATGAAGAGGCATACAGCTCCCAGGGTGAGAACAGTAAACAAGGCAAGTCTGAAAACAGTTCAATCAATACCACAAGCTTTCTGAGTAACACCTAGCCCAGATACTATTTTATTCACAGGACAAACTAGACAATCCTTGCCAACTAAACCCACATGCTCAGAGAGGATCCTTCCAGCATAGGAAAGCAGACATCAGAGCTGTATCACTCTGCAACCCAAACACAACGGCAGCACTGCAAGAAGAGGAGGAGGAATAAGACCATTCATATGGAAAAGGCTGAGACTTCACCACCCAAACCTTCCCCAGAGCAGAGCAGCTCAGCAAGAAAACATGAAGAGCCCTCCCACACATCCACATTACTGTAAAGGAGAGAGGCCAACTTTTGTGGAACTGCTGAAATAAATCCCCTGGTGAAAGGATTTCCTAAGAGAAAGGCTTCCATCTATTCCCTTTCCTGCACACTTGACGCCACATGGCAGAGATGCTTTAGTGCTCCTTGCACTCTCTCCTCACATACAGCTCCCTGGCCTGTCCCATACCTTATGGGGTGATCACCACAGGTCTTGGGCCGCTCCATGACTGACACCCACTTGTCATCATAGCTGAAAAGGGACAGGTCGAGGTAGGGGCTGCCGCTGTAGGACTGGGCGCTGATGGGGAGCTGCCCCAGCAGCCGCCGCACGGCCTCCGTGTGCCCTCCGTACTTGGCGTTCACAATCGTGTCTTTGAACCTGCAGCAAACCAAGAGACACCTTTTGTTCACAAAAGCCACAGGTGAACAGCACAGCTTAAATAAACTAAGCAGGAAAACTGACAGGGAAAGAAAACAGCAGCAGTGTAAGAACTGAAACAGCTCATTTCCAAAGATGTATCAATGTGATTCAAGCATCAACCAGTTCTGCTGACCTTTTCATCCTCCCTCATCATTACTGTTTCGCTCAGAATGTCCTAAGTGACAGAAGGAGAAGAATGTGCCTACCCACAAGGTCTGGACCCAGCTGCTCTGCAGTACAGGAAATGAACAGGATCAGAAACAGGGAGAGATGGATTAGCATCTTACAGTCAATCCAAGTTTTACCATGAAGCCAGGAAACAGCGGGAGCAAAAGCCAGGGGGCTTTCACAGTAACAACTGAGCCCTTAACATTGATTTGAGACTCCTCCTCTCTCCAGCCACTGTTTTAAATGCATACAGGAAGAAACCTTAGATGAAGAAGAACCTTGATGAGAAGCATAAAGCTCTCCAGAAACTACAGTGAGCTGAAAGTTCTTCCTGGTGGAGAGATTAACAGAGGCTGGATTTCTCTTTCCAAGTAAAATTTGAAGCTTTCCATGTGTGAGAACAGTCAGATTGGCTGCAGGGACGTCATAACATCAAGGAGGGTAAACACTCAGCCAAAAGCCAGCTCATTGTGGTTTATGCTCTATGATACTTTGCTGTGGAAGTTACAACACTCTTGTTACTGGCCCTCGTAGCAAGGAGATGAAAAGATTCTCCTTCCTACTTTAACAAAAGGCAGGAGTTGTTCTTCATAAGTCTTTGGTGAGTTCTCTCATTCTCTCTTCCATTAAGCATTATGGATTTCCTGACAGGCAGCTCTAGAAAGTTACAGACATAGTCAACTTCATCATACTTGTGTGACATCAGCCTGAAGTCAACAGAAGCTTGATGCCCATGAGTGGATGCCAAGTACTTTGGATGATGTGAAACAAGTCACTGTAAGAACAAAACACCCTGAGTCACAACAAAATTATTCCAAGAGAAATAACACACTCTGCCTCATCAAAACCACATCTGACTGCTAAAGCATATTCTAGAAACCCAGGTTATTTTGGTATTTTGCTCAGCTTTCACAACAGAACTAAGCGGATGAGTTTCTTTTCTCCTAGCACAGTGATGAGAACCACGAGCTGGTGACTGATGTCGAGGAAATGCTACAGAACACAGTTTGATACACGCTAAATTCAGAGAACATCACTTGGCAAAATACACCCAACTCGATCATGCCAGCATCTTGACAAACCATGTCTTCAGGGACCAAAGCTACTGGGCAGTAACACCTTAACAGCCTCCAGAAGAGTTACTGCTCAAGGAGAGACAGAAACATCTTTCCCTCAAAATTCCTTTCCTTTCTTGTAAGCACCGGTTTGCCCCTGCTTTGTTCCTTCCTCTAACAAGGCAAATGCTGTGGAATATAAAATCAGATGCATCAGGCTGCAAGATGAACCATGTACAGTCCTGACCCTTGCACCACCTGGCAAAGGGGACCAAAGGAACTGGTTTTCTCAGGGTATTTGATACTGGCCTTCAGCGGACGGGGGCGAGCGTGTGTCTATACGGAATAAAGCATGCTCCCAATGGCTCACCGGCGCTGGATCTGCCTCGCAAAGTTGTTGCTGGAAGCTGAGCAGGGGAACTGGACAGCCTCACTGTGCAGGGTGGCAGTCCTGAAGAGGTCACAGAAGTTCTCAAACAGCTCCAGCAGCTCATCAGACGTGTTCTCGAACACGGCAATGACCTCCGTGGTCACCATGTTGTACACGACGAAGAACGAGGGCTGGGGAGAGAGGCAGAGGTTACCAGGAGAGCACGGGTGGGGAAGCTGTCCCTTCCTTCTCCCCACATCTCACCACAGACCCCATCCAAATTCCTTCACAGCACAGGAGAATCCTACATCCTCACACGAATCCATTCTCCTATTGGAATGCCTCAACATCTACCAAATTATCCACCTCTCAGCTGTGATTATTTAAGAAAACTTAATGAGCTTCTAATTTTTCAGCTCGAACTGGATGCAACGGTTTTCTCTTCTTCTCTGTCCTCCACCAATCCAAAACATCTTCTCAAGTGCCAAATTTAATTTTTTTTTTTTCCTGCTGACAAAATGATTTCAGATCCAGTGCTAGCTGACCATAAATTACCTTTACCTCTGTGTAGATATATTATTTTCTTCCCCTCCTTAATATCTGCATCACACAGAGATGAGCCTTTTTAGTGTACTACGCACTACATCACTGCCCACAAAAAGCTGTACCCTCCAGGTACCCTGACAACACAGAAATGAAAATCTGAAAGACATTAATGACTTCTTTTTAATGGTGACATTCTTGTGCAAGAAGGCCCTTGTATCATGCTGTGGATTGGCAATGGCATTGTATCCTGGCACGAATGAGCAAGAAATTGGGAAAAAAGGTGACAAAAAATTGTGTCAACGCAGCTACATCAAAGGGAGATGACACTCCCATCCCATTGGGAAAGGGCATATTTAATTCTTGGTCATTAAAAGTAGCTTTCATTAGAGACAGGAGTGCTGGCACCCCAAAGAAAGAACCAGTCTGCACATCCAAGGGAACTAATTCCTGTGGTATAAACAGGTATCTGATTAAATCTTCTGTCAATAGAGGCAATTCCTAAATGCTTCACCTCCTGCTCCCAAACAATGCTCAGGGATGATGGCAGGCACTCTGCCTACCCCACCCACCTGCAAATATCACAAGGTTTGTTTGTTTTACAGCCCCAAAATAAACTGTGATAATACAATCCAGCCCCCACATGTCCAAAGGAAGCACACTAGATGAGGTTACTCACTAGACTACTGCCTGAGGAAAGGGAAGCCCTTCTGAAATAAAGGGTTGGAGCAGAGAGAAAATAAAAGAAGACAAGCAGAAGGAAAAACTATTTAAACCACTGAAGACTGCAGGGAGTACCCTCCAGCTTTAAATAGAGTTCCTTTGCCAGGTTAACACAGAGACACATCTGCAGGATGCCCCTGAGCAAGGAAACCCTCACTGCTTTTTGCAGCACCTGTAACACCACCAAAACATCATCACAGCATGGGAAGCAGCAGCTGAGTGCCACAAAAATCATACACCAATGCTATCAAGCCTATCAACACAAGCCTACAACAGCAACAAACCCCCAAGCTACATATGCAGGGCACTCTCTTAAAGATGTCAAAGGATCCAGTGCAGACCCAGACAAAAAACACACAACCCACAACCATGAACAGCTACTCCTCAACCTTCTTGGCAGAGAAGCCAGAGGAGAGAGAGAAACTGGATGAAACCTCGTGTTCCTTGTCTGACAGATTGAAGAAAAATGGGAACTGTAGGTATTTTGTGAGCCAAGTTTTATTCAGGAAGCCCTAACACAACACCTACATTCAGACAGGTGTGCAAAGACTGCTCCACATCTGGAATTATCTCCTGGAAGAACTGAGAAATGAGATGCTTTTCCAGCAGCACAAATCCCAGTGCCCGAAGCACACTGCAAACAAACCACAAACTGCATCTTAAAGTAACCCTGGGGTGAAGAGAGTCCAGAGCTCTCTGCAGCAAACCAGGCACAAAAGCCCTACTAACCACAGCAGAGTGCAGAGCTGAGCCTGTAACAAACACTTACATCATGGTCAGGAGCTCATTCCAGACACCAGCAACGAGCAGAACCCTGCAGGCCACTTCCACAGAGCCTTCATATTTCTGAGACAGACGTTCAGCTTTACACCAGTGGGCAAAATGGATTAGATTAAGACTTACCTATTTCCTCCCAAAGCAACTCCCCCAAACAAAAAATGCCACAGAAGAGAAAAATAAAACAGAACAAACCAAGAGTCATCTCCCAGGAAAAACAAAGGCAACACATGAAGTGCTACTGTCTATTTCTTCTAGGACCCAAGTCCTGGATCTGGCAAAGATGTGGGGAAGAGAAGTGTATGAGAGAAAACAAGCATCTGGGGAACAATCAGACCTACATGCTGCACTGGAGATTTATTACAAATTCTTGCGAATACTTTCAACAGAATAAAAACAAGCTGATTAAAGGAATAAAAACAAGCTTAAAAAAAAAAATCTCTTGGTTTCACAGGGCTCAAAATGTGACCAACCACTCCAAAACTAGTAAAAAGAGATGATCAACATGCAGGGTTGGGAAACATCTGGAGGGACCCAGCACTGACTGAGCTACATTTGCTCTAATTCCACTTTAGTACTAAACTGAAAAGAGAAGCAATTGGCCCATTAGCCTGATCTAAAAGCTGCTACTCCAGTTTGGAGAGATCATAAATACTACCTCTTACTGAAGCTTGAAAGACTTAAGTACGTAGGCAGAACAGAAATGGTAATTGTACCGGGGAAAATGAGGACTATTATATTTGAAAAACATGCTTGAAGATACACGAGCAAAGAGAGAGACCACCTCTACAATTTAAATGGACTATATAAAATATCAGCTAAAAATAACTTCAGTTG
>NW_008239758.1:5560300-5563276 GCF_000691975.1 Corvus brachyrhynchos | reverse complement strand
AAGGGGATTGTACAGCATCTATGAGCATGGGGAACAATCCTTTGAGAAAGGGACTTGCTAACACATCAGATCTTTCTCATTTTGCAAGTGAGAAGGAAGCAATGAAATTAAGCAAAGAAAAGATAAAGAAGTTATTCAGTATCAGAGGCATCAAATTTTCACACAAGAATCAAGTATTGGGGATCCTAAACAACATTCACAGGCTCAGTAAGGAACAGCTCCCAGCATTGTAGTGCTTGAGCACTTGCCCCAAAGCAATGAGCAGCCTGAAGAGAGGCAGTATCTGAGCCACCTGGTCTAGTGGATCCCTAGCAGAGTGGTTGGAATCAGATGATATTTAAGGTCTCTTCCAACCCAAACCATTCTGTGATTCTCTACCTGGGAAGGATCCGTCACCCGCAGCGTGACCACGTCCTCACTTGTGTATTTGATAAACAGATGGTTCTCATCCAAGAGCTGCATCTTCCACATGCGGAGCTGCCTCAGCTGGTCAAAGTACTGGAAGAACCTTCTCTTTGCTATAGCACTTCCATCCTGCTCGGCCCTCCTCCACAGGTACACCAGCAGCCTGTGCTTCAGGGAGTTTATGAAGGGCTCTTTGTAGGGGTTGGCCATTCCCGTCTGAGTGTCCCGCTGCACCTCGGGATACACCGCAGACAGGGTCAGGAGATCATCCTCGTAGCAGAAGCGGCCGATGGTCCGCACGTCGATGAACGTCCCCTCGGGCGTCACCTGAAAGACGTGAATGGTCTGCTGCTGCACAGAGAGAATGGCCAAGATGTTCTTGTACAGGTACAGCCCCTGGTTGTGAGACAGGATGACTTTGTCACACTTGAAAGTCCGCGTGTCGCACAGCCTGCCCGTGTGGAGGTCGATGATGTGCAGGGAGTAGTCCTCCAGCGGGGAGCGCGGGTTGGGGGTCACGGACTCGCTGTTGCGGTACACCTCGAAGAAGGGCGGGTGCGGCTCCTCGGGCAGGTAGGCGGCCGAGCCCACGATCACGTACCGGCAGTCGTCCGTGAACAGGCTGCACTCCCGGTTCAGGTGCTCCCCGTTGGAGGCCACGTTGGTGATGTGCAGCAGCACGAAGAAGCGCTCAAAGAGCCGCCCCCGGATGTTGACAGACCTTTGGTCGTTGCCATTGGCCAGGATCTCCCCCTCGTAGCCCTGCAGGAGGTCCTCGGCCGCCTGGCAGCCCTGGTACTCGTAGATCTCCAGCGAGGTCTGGTCGGAGGAGAAGGCGATGAAGTAGCGGCCATCGGGGGAGAACTTGCGCAGGAAGCAGGGCGGCTTCTCCACGTTGACCACGGTGAAGTTGGGGAAGACATTCTGGTGGAAGACACGGACTTGGTGCCAGTGGGTGCCAGCCTTGCCCGAACTGATCCGACGGCGCTCCAGGCGATGGATGACGTTCTGGTTCTGGATGCGCCGGGGCCTGATCGTGGGGGCCTCATGGTCCATGGTCAGAGCTCTACTTCATCTTCATCCTGCGGGGAGAGCACACGTGCCCTGGGACCACACGGAATCCAGGGTACAGGGGACCTGCTCACATGGACCCACAGCACCCGAGGGGGCTGGCTAAAAGGTACAGGCTTGGCTTCAGGAGGGCGGAAGATAATGAGGAAGGACACAGGGAGCAGGTGGAGAGACTGGGAGAAAGATCTCGGTGGGAGGCACCAGGAGAACAAGGGCAGTCCAGAAATGCCTGTAGGGCAGTCCTGCCTGCTGAGTTGAGACAGACAGCGGGGCATCAGGAGGGGAAAGAGGCAGCTAGGAAGGCGGACAGACACAGGTGGACACCAAAGGAATGGAGGGAGCATCCATACACCGGGGAGGGAGTCCAGAAAGCAGGGATAAATGCAGACCTGACAAAGAAGAGAAACAGGGTACAGCTTGAAAACAACGGAGGAAGCTCGGGACAAGGGGGCACAGAGGGGTCACCCTCGATGTACCCGGGCCCACCTGCCTAGAAGGAAGAGAGGAGCTTCGGTCCCCAGGGCTGAGGAGGGACTGAGCTCCAGGGAAGCCCGGGGCTGAACCCATCCTGCATCCCTTGCACCCATCCTGCATCCTCCACACCCATCCTGCACCCATCCTGCATCCTCTGCACCCATCCTGCGCCCACCCTGGATCCATCCTAGACCCCCTGCACCCCTCCTGCACCCATCCTGCACCCATCCTGCATCCCCTGCACCTATCCTGCAGCCATTCTGCATCCTCTGCACCCATTCTGCATCCCTTGCACCCATCCTGAACCCATCCTGCACCCATCCTGCATCCTCTGCACCCATCGTGGATCCCCTGCACCCATCCTGCACCCATCCTGCATCCCCTGCACCTATCCTGCAGCCATTCTGCATCCTCTGCACCCATTCTGCATCCCTTGCACCCATCCTGAACCCATCCTGCACCCATCCTGCATCCTCTGCACCCATCGTGGATCCCCTGCACCCATCCTGCACCCATCCTACACCCATCCTGCATCCCCTGCACCCATCCTGCACCCATCCTGCATCCCCTGCACCCATCCTGCATCCTCTGCACCCATCCTGCATCCCCTGCACCTATCCTGCAGCCATTCTGCATCCTCTGCACCCATTCTGCATCCCTTGCACCCATCCTGAACCCATCCTGCACCCATCCTGCATCCTCTGCACCCATCGTGGATCCCCTGCACCCATCCTGCACCCATCCTACACCCATCCTGCATCCCCTGCACCCATCCTGCATCCCCTGCACCCATCCTGCACCCATCCTGCATCCCCTGCACCCATCCTGCACCCATCCTGCATCCCCTGCACCCATCCTGCACCCATCCTGCATCCCCTGCACCCATCCTGCACCCATCCTGCATCCCCTGCACCCATCCTGCACCCATCCTGCATCCCCTGCACCCATCCTGCACCCATCCTGCATCCCCTGCACCCATCCTGCACCCATCCTGCACCCCTCCTGCATCCCCTGCACCCATCCTCC
>NW_008239758.1:5555600-5559752 GCF_000691975.1 Corvus brachyrhynchos | reverse complement strand
CCCCCGTCCCCCCCCCCTCCCGCCCCGCCCCCACCCTGCACCCATCCTGCATCCCCTGCACCCATCCTGCACCCATCCTGCATCCCCTGCACCTATCCTGCAGCCATTCTGCATCCTCTGCACCCATTCTGCATCCCTTGCACCCATCCTGCACCCATCCTGCACCCATCCTGCATCCCCTGCACCTATCCTGCAGCCATTCTGCATCCTCTGCACCCATTCTGCATCCCTTGCACCCATCCTGAACCCATCCTGCACCCATCCTGCATCCTCTGCACCCATCGTGGATCCCCTGCACCCATCCTGCACCCATCCTACACCCATCCTGCATCCCCTGCACCCATCCTGAACCCATCCTGCATCCCCTGCACCCATCCTGCATCCTCCACACCCATCCTGCACCCATCCTGCATCCTCTGCACCCATCCTGCATCCTCTGCACCCATCCTGCGCCCACCCTGGATCCATCCTAGACCCCCTGCACCCCTCCTGCACCCATCCTGCACCCATCCTGCACCCCTCCTGCACCCCAGCCACCTCATCCCAGCATGCTCTGCAACCCCATTCAACCACGCCCAAGTCCCCTACATTAACCTTCACCCCCTCCCTGCACCTGAATGCCCCCTAAACCCCTCCGTGCCTGGAGCATCCCAGACTCCTCCATCCCCAGGAAGGGTCTGGCATGGCCCCATCACTCCCTGCCCCCCCGTATCCCGAGTCCCAGCACAAGGACACTGCAGGGGACATCACACCTCCCTCCAGCATACTGGAGTGCACCCCAACACCTCGGCCCCGACACCGACAGCAGAGATTGGGGTCACCCCCGGGCACCTCTTCGGCCTTTCCAAGGGGCTTGAAAGCCTTTTGCTCATCCTGGCTTTTAGCAGCACCCCCTCCCGCCCCGTGCATTAGCGTCGATGGCAGCTCTGAGGGGCATTTCTCCTTCAAAGGGAAGGAAGGAGGAACGTCGGGGGGTCCTTGAGATCCATTTGCCAGCCTCTTGCCGAGGCTGAGCCGACGCACCGGCTCTTGGAGCCACTCCACCGGCAGGCGTGGGAGCTGGGAGCGGGGGCACAGGGCAGGATGCTCCAACTGGGGTGCTGGAGAGCCCACTGAGGTGTTCCCTCTGCCTGTGGGGCGGGTGGACCCACAGGGGTGCAACAGCAGCACCCAGCCAGTGTCACCTGCATGGAAGGGGGATGCTCTTGCTGCAGCAGAGCTCTCGCTGCTGAATCCCCAAGGATCCTTCGTGTGTTTTATGGGATGCTTTAGGGTCTCACCAGCAGTGGGGCAGAGTAGGACCTCACTGCCCCAGGGGATAAGACCTGTGTGGCTCCAGCTGCCTTCCCGTGGGGATGGGGGATGTCAGCCGGCCTGGCACCCCTGAGCAGCGGGCAGGGGATCCTGGGGGACCCTCTGGGTGACCCCACAGCCACCCCACCTGCCTACCCCATTCCCATCTCCCAGTGGTTTCGTGCCCAGCAGCCGTATCCCGTCCCTTCCCGCTCTCCCACTGCCTGCCGGCCGCAGAAGGCGCGATGACAAGACTAAAATGAATGGCCCCGGCGTCCCTCTTTGTCTCTCTGCCTCCTGCCTAATTAATTGAGATCCACCTTAATAGGATCAAGCTAAATACCGAAGAACATCCAACCACACAGCAGCTGGCATGAAAACAACCGCCCGGTGCACAGGCACCACCGAAAGGAAAGGCAGCTCACCGGACAAAAGAGCCGCTGATACAGCAGCAATCGGCACTCCCAGAGCTAAGAACTTCACCCCAGCAACCTGCTCACAGCTGCAGCCCCCTCCCCGCTACTGGGGAGGGGTTGGAAGACCCTCACCAGGGCGGTTTCAGCCATCGGCAGGGACTTGAATCATGTGCAGTAAACCTCAGTGCAGGCACGAGGCTGAGGACGAAGTTAGTCCTGGCTTATCTTGGCCTGGGGGTAGGCAGGAGGTGCAGGGCCATAGTGCCAGACCTCCCACCCAGGTGGTTGCTGAGGGCTCAGGACTCCTGGGATATTTCCCACCTCCCACAGCTTTTCGTGCCACCCCTTTGGGGCCCAGCAACAGGGGTCGTGTGGCTGTGCCTGTCCTCATCTGCTGGGACACAGGTGGGGTGTCCCTCTGCACATCCAAACCAGAGCAACAGGCCCAGTCTAACGCCCAGAGTTCTGATACTGGGGCTGGTGTGCATGCTGCTGGGGATTGAGGGTTACTGGGTACTCATACGGGGGTTACTGGGGGATTGAGGGTTACTGGGTACTCATACGAGGGTTACTGGGGGATTGAGGGTTACGGGGTACTCATATGGGGGTTACTGGGGGATTGAGGGTTACTGGGTACATGGGGATTACTGGGGGATGGCCCAGGGGGCTGCTGGGCTCCTCCAGCCTTGCAGAGCCACTGTGGGTCCGCAGGTTTGGGTGTCACTGGGCTGGTTTTTGTGGAAGTCCCTTCAGCAGTGTGCCAAGGAAAGGGATGCTCCGTGCCTTTGTGGCATCACCAGCCCCACCAGTGCCCTGCCAGTGCCACATCCACCTCCAGCTGGTTTCTCCACAGCCAACAGATGGGTTAAAAAAAAAAAGAAAATAATATAATGCAGCTCACTTGGGCTGCTTTGGATGTTTTTTCCTGTTCCTGAAGCAAGGACCCTTCTGCTGTTCATGCTTTGGCTGTTTATCAAGAGCTTCCCAGCCCTGGATCCTGCGGCTGCTTTCCCAGGATTAGGGAGGGCGTGTAAGGAGAACAGCACTGGGGAGGTCGCAGGGGTGGGCTGCTCCCATCCTGGCTGCCCCCAGCCAGATACAGCCCCCAGCATAAAATCCCTGTGGGAAAAAGCTGGACCATGTCCTCACAGGGATGCTTGTGGAGAACAAAAACCCTCCAGGTCCTGAGCCAACTGCCTCTCATGGTACTGGGCTCAGTGGCTGTCGACTTCATCATCAAGCTGAGGGCAGGGGAAAAGAAAATGACCCCTTTTTTATTTTTTAATATGTAAAATAAGAGGGTGAAGCTTCCCTTGTCCATCTGAGGAAGGAATGCTGCAGCCCTGAGGTGCTCCCCAAAGCCCAGGTATGCAGGGATGAGTGAGGCTGCTCTGTGGGAACTGGCTGCCTCCATGGGGTCCTTTTTAGGGTGAAGCATCCTAAAGATCATTACAACAAACCAGCTGGGGGAAAACTCTTGTTGGTGTGAGAAAAAACCAAAGGAAACAAAGGGTGTCCTTGGGTGTACCTCATCTTTCCAAAAAAGCAAGGATGCAATTAAATATTTGATTCTTTCCCAAGCCTGGGGAGTGACTTTATCCACATTTGCAGAATTTGGGGCTCCCATTGCACGGGGATCCATGTACACATTCACACATTTTCATAAAGGGGTGAACAGGTCCTGTCCACCAGATCCAGGACTCGGGGCTCCCCAGCCCATGGAAGCTGCAGCCCCTCTCCCCACGCCGGGCAGGTCTCACTGGGATTGGGCTCCATCAAAGCCAAGTTCACAGGATGCAGCACTGGTGGACCTCCACAGCTCTAAGGAAATCTTTCTTTGCCACCAAAACGTCCCTTGCTCTGGTTTTAACTGGTGTCAGAGGCTCATTTTGGAGTGGAACTGGACAAGTTTTAGAGGCTGTTAATGGAATCACCACCACTGGGATGTGGTCCATGCGTCTGGGGCCCATGGGCTCAGGGCTGGGCCCCCTTTTCTTGCTCCACAACACCAATTGTCTTGTCTCTGCTTGAAGCAACCTCCAAAATTTTCCCGGCCCTTGCAAAACACCCCATTGCAGGGGCAGAGCACAGGCAGGACCAGAGGGGCAGGAGATGGGGGCTCACTGGGGTGTCTGGTCCTCTCGGGGTACCCACGGGACGGCTGGGGGTGGGTGTCACTGCTGGGGATCAGGGATCAGGAGCACAGGGGATCAGGAGCACAGGGGACAAGGGGTGACCAGCACCTCCTGGGCAGGGGCACAGCAGCACCTACCCCTGCTGCAGGGTGTCCTGGCTGGGAAGGCATCCAACTGCTCCGCACGCCGCGGTGAGAGCTGGAGCTGCCCACCTGCTTAACCCACAGCCAGCTCCCTGTGTGGGTGGCAGCCCCGTCCCCTCCCATACATCAACCACGGGAGAACCATCCCGTCCCCGCCGTGCCACC
>NW_008239758.1:5553268-5555531 GCF_000691975.1 Corvus brachyrhynchos | reverse complement strand
GCCGTGCCCCCGCGGGTGCCAGCCTTGTCCCCTACCGTACGCCCCTTACAGGGTGGCAGCCCTGCCCACCACCGTGGGGGTGACAGCCCCGTGTCCCCCGTCCCACCCATGGCGTGACAGCCCCGTCCCCCCCCCGTGTGACCCGTGGGGGGGCAGCCCGGCAGCCTCCTCCCGGCTGATGCGCAGTGACATTTGCAATCTGTTGCCATGGGCGCTCGGGGACTTTTGCTGTGGAGGGGGATCGCGTTTCTCCCCCCTCCTCCTCCTCCTCGCCTTCCCTCCCTCCCGATGACGTCATGGATGACCACGGTGGTGACAGGGCCACCTGTGGGCTGATGAGGGGTTTAAAGAGACAGTCTGCAGCTGCAACAGGAGCCCTGGCTATTGTCTCCGCACCTGAGAGCGGGGAAACGTGCAGCCCCCAGACCATCCATCCATCCATCCATCAACCCACCGCATCCCACCCACCGCATCCCATCCGCCTCACCTCATCCCTGCATCCCCTGCCTCCACCACTGCAGCTCTCCCGGGACAGGGGCGTCCCAAGCTGGGTCCCGTATCCCTTCCCTGTAGCGGCTCCTCCAAGGTAAGCCTGCGCTCCGTGCACCCCCGTCGGTCCCGGCGGGCTGCAGCCCCCAATGCCGCTGGCAGTATTCAGGGCTGCAGCCTGAAGGGATCCCTGGGAATCCAAAGCCTGGATGGGTGCCCCCAGCTTGGACAGAACAACAGAACCCCTGGGACAACAAACCCCCCGAGGTGGCAGTCCCTCCTTGCGTGAAGGGGCTGGGATGCTCCTGCCTGGGAGGTGTGGGGGTCTACAGCGTCTTCATCCCTTGCCAGCCGGCATTCCCAGACCACCTCAGAAGATGCCCACCACCGGGCATCTGTCTTCCTTCTATGCCAACTCCCTGGAATAAACCTCGTCCCTGCCGTGGTCCTCATCGACCCTCAGAGCTGGTGCCGTGTCGTGCACCCGAAACCCAGCATGGCCAAGCCCTGAGGGGCCGCGGGTGATGCCAGGAGCCACGGTGCATGCTCAGGGAGCAGGCAAGGGCTGAGGGAGCAGGCAAGGAAAGGAGGAGAGGAGCTGCCCTCCTTGTCTTCGGGGTGGGGGTGGGGGGGGAAAGAAGGACCAACTCTGCCCTGTCCCAAGGGCTTTGTCCCACTGTAATTTCAGTTCCAATGGGGCAAGCAGCAGGTAAGTGCCTCTGTTCGGTGTCACTCGGATGTGCAGGCAGTGAACAAGGTAGAAGAAGAGTCTGGGACCTGTGAGAGGCTTGCAGAAGAGCAGGGTGGAGATGTGCATGCAGGGATTGGTGTATTCCCAGTGAGAGGAAGGCTGTGTCCCTTCCCACCGGACATATCCCGGTGGTGACCAAACTCCTCGGTAGCTCCCACCAAGCAGTCCTGGAAGGTCTTTCTGAGCCCACAGCTGCCTGCAGATCCAGATCCACTGGAGCCTGTGTGGACTCCCAGCAACTACAGAGCCACTGGTCTCACAGGGGCGGCTGTCATGGGAGCAAAACAACCGGGACAAACCCCACAGCAAGCAGCCTGAGTTGTCTCTGCAGCTTTCCCAGGGACAGATGGCATGGGAACACTGGGCAGGTGGGGAAGTGATCCATGCTCCAGTGACTCTGTGGTCCATCCTTGAGGACCTGAGCAAACCCAGTGGTGCAGCTGCCCCTGGGATCCCGCCGGAGTCGGGCTGTCCACGTCCCTCTCCCACAGTGCTGCGAGCTGAAGGGATAAGCAGTAGCATGTTTCTGCCATCCATCCCTCAAAAGATGCAGAGGGCTCAGGCTGGGCCTGGTTTTTGGGTGGAAGAAGCAAAATATGAATTGTCTGACAGGTGGAAATTTCTGCCTGGGTGGCCTTGGCATTTGCCCACCTGGCAGCAGCAGAAGTGCTGGACACAGCCTGGACCTCTCAGCACATGGCCTGGGAGAGTTGGGGGGAACACCCACAGCCCCCTGTGATGCTCTGTCACTTTTGGCCCCCCTGCTGCCATGGGCACACCCTATGGGTGCAGCCGGTAAATTGGGGAGCTCTGGCTGTGCTCAGCACCCCAGTGTGGCACAGGGCAGCCCTGGGTGCACTCACCTGGCTTTGGAGGGCTTTGGAGAAGCTGAGGCTGCTGCTCTGTGGGCAGCTGCCTGGAAGATGCTCAGAGCAGGGTGCAGGGTCTGTAGCAGAGAGCTGTTGGGGGATCGGCTCCCAGGGGTGCAGTCGGGGGCCCCCCCCTTCTGCCACGTGGGTGCGG
>NW_008239758.1:5545603-5553110 GCF_000691975.1 Corvus brachyrhynchos | reverse complement strand
GGGTCTCACCCCCTTCCTGCAGGTTGTGTGGGGCAGGGGCTGCTGGAGTAGCAGCCATGGAAAGCAGGAGCTAATTTAATATTAGACGTGCACGGGTGAGGGCTGCCTGTTTTTTTCCAGTGTCTTTAAAAGGTGCAAGCAGAACTGACCGGGCACGGGGTGGGGGTTCTGGTTCATGCAGATGAACACACGGAGCAGGCGGGGGTTGTACAACACACGGGAGGAGTTGTGGAGTAGCTGCCGGCTGTGCCCGATGATCCAAGGATGCACCATGCAGCCAACCCTCTTTTACCACTTCAAAATCCTGCGAGAGCAGGATGTAACCAGGAGGGAACTCTTGCCTGTGTGTGAGGGCACCCAAATATACACATACACACACGTGTCCTACCCCAATACGTGGCGGAGCTGGGGAATGCCAGCACATGAGCTGGTTACGCTCCCAGCTCCCCCCGACAAGCGCTTCCACCTCCCCCATTCCCTCAGGGAAAACTCTTCCAATGCTGCTGATGGATAACGCTGCCGGAGCGCAGGCTTCTTTCTTGACCCTCCTTCTGGCATCATCCAAATTCCCTCTGCCAGCTTTGGCAGCTTCGG
Source organism: Corvus brachyrhynchos (assembly GCF_000691975.1). Lineage (NCBI taxonomy): Eukaryota > Metazoa > Chordata > Aves > Passeriformes > Corvidae > Corvus > Corvus brachyrhynchos. Next base: position 5,552,516 of record NW_008239758.1, on the reverse strand, counting down.
TTTGAGATGGTGCAGGAGCTTGAGGCTAAATGTCTGTTTGCCACTGTCTTAAACAAGGATGGGATCTCCAACAGGGATTTCTCTGGGTGGGGAATGAAGTTGGGACCTTGCACTGGTGATGAGGAGCCCAACCCTTTGGGCATGGAAGGGAGAGTTAGGATGAAGTGACCAATCCCACCTTCAAGGCTTCTCGCTGGTCTGTGTTTCCCTGTCGGGGTCTGAGCCCGCCCAAGGCTCAGGATGTTGCTGTGTGCTGGAGCGACGGCTCTCTCTGGTCAAACACCGAGAGGGGATGAAGGTGCCAGCTTTGATGCTGCTTTTGGCATGCTTTAGGCTGAACTGTGCCCAAGCCACAGGGAGGAAAGGTGAGGAACTGATGCCACCAGGCAGTAGCCAGCATCCCTCACCTCCCAGTCTGGCTCAGCTCATGCAGGCAGCAGGCACTGGCTCCTTGGCACCAAGGCTTTTCCAGCACAGCCTCTTAACCCCGCTAATTCCCTTGTGTTCTCCTGGCAGGCCCGCTGTCCCCCTGCCAGGGGATGGCCCGGAGCCTGCTAATTGCACCAGCAAGCTGCCACGTGTCTCCATCACTGGGGCTGTTATTCTCTGGTGTTATTTTGGGGACTGCTGGCCCTTGCCCGGCAGCGTGGGACAGGATGGTGCCTGGCAGCATCCCTTGCCCCTTCCCGTTCGCCATTGCCCGCTAAATTATCTCAGTCATGGATCAATGCCCCTGCTCCCAGTCTCACCAGGGATCGGGGCAATCCTCAGCCCAGCACAGCTCTTCCCCCATTCCTTCTTCCCTGTTGGAAATGCAACAAAGGCACGGTGAGAGGAAGGCCTGCCTGAGCTTGCCTAACCCCCTCTCAGCCCAAAAGTCCACAACTCCAAAGCTGGTTTGGAGGTCCCAGAGTTGATTTGCAGGTGCCGCAGCTCATCCCCACAACAGTCCCCTGCTCTCCTCCCCTTCTCATCCAGGGGAGGCTCAGGGTGCCAGCAGCACCCTGGAGCATCACTCACCTCCCACCTCCCCGTCCCCTCCTCCTGTCCCCAGGCCATCTGGCCACACTCATCCATGTTAAACAAATGCTGGAGTCTATTATCAGGCCCTGCCTCCCCCTTCCCCCCAAGACAGATGGAGGCTGAGCACACCCGGAGCCCCGGCCCGCAGCATTCATGTGTGTGAATGAGAAAATTGAATTATTTATGGCCATGTGAATAAGGCTGGCGGCTGCGGAGGCCGAGCGGAAAGGACTCCATTACATGGAGAGTACCTGTTGCTATGGAGCTGGGGCTTCTTCCCCATGGCTCCCCATGCACAGCTGCATCCCTGCCTGCCCCCCATCCTACCCTGGTCCTCATGGAGCTGGGATGGAGAGCAGAGCTGAGTGCTGGACTGGCCACAGTGTGACCAGTATGGGTGTTTTCCTCCTTGCACCGTGCCTGCTGCTCCTGCAGACTGGTTTGGAGGGCACTCCCAATGTCCCCACATTTTGAAGCAGGACTCCCAGTGCAATGTGGGGATGGTGTGGTGCTGGTGGCCAGCAGCTCCCTGACCCCCTGGCCACCATGGTCTGCAGCCAGAAAACAGTGGGAGTTACTGGGTTGGGCAGTGCCGGCATCTCATGGCTAGAGCTGGGCAAAGCAAGTCTGACCCTGGCACAGAATGGGTCAAAGAGCGACTCTCAGCTCAGACTCCTCAACTCCACTTAAAACTCCCATCCCTGGAGGCAGCAGGAGCTGTGACTTGAGGTCCCCCACTGCCCCCATGCCCAGGCAGAAAAGCAGCTTTGCAAGAGCAGGGACTCCTTCCAGCTCCACCTGCATTGCAGCCTCTCCTTCAGGGATGCCGGATCCTGCAGTGATGCTGAGGGAGGTGCTGGGGCTTCCCTCCCTCCCACTGTCTCCCCAACTCCTCTTTGTCTAAAAAGTAGGACTTTGTCCCTGTTGGGGTGCAGTCCTTCCTGCCTCGATGCCGCCCTGGAGTCAGGCCAGGCTCCTGGGGACTATGAGGGGATGGGACGTGGCAGTCCCCAAGCCTGCATGACAGCAGTGCAGGGACTCCTGCTCCCTTCCCTGCAGAGCTAAGAATAGACTCCAGCTCCGTTCCTGGTGCTGAGTGGGCTCTGCTGGGCTCAGAGGAATAAAAAGCAGGAAAACGCTTATTTTAGTTGCTGCAGTCGACAGCTGTGACTCGTATGTACCTAAGGAGCGGCTTTGCACCATGTTTACCCTCCCGCTCCCAGGAGCAGAGGCACCATTGCAGACCTCTCATTCAGGCTATGGATGTCCCTGCCATGCTCCCAGCCCCAAAATTCCATCTGGCTCCCAATCCTTCTCTGGCACAACCGGCTGCTTCCCACCCTTCTTTTCCCCACGCTTTTCGAGTGAGCCCAGGCGATGCAGATGCTCTCACCATTCCCGTGCCTTGGGAGATGCTCCCCACCATCTCCCTGCACCGGCCACTGCTGGAGGCCAGCAGAGCCTTGCTGAGATTCTTAGGGCTTGTGTAGGGTCCCATGGTTCATCCAGATACACAGAAAACAGGGGTATTGTCCCCAGCACCTGAGATAAAGGGGGGCTGCAGACATCCCTGCGTCCGAGTGATGCACCTGCCTGGGATGCTGCAGCGGCGAGCGGGCACTTGCCAGCCCTGGCTCTGGGTGCAAGGCCAGGGGAAGCACCTGCTCCACGAGAGCAGCTCTGGGTCCCTCTCCCCAGCGTCACCCCCGAGGCAAAACCAAGAGAAAGCTAATTGTTACCATAGTTACGTGAAGTGGCCTTTCTTAGGGAGCCGCGTCATCACTGCTGTCACAAGGTTAAGGCGGTGGGGAGTGGTGGTGGGGAAGGGGGGAGAGATGTGTTTTCTTTGGGAAAACCATGGCAACAGCTATTTCTAAGGGAACAGCTGTGCACAGCGAGGCCATGGGGAAGGGGAAGGGGCTGGGGCATCTCAATGCCAGCCCTGCTCTGGAGGCAGCAGTGCCAGGTCCAGCAGCTCTCCATGGCAGCCTGCATCCCCAGAGTCCCCTTCCAACCTGTGCCAGGGCTTGCTGGGTGTCTCCCATGGTTCTGGCACATTGCCATGGGCTCCAGTGTCCCCCAGCCAAGCAACTCCAGGCCACTCCAGTTTGTTTGGCATGTGCAACCCCTCCTGGCATATTGCCCTTGGCAGGGCTTGAAGGGCTGCCAGATGTGTGGGATGGCTGGGCCACCCATCATGGGGAGCAGGGGTGCAATTGCTTGTCCAGGGCAAATTCATACAGGAAGAGCCTCAAGGCTGATTAATGAGTGACATGAAGCTTGAACAACCATAATGTAAATAGTGGTGGAAATCATAGGGATGGTGTCAACACCACTGGAGTCAGTACAGACTGGGCTGGTAAAATGGGAAGGTACTCTTGGAGCTAAGGAACACTAGTGGAGGTGCAAAAGCCATGGGGATGTCCTGCAGGTCCAGGCAGGGCTGGCTAAGCCCTGGAGACGCAGACATCTGAGGAATCAGCTTTGCAATGGCCAAGCAGACCCAGCCAGGAGAAGATGCCGGTCTCAGCCGCACCCTCCACCCCAGCTCCTGTTTCAACACATAGCTAGAAATTATCTCTGTTTGCAAGACACTTAATTAAGACCATTTCCCTGAAGGAAACCAAGATGGAGAGCTTCACTTCTCGGTATTCCAGCGCTTTCTGGCATTCGTTTCCACACCAATTAGGGTGCAAATTAGTCATCCGGAGAGCAATCCAGTGGCTGTGCTCAAGGGAAGCTCTTTGGCACATGTGCCACCTTCTTCCAGGAAGGCAGGTGGCAAGCACAGGTGGGGTGGCCACGGCACAGACAGGGAAGGGGTCCTTGGGGTGCTGAGGCCTGCAGTTTGTGGTAACAGCTTGGGACTGGGCTGAGACTCCGGGACCGGGCATGGAGCAGAGTCAGCAAGAGGGTTTAGGGTGTCTCCATGAGCTGTGTGTGCTCCTCCTTGGCCCCTGGACTTCAGGGCGACTTGGTGAACCCCTGGACTCTGAGATTAAGCTCCCTGTTGGCACTGACAAGGAAGGGAGGTGAACGTGAGGATGAGGTGCTCAGGTCTGTGCCTTGCTGTGATGGGATCCAACCGGAGGGTGCATCAGAGGGTTGGCACAGAAATGTGGTTTAAGGGTGGTTGACATCTTGAGGCTGTTGGGTCTGGACAGTCTCCTGCTCAGGTCTTCAGGTGGATGTGTGGAGGCACCTCTGCCACAGCCGTGGCTGTGCATCCATCCACCTGCAGATGAAGCTGTCCTTGTTCACTTTAGCTGAGAGGTTTTTGTAGAATACACAGCTGAAATGTGGGATGAGAGTTCAGGAGGAGGAGGGTCCAAAGGAGAATAAACAAAGCCCCTCTGGGCAGCATTGCTGCATTGCTGGACAGCATGGCTGCTCTCCCAGGGTGCTGCAGTTGTAGGAATTCACTGAACATGACCAAAGGCGCCTGCTGGGAGCAGTGGCACAGCCACCCAGCATGCAAGGGAGAACCTGGTTCACTGATTGATGGGAGACTGGTGGCAGACCTGGCAGAGAGGTGGCTGGGAGGAGGCATCTGAAAGGCACTGCTGGCTGTGCACGTGTCCCCACGTCACTCAGAGTGGGGTCTAACTGCAGCACCAGGCATCATCCCTGCTTTCCTTCTTCACCCTCTTCAGGGGCCCTGCAGAACCACTGCACAGAGCCCATGCTGATTGTCAGAGAGTCAGGATGGGAAGGTTTCAGCTAAAATACCAATTTCTCGGTGATCTCAGTGGTGAGGTTCAGCTTCCCTGTTGCTTTTGATCCCCTTTTGCTGTGTTTATGGGGTGGTCTTGGCTGGTGCCTCCTTTTCCATCAGAACACTCATGTCTGTCTCTGCCTTCATGGGACAAACTCAGGGTCAGGTGCATGATGCTACATCCCTAAATATTCCAACTTCCTCATTTCCCATGGGCACAGCCACCATGCAGGGACCAGAAGCCTTCCTCACCTTCTGGCCAGCCTGCCCACTGCCTGCTGCCCACTGCCTGCTCCATCTCCTTCCAAACAGAACCAGAATTCCTGTGAGGAACCACCTGCCCATGGGACGTGCCCTCCAAGCCCCCATTAGTTAGCGCTTGCCTTAAGCACTGCAACATTTGATGCCTTATTCCTCCTAATCCCGCCTGATGTAACCGTGGCTGTCCTCATTAGCCACATAATTGTCTGGCAAACACAAAACAGGCCCTGACACGGTCTAAGGAAATTGGCTTAAAAATATGAAGCCACATTCTCAGATGTTGTTGAAGGGATCTCATTTGTTTATTTGCATTCACACGGCACCTTGTGGATAATGAGGGACAGACTGCTGAAAAAGCACCTATTTTTCTTAAAGATCATCTGAGAAGCAGGTGGGAAATGCCAGCTGGGATATCCAGCCCAGCCTCTGCACTCCTGGAGGACAACTACCTCTCCACTTGGTCCCAGCTGTTCTACCAAGGGGTTTCCAAGAAGAGAAGGTGGCATGTGCCACCCATGTCCACACTAGTAAGGTTGCCCAATGAGAGACTTAGCCATCCACATCTCCCACTGATAAGGCCTTGAATATGAATTTTGAAGGGGCTCTGACAGCAGATGACAGGGCTAGGTTAATGGAGGCAGCGGTAAGAAATCTAATTAACCCTAAGTATGTTGTTTAATTTGTGCAAAGTTGTTGTGCTTACTCAACTATAAACTCCATTCCCGGCTCTAATGACAGTGACTTGCATGGCAGCAGTGGAGAGCATCCTGGAGGTGGGCAGCCACCCCGTGCTCACCCTTGAAGGTGCCCTCAATTACGCACAGAGTGTTCCAGTGGTTGCCTCCATCTGGTTCTTCCATGGCATTTGAGACCCTTTTCTAGCTGCGGTCTTTGGAACGGGCACCTGCACTGCTTCGCTGCCTGCTCTGGCATTCAACCCTGGTGCACGACTTCCAAAAACCAGCCTTCAGGACCCAGCAGTGTCAATCTGTTGATTGCACTCAAGTCCAGGATATGGCTTCAGGTCGTTGAGTTCCCATCACAGTTCTTAGGCTGTAATTATGTTCAAGGCTCTTTGCCTCGGTTATGTCTTTTTACTAATGCTTGGAGCCGCCGTACTGATCTTTTCTTCAAGGCTGACCTCCGTGTAGCTTCCTAGGAGAGAGCCAGGACTGTTATTTAAGCCAATTCACAAAACAGGTCCCAAAGGCTAGTTGTCCATTATACGATTTTTTGAACAGCAGGAAACATCAGCAGGGCTGGTGGTGGCTGATCTCTTTGGGTTGGTTCAGGAAGAAGCACAGGAACAGGGATGGATGCCACATGTCAGGTTCTCTGCCCAGGTTAACCTTCCCCAAAGATCTTTGACCAGACAGCAGCTCCTCTGCAGAGGGGCTCTGGTGGCCACAGAAGGGTGATGCTGCACCTCAGCTCCTCCATCTCCCACCAAAGCTCCATGGTCCCCCCGTGGCCACTACAAGAGACACAGACACACACCTACCCTGCAGAGACATCCTTCTTGTGGAGCAAAAAGCTTTAACCAGGTCCCAGAAGACCCACAGTTGCCCGGTGAGGTGAAGTTTGACAAGAAAGGAATCGAGAAGGGAGATGATTCACCTCTGGGGTCCATTAAAGCCAAGCAGGCTGATCCCACACTGCCACAGGGTTTGTAGAAGCAGAGACTTCCAGCACCGAGCCCTCTGAGGTCTCTCTTAGTGCTGGTACTCTAACAGTGCTGGGCATGTGGAACACAAACACACCCTTGGCAGCAACACACGGTTACACTGAGTCCTGCAAGATCCACAGCCTCCTCCCTGTGGCCTGCAGCAGCTCCCACTCCCATTTTGAGGGGACTGCAGCTCCCTCTGTCTGATGGGAAGTCTGGAGGGAGACCTTGGCTCGCTCCTCCCTGGA
>NW_008239758.1:5539818-5545430 GCF_000691975.1 Corvus brachyrhynchos | reverse complement strand
CACAGACTGTTCCTCCAAGCCACTGGATGTGCCTGGTGGTGATGCCAGGGGGTTGCTTGCTGTCCAAGATGGGATTCCCATCAAACAGTATGCCCAGCAAGCCAGCCTGCAGCCACAAACGGGGTTCCCAGCGGGGTCCCACGTGCAGGGACACAGAAGTGCCCTCGGAGCAGGGGCAGCTCAGTCACCACCAGTTTGAGTGTGTCCCCGTGCAAATCTCTTGGCATCCTGTTCCCACACTGCTGAGCTCCACAGCCCTTCCCCTTGAGCCTGGGGACAAAACCAGGTCCCTGGGCAGCCAAGGGGAGAAGTGGCAGACGAGCTCAATTTGGGTTTTCCTTTCTTTTCTTTATTTTTTTTTTAAGAATTTAAAAGTGGCAGTGCTAGCAAAGGGTAATTATCCCTCTGTTCCAGCTGAAATACAATTAAGGCAGCTCTCAATGAGCCCCCGGGATATTGTGGTTTACTAATTAACAAGCGGATATGCTGTGGCCCCTGTCATGGCAATTACAGCATGAGACAGGCTTCAGGAGCTCTAATTACACGTCAGCCCGCGACACACGCTGCAATACAAATTAATGAGGGCCCGAGCTGGCAATGGAGGGAGTTTGCCCAGCAAGAGGCCGAGATGGGCAGCAGGGATGGGGATGGATACAGGAGATAGGGATGTGACCCCAAACCTGGGGATACCATTGCACGCTGCAGGATCAGGAGGATGAAAGGAGGAAATTTGGGATAAAATGCCCTATGGTTACCCAAAAATGGTGCATTGGAGAAAGGAGAGAGGCTTTTGCTTTGTGGAGCCATGGCCTGATGAGATGAGTGGCATTTGGGATGACTGCAATGAATAGCAAGTATCGCATCTTCCACTGTTAATTCCCAGACCAATAAAGATGCTGTTAAGAAAAGAAGTCAGATGGGAAATACCCAACAGGGTTTTGACTGCTGACAAATAACAAACAGATCTCCCAGAGCCAGGAGGAATTTTTCTGACAAATTGTTTATTGGGGAAAGTTATGTACTTTCAGCTTGAGTCGAACTAATAGCTTTGGCCAGGTCTGGAAAATAAAAAAAAAAAAGGCAATCAGGATTTTTGTAAATGCAGTTTTGACGTCTCGCATTTTTAAAACCTGCTTCTTTTCAAAACGTATTTGAAAGATGTAATTAAACCAAAATACAGACCACACACCTAACAAGGACACTTTGTTTCTGACAAAATGAAACGATATTTATCAGCTTTGCTGATATTTATCAGAGTTTTGCTGCTCCAAGCTCAGCAGTGGCACAGGCTTTCTGTGACATTAGTGTGCCTGTCGAATTTACTGCTCCTGAATTTACTGTCTCCTCTCCAGCACCAGTCTGCTGCGGGCATCCAAGGAGGGATGGTGGGAGGTGCTGTGGTGGATGCTCCAGCCTTTGGCCACCAGCATCACCTGCAAATGCCGCTGCAGACAGAGAGGTTCTCGGGCAGAGGGAGGATCTGGGGAAAATGAAGCCAAGCTCCCAGGTTTTGGAGCTCCCTCCGGCCTCCTGCAGGGGTGGAATCAATGGAGTTCAGGGGCAGCCCTTGCAGGGGATGGGGTCTCACGCCAGGGGGGTGCGCAGCAGGTCCCTCATTTGTTCAGGCTGCGACAGAGGGCTGAGAGGAGGCAGGTGAGGAGCTTTCAGACTAATCCTTCTTGTTCCCATGCACTGTGGGGAGGAGACCCTGCACAGTCCCCACTGCCAACACCCAGAGCACAAAACCACCGGAGGCCACCCGTCACAGAATGTGGCAGGGGAAGGGCACGCACCTCCTCACACATAGCTCCCAGTATAGATCCCATTAACCATCGCAATTAACACGAGCCAGGCCCTCTCCCTTCCTTGTCACCCCAGCCAGAGCCGTACATAAAAATAACTGTTTATTACACAGCAGGCAGAGCCCAGCTTATCACTGCAGACAGGAAATTGCTGCGCAGAAACCGCACGTTTCACTTTTAATAAGTTTGGCAATAAAACATCTCATCAAACGAGGCCACGACAGGGCAATAATGAAGCTTCCGCGTGGACCGTAATTGCTCACTGCTCTCCTGGGGGCGAGCCAGAAAATGGGGAGCGAGGGGGGAGATGGATGGCAGCATCATCCTCCCTCACCTCCTGCTCTGGGAGCATCCATCCCTCCTTATCCCCGGCAGCATCCCCGCAGCACTGACACCCTCCAGGACATGGCTGAAGAGGAGATCTGTCCATGCTGGAGGGATACAGGCAATTCCCATGGAGTGTTGAAGGAGATGTCAGAGGAATAGGGAGGCTCTTGATGCTCCAAGGGAAAGGAAAAGGTTTTCTGCCTTCCAAGCACAACTTCCCAGCACTGAGTAGCCTTCACGGCTGAGCAGGTGCTCTCACACACAGTCCATCCCCATCCTTAGCCAGCAGGGATACAGTCTCCTGGAGGTTTTGCTCAGGATGGGGATCTCAGTATGGCAGCAGAGGGGTCCCGCAGGAATCCCTGTGCTGGGCCTCTGCTATGGACCAAGAGGGCTGCAGCGCTCCGAGATGCATCGCAGCAAAGGCCAGGGAGTGACATGGTGCCTGTCTGGTCTGACATCCTCGTGCTGGTGGCCTCAGGCTGCTGGCTGGTGACACCTCAGCCAGGTGGCACCGGCTGCCCCAGCTGGTCCCTTGCACCAAAGGATGGTGCTGGTGTTTCCAGGTGCTCCATCGTGATGAGACTTTCTTTCTGTAAAGGAAATCAGGTTCAGCAATTGGTCAACTGCCCCAACCTATTTCTGTAGCTTCCCAGCTTCTGTTTGATCTCCTGGATGCTGATGGGTGCAAACCAGCCCTGCCACAAGCCTGCTCAGAGTGACGGGAGCAGCTCAGGGAGCCCTGGTGAGGCTCACCAACCACAGCTGGGTGATGAGCAGGCACCAGGCAGCCTGCAGAGCCCAGGATGATTAAGTGATCCCTCATCACCCCTGGAGGCAAAGCTGGGTCCTTGCTGCCTTCTCTGAGTTAACCTATCCCATTCCCACCAATCATCCTCCTTGGCAGGGAGGGAACAGAGAGGTCCAGGAGGACATGGTGCAACCAACACTGCAAAGAGGAGCTCTGGCATCGAGGTAACATGAGACAAAATGATGCGTGTCCAGGCTGGCACGAGGAAATGAAGCAGTTTAGAGTCACAGCGCGGGCACTGGGAGGGCCCACTGGCAGGCTCCCGGGGGGGCAGGAGGCTTTGTTCGCCTGCAGCACTGCTCTTGGGGAGTTTACCTGGAATTACTGATCCGCATCCATAAACATGATCACGTTAATTGGTTGCTGAGGCTGCAGTCGCCATCTCCTCTCAGCACTGGGACTTCATCTCCCTTCCCATCCCAAATGTCAAGATGTGCCTGTTCTTCCATCCGCTCGGCACCATGGCCGAGGACAGAGAAGTGGTTGGAGAAGGGAGGGAGGCAGAGGATGGGTGAGTCCACAAGCCTGGAGCCAGTGACAGACACCCACTTCCACCGCCTCTGCTCTGCAAAGCAGCGCCTTGAAAATAAACAGCAGACACCTTCCGGAGGGCACCAGGAGCTCTGCAGGAATCCCTGCAGCCTCGGGCAGTGATGACCTGGGGAAAGGCACCTTGTCTAGAGAGCAGCTTTTATGGCAGAGCAATGACCAGGTGGCAGGAGAGGGACCAGCTCCCAGCTGAGGACAGAGACACCCAGGCTGCTCAGCCTGAAACCAGGCTGGTGCTCATCTCACTTGGAGCACAGCCAATCACTTCTAGTAAATTATTCATCTGACAAATTTAGCCTGTTATTCTAGTCGTGCTCTTTCCAGAGTTTTACAGATTTCGTTATTATTTCAAATTGTGCAAACACCGCAGAAACCTCTCCTGGGCTCTGGCGCGCTCTGCCTTCATCTCAGCTCATCTGCCACATCTGAAACAGGATTTCTACCATCTGGTGCCCAACCCTCCATCCCCAGCACCTTGGGGAGGTGAGTAGAATCCGTGTTCAACACAAGGCTTTTACCAAAGGGAGAACCATCTACTGAGGACACAGGGGTCAGTGGGATCACAGCATACTTTCAAAGTTACTTTGACTTATCTTTCAAGGATATTTTGACTTTTTTTCACCGCCAGCTTTGCACATGGGGTAGGGGGAAAAAATGATAGCACTGTTCCCTTGCACCCTGGACTATCTGGTTTCCCAAGCCTGGTCACTTTGAAAAGCCAGAAAAAGCTTTTTCCTTCCTCCCCACATGTCATAATTTCTTCTGTCAAGGTTTCTTTGTAATCGTGAGGGTACAGCTAAAACCTTGCACTCTAAAAGAGAATGCAAACTACATCCTGGGAAGAAAGGAAGGAAGATGGATGGGTTTGTTGTGGACAAGCCAAGAGTGATCAGCCCCATGAGTGGAACAGCAATGTGTCCAGGGAGAAGCTCTCAGCCAGGCACTTGAATCTCTCATCATAATGCAGGGTGTGAGGGAGAAGAGCAGCCAGTGACACCACCTTCTTATCCACCCAGAGCTGGAGCAGAAATGCAAGCCCGCCTCCCTCACAGCAAGGCTCAAGTTTGCTCCCACTTGTGTGGTGATGGTCAGCTCACACCTCATTTAGGGGGAGAAAAACAGAGTGAAGAGGCCCAGGAATACCAAATGAACCATCCCTGAGAGCTGTAATGCACAGTTTTACCAAAAATACCAGAAAAGAGTATAAATTTCTACATAGAGACCTGACAGGACTCCCTAGCAAGATATTGTGAGACACTTGAATGACTCTCATTAAAGGGAGATTAATTAGCTGAACAGCAGGGATGGAAGCAATAGATGCAGAACACAGAGCAACTGATTTAAGGAAGAGGCATACTGACCAAAAGAAAAACAGAACAGAAATATGAAAAGATAAATCGCAGGGTAATTTAAACCCTTCCTTTCTGACCAGGATAGAGAAGCTAATGAGTGGTGGAAAGCACTTGTCCTGCATCCCTGTGAGCCCTATCGGTAGCAGGGAGAGGGAATGCTCCCAGCAAGGCCCAGAGGGGTGAGGATGGACATGGTGCCTGGTTCCCTGTGGAAGACTAGTGATTTTGTTGTTGTATGGCTCATCCCACCACAACAAGTCACAGTCTGCCCTAGGGCACACGGCCTCTGCAGCGATGGTGAATGTATAGGGACAAGCTGCTGGCTGGGGCTACCTGAGGCTCTTCTCCTCTTCTGACCACCTCGGACATTGCTTTTGTGAGCCTTAAGAGTGAAGCAACGAGAGGCCGGTCTGAAACCCCCCCTTCAACCATGCCTCAGCCAGAGCTGCCCCCCACAACCCTGGGGAGCACCCTGGGAGAGCCTGGAGAATGCAAACCCCAAGCTGCCGTGCTTCAGCCCACCCCACCTGCAGGACAAAGGGATGCCCACAGGGTCAGCAAACACACAGGAAAACTGCAGCACACCAATGCCAGGCTGTGCTGCAGGGCGTGGAGCTGGGCACCACAGCGTGCATCCCACCCCAAACCCACCACCACGGAGGATCCCTTTCCACCAGGGGCAGAGGTGGGACGGGCTGGAAGCCCTGAGCATCGCCCAGTCTGGGCTGGAAGCTCCAGATGCGGAGCTCCGGAATTCCCATAAAAACCCCC
>NW_008239758.1:5534641-5539561 GCF_000691975.1 Corvus brachyrhynchos | reverse complement strand
TAGGGGGGTGGGCAGGGGCCTGCGGATCGGTGAGGGGGTGGTCAGGGCCGGGACCGGGAATGGGGCGGTGTGGGACCGGGCAATGAGGGTGCAAAGGTGTGGGGATGGGGTGTGACAGTGTGTCCGTGTCCCCTCCCCTCCTCCCCTTGCCGTGCCTGTGTCACCCCGCGTGGGGGGCGTTGCCGTGGGGTACGTGCGACCTTTTTTGACAGGGGAGCATGGGGTTCGCATGGCGCTCATGCCCCCCTGTGCACGCTCCAGCAGGACTGCCACCAGGCAAAGGGCAGATGACTGCTGCCCGCCCCGAAGGTCTCCGCGCCCACCCTGCAGGGCAGCCATGGCCCCACCGCGGGGGGCTGCGCTCAGGCCCCGAAGGGTCCCAGCTCGCCGCAGGGTCGCAGCAAGAAGAAGAGCCGTAAGCACCAGCGGTTCATGGAGCGCCGGGCGCTGCTGGAGCAGAAGGGGCTGCTGAGCCCCCGTGGGCGCCTGGGCAGTCAGAGCCCCGAGGCGGGGCTGGAGGCACTCACCAAGGCAGATGGCACCACGGCACCGCGCTGTGACAAAGTCCCCAAGCCCAAACGGATCGTGTCTGCATCCCTGTCTCCATCTGCCTCTCCGGACAGCATAGCCAGGCACCACTCTGTGCTGCTGTCGCAGGGGAATGGCAGCTCCAAGAGGGTGCGGACGTCCGCCCTAGTCCTGCGCCCGGGCAAGTATGTGGCCATCGACTGTGAGATGGTGGGCACGGGTCCTCAGGGCAGGCTGAGTGAGCTGGCACGTTGTTCCGTGGTGAACTACGAGGGGGATGTCATCTATGACAAATATGTCCAGCCCGAGCTCCCCATCGTGGACTACCGGACGCGCTGGAGCGGCATCACCAAGCAGCACATGAAGAATGCAATTCCCTTCAAGACTGCCCAGGCAGAGGTGAGGAAATAAAAAGAGATTAAAAAAAAATTCCAGAAAGCCTTTGTGTTTTCTGTCAGACACAAATTGGGATTATTTGTGGCCTTTGCTGGGCTGCTCTGAGGCAGACACAAAACAGGACAGGGAGCTTCTGAAGCTGTGCGGTAGGTTGATTTGCTTGATTGTTATTCTTTCTGGGAATGTAAAAACGAGAAGTCAAGGAGCTGAATTTAATACAGAATGGCTTATTTTATGCTTAATTGGTGTTTCTTCCGCTGCGGTGTCTGTCTAACGCTCTCTGACTCTTTCAGATCCTGAAGATCTTGAAAGACAAGATTGTGGTAGGACACGCCATCCACAATGACTTCCAAGCCCTGAAGTACTTCCACCCGAAAGACAGGACTCGAGACACCAGCCAGATCCCTGCGCTGAAGAAGAGGGCAGGGCTGCCCGTCAGAGCCAATGTCTCCCTCAAGAACTTGGCCAGGCACCTGCTCCATAAAAAGATCCAGGTAAGCAGCAGGAACCTTGAGATGGGAAACAACCCTGGGTTAGCTATGAACCTCTGTGGTCAGCCTGGTCCTCCCACCTCCATGCGTGTTCTCTGTGAGGTGGAGATGAAGCTTGTTCACCCAGTGCTCCTGGCTATAAATAAGCTGGAAGAGCCCAGGACCTCCCAAGCTGACCATTAAGCATCTCAGTAAAATCACAGGGACAGGATCTGTGCCCTCCAAAAGGTGTTGAAGAGATACCTGTGTGGCCTTGGCTACATCAAACCTTTGCGTCTCCAAAACCCACAGCACTTGTGTCCTTCTAAGCAAGCAGACCTGTGGGATTTTTGCTGCCCCTTTTATCTAACGAGGCTTTTCCCCCTTTTCTCAGGTTGGCTGCAAAGGACACTCATCAGTGGAGGACGCTCAGACAGCCATGGAGCTGTACAGACTGGTGGAGGTGCAGTGGGAGAAGGAGCTGGCCCACAGCCTGCCCCCTCGGCCCCCCAGCCCTGTCACAGACCCCACTGCAGACAGCAGCCAGTACCTGGATGACCAGTACTGGCCCACAGACCTGATGGCAAGCGGCCTGTGATGGGGGACAGCGTCTCCTCCACGTGTTTTGGGCCATCCTGGTGCCTTCAGCTGTTAAAGGTGGAGGTGACTGCTGACCTCCTTCCCTGGGGCTTGTGCCCAGTACCCAGCCCTGCTCAGGGATGGAGACATGGTGACACCTGGACACCAGCAATCTCCCAAAAATGCTGTCTGCAGCCTCGAGCTGTTGCGCAGAAATCAGGGCTGTGACTGTGCCGTGTTCATCTGCCCCTTGGGGATGAGCAGCGTCCAGTGTCAGCCTGGAGGAGCCCCCATGGGCATGTAATGGGGGCTACCAACACCCTCCATGCCTTCTGTGGGGTTGTCCTCCTCCCAGACAGCAAGGGGCAAGCTTTCCTGTGGAGGGACTGAGGTGTTTCCCTGATGCTCAAAGGCTGCAAACCATCTGGGAACAGTAAACAACCAGTTTGCTCCCTACTTTCTTTCATAGAATCACAGAATATGCTGAGTTGGAAGGGATCCATCAGGATCATTGAGTCCAACACCTGGCCCTGCGCAGGACATGCAGAGGATCCCACCATGTGCCTGAGAGCTTTGTCCAAACACACCTTGTGCTCAGACAGGCTTGGTGCTGTGATCACTTCCCTGGGGAGCCTGTTCCAGTACTCAGCTCCAGCTGGGCGCTGAACAGCTTGTCCAGAAGGATACTGTGAAAGATGGTATCAAAAGCTTCATTTAAAAGTCCAAAAAGATTGCATCACCTGATGTCCCTTGATGAGCTAGGTGGGTACCCTGTTGCAGATGGAAATCAGGTTCAATGAGCAGGACTTTGCCCTCATGAAGCCATGCTGGCTATGACCCATGACTGCATTGTCCTGCAGGTGTTTCTCAACAGCTCCCAGAAAAATATTTTCCATGATTTTACCTGTCAGTGAAGTGAGACTGACAGGCTGAAGTTTCCAGGGTCCTTCTTGCCCTTCTTCAAAATCAGGGCAACATTTTCCAGCTTTCAGTCAGCTGGGACCTCTGGATTCCCAAGACTGCTCAAAAATAGTTGAGCAGCTTTGCAATGACATCAGCAGCTCTTTAAAGATTCTTGGATGAATCCCATCCAAGGATGGGATTAGACCCATCCAGGCCCCATAGATTTATAGGGATCCAACTGCACAATGAAGTTCAAGAGGAAAGTCTGGGTCTAATCAGTGTCCAGCCTGGACAAGAGCATAGAACGCCCTTCATTTCAAATAAATGATTCACATAATTGTCCAAATCTGAATTAAATACTGTTCTGGCTAAAACCCTTGTGTATATTCTGCATGATTTGATCTGGCAGTTCTCCAGGAGTGAGAGGGCAGGGATGAGGTTGGCAAAGAGCTGCCCAAGCACCATGCCATGTTCTAGGGCTTAAAACCCACCTGCAACTGGAAAAGGTGCTTTGAGTGGTTGGAGTAAGGAGCTCCTTGGGGTACAGGCTTGTCACCTCTGCTCTGGGGACACCCCTGTGAAGGCAAGAGGAGCAGGGGATGGGCTCAGCCAGAGCCCAGGGTCTGGGAGCAGGATTGCTGTGGGCATGTTGGTGAGCTGTGGCATGGGCTGCAGTCATGGTGTGGGGATAGGGTGCTGCTCATCTGCAGCAACTCTGCCTGCAGGTGACATGTAGGTGACCTGTGGCTGCAGAGATGTGCCCCAGATGGAGGTGTGAGCACCAGAGAGGGGTTTGGGGCTGGACACAGGGAGTTGCCTGTTTCCCCAGGGAACTGACCAGCCCTGGTTATAGAAAATTGATTTTTTTTTTTTTTTTTTTTTTTTTGCCATGTGCCTCAAGGGCAGCTCTTGGGGGCAGCCCTTTAGCACAGTCCCACTGCCTGGGCTGTGAGATGAGATGGGGCTGGAGGGCTGCCAGCACCCTGGGGGCTTTGGGGGGCCTCGTGCAGCACGGTGGGGTACAACAGCCAGCACTGGAATGGAATCTGTGACCCCATCAGCCAGGCCAGACTGTCCCAGGCTTTTCCCAGCAGCTGGTGGATGGTAAGGAGAGCTCAGCCCCAGCCTTGGGAAGCGGCCAAGGCAGCCGTGTGACGTAGACACACCTGACGCACACATCAGTGCCATTACCAGACACATCTTGCACTTCCCATCTTAACTCCTCCCTGCCTGGCAGAGGAAGCCAGGAACAGCTCAGAAATGCTTTGAAAGGTGTCAGGCACATCTAAAAATCTTTGTCCTCACAGTGGCCCAAACAAAACCATCCTTCAACAGATACAATAACCTGGGCTCTGCCGTGGGCTCATGGTCTGGACAGGAAAGGAAAGGAAACGTGGCCCCATGGTAGGCCTTTAAATCCTGCTTGTTCCAGTCTGTCCCAGGTGTGTTCCTGACACAGCAAGCTGTAAAACAGGGCCAGCACCACCCTCTGTACCAGCCTCAGGGTGCAGCTCGGCTGAGCTGTGCAGTGTCAGCAGGGCCTGGCGCGGCATGGTGGGCACTGAACCCCTCGGGGCACTCGGAGGGGTGCAGGAGGAGCACAGCTGGTGCAGGTCTGTTTCCTCCTCTCTGCCATCTCTACCTCCTGCAGGGTGGCAGGAGGGAAGTGAAGCTGTAGGAAAGGTGAAAGCTCTGCATCCCACTGTCAGTAGATGGTGGCATTCCAAAGGTGATGCAGCAGTGCTGTCTTTGCTCCTGGGAAAGCAGACCTGGAGGAAGGACACAGCAGAGCTTTGCTCACGACCATATAACCTGGCCCATGCTACCACATCCCCTTGGGGTGTATGGGGCACCCCATGGCTCCCAAATTAATTGTCCACCTGAGCCCCAACCTGTTGCCCCTCCAGCTCCCCTGTCTCACTCACTTCCTTTTGCTAAGCCCTGTGATGGTCGATGTGAGACGGGTGTGTTGGGATGAACCTGGAGAAGGCTTTATCAGGCTGTGACTCAGCCTGCCTTGCCATTAGCCTAAGGCATAATTAAA
>NW_008239758.1:5525057-5534601 GCF_000691975.1 Corvus brachyrhynchos | reverse complement strand
CTCCGTCTGAAAGCCCCTCCCTGCCTTGGAGGCAAATTTGGAGGCAGACAGGCAGCCAAAGGCCAGCTGTTCTTTGATGCTGACGTGCCCTGCAAGCTTTGCTTCTATGCCGTGATCTCCAGCTCTCGGGGAAGGTGAGAAACAAATTTGAGGGTAAATCCCTATTTGCATCAGATTTGAAGGGCTTAGAAAACCCCAGCACTGTGCACTGCAGGCCCCCAAAATAGGGCTGCTGCTGAGCAAACCCCACATGGATGATTAGAGGTGGAGGCAACCCGCTCCCTGCCAGCAATGTTTGCTCTGAATAATTGAAATGGCAACATTCGCCCCATTTTCACCCTCTGAGAGCTAATCGGGATTTTCACAGGTGTTTGTGAATATTCACCTCCATGCCAGCTCGGAGCTGCCATGGCTGAACAAACTCCAGCTCATCACACGCTCCGGCTCATCTCAGGAGCAGCCTGCTGGAGCTTGTGTCAGGAGGCTGAGCATCTTCAGGCGGGAGAAGGAGAGCTGGGCTGGCTCGCCATTTACACTAAATTTTGTGATAATTGAAGAATCTGCAGAAAACTCAGCTGCTATCTCAACAACCCCTGAACAAAACAACCCCTGAACAATGATTAACCCAAACCCATGAATCCAGCATTGGGCTTTTTTATCAGAGGGAAAACATTGTCAAATGAGTTTTTTCCAGCCAGCTGCGAGTGCAGGTAACCGATAAGGCTGTCATTGGAGTGGGGCTGAGCCAATGGGAGCCGATGGCGACGGCTTTTACTTCTGTCTAGCAACAGCTTCTCCTTGAGCAGCAGGCGCAATTCAATGCTTTCTCTTGCTCTTATTGAGCTTTCCTCCTTCTACGTGGGGGTTTTCACGGGGGGCACTCAAAAACTGAGGCTTGCATGGATTGTCCACCTTTTCCTGCATGTTTTGGTGTCCATTCCTTTCCTGCCATGGTGAGAGCTTTGCAGCTGTGAAAGGCTCCATCCTGCCCACATCCTGGGCTCTGCTCGCTCCCTCCCTTGTCCATGCCCCAGAGATTCCGCTGGGTGTGTGTAGGACACCCGCAGGGTACTTGGAATAGCACCATGGCAGAACAGCAGCTATACCAGCAGCCCTGTGCCAGGGACGTGTCTGACCCTCCTGCCCTGCATCCCCAGTGCCTGACCATGGTCCAGCACCTTTCCCAGCTGCTGGGGCTGTTTTCATGGGGAGAACAGCCGGGAGCAGTATCCCCTGATCAAACACCTGGCTTGCTTTGCTGCTGGCTGTGCTTATCACAGTACATAGGGTTGAAATGCCACTTAAACCCCAAATCACAGCATCACAGAGTTGGAAGGAACCCACCAACACCTGGTGCTGGACAGGACATCCCTAGAAATCACAACATGAATGTCTTGGGGTGGAGGAATGCTGGTACCTAGTTACAGCCCGGAGCAAGCCCCTAACCTGAGGCAGTCTGTCCCGTCGCTGTGGGGACACGGAGGGACGATTCACCCTGTTTGCAGTCAGAGAGCAGAGGCTTCACTCGGCCATTTCACCAGAGACCAAATCAGTCACAGCAGAGGGAGGACCCATCTCCCCTGCACCCCCGCCGCATCAGCATCCCCACCCACGCCTCTCCTCTACCCCCCGAGGGTAAATTAGAAGGCAGAAAACTCGCAGCCAACTCTAAATTAAAATCTCAGGAGCCTTAATAAGCGGCTTGGCCGGAAGAAGCGGATAGGTGTGATGTGGAAATGAACGGGCACATCTGGCAGCCGCTTAGCACCTGGGCTGCAGGAGGGGTGTGCGTGATGTGTGCGTGTGCAAACCCCAGCACAGCCTCCCGGATTGGCTGCAAAACCCCTTCCCGACCAACGCCGGGGAGCAGGGTGGCCTAGCAACAGTCTTCTCCTAATGAAAAACAAGCCACTTAACTAACCATCGTGACTGTGTGCATATGAGAGCGAAAGGCACAATTCCCAGCAGCTCCACCCTCCCCAGGGAGCTGGCCCCAAAGGGGCTGCAAAGGGCGAGCTGGACAGGTGGCGTGGCCTGACCTGGGTACCCCTGCACCCTTCAGTCCCTGCTCCACGGATGCTTTGGGTGCGTGGGAAGGGTTGCTGCAGGCAAAACACAAAGAAGCCCCCAGGGATAAACCCCCTCCATCGTCTGTGCAGGCAGCCACCCCCAGAGTGGCTCACCCCACCACAGGCACCCCACAGCCCTGCACTCATGGGGTGAGCTGGGGGCTGGATGCCAACAGGTCCTGGGGGCCATGAGCTGCTGAAAGGGCCACCTTTAGATCAGGAGGGACTTGTGGGGAGCAGCAGTGGGGGAATGGGGTGTTCCCCAGCACTTCCAGGAAAAGCAGGAGCTGAGGGGTTGGTTACTGCTGTGGTCTTGCTTGGGGATGTCACCTTTCCTTGTTCCCACGCAGGGATTCTCTCCTCCAGCAGCTGCTCAGGAAAAAGGCTCCAAGGACGATGGAGTTGAATGCATGAGCATAAGCCCATGCCTTAACCACAGCCTCTCTGCAAGCCAGAAAACAAAATAACCCCTGATCTTATGGATGGGGGGACTGGGGTTGGCCCTGGAATAAGGGGGAACAGGGACACATTGAAGGAGTCAGGCTGGCAACAATGGCAAGAGATATCAAGGAACAGAATTGCTTTGGGGCTGCAGAAACCCCTCTTCCTTGGGGAGCAGCAAGTTACAGGACAGCTTTCTCCTGGCACGGTGTGCAGTTCCCAGTAAGGCAATGTGTTGAGGGGACCAGCTCAGCCCACTGGCACTGGGGACAGCAGCAGTGTGGTGTGGTGTTTCCTTCATCCCCATCTGCTGCATCCTTTCAGGGACCTTGAAGCTCTGCACCAAGCCTGTGTTCTTTCAGCCTCTGCTTGTGCCCTCCCAGCTCACCCTGGAGGTGATGGGGAGATGTTGGAGCACCTGTGGTGCTTTTCGAATTTTCCACTTAAAGGGAGGTTTCACCTCAGCCGAAAGAACAGCCCATACCTCCAGCTCAGACCTGCCCCACAGCAGAGCTGCCTCCCCCACTCCGCTCCTGCACACCTGCGTGCCCTCACAAAGCATTAGAAATAATCCCTTTCCCCCTCCCCCCAACAAGAAAACATAATGCCATCGTCCTTCCAGTGCCACTGGGCAGGGAGGGCAGAGCTGCAAGCGTGGTGTGCCCCAGGCCAACATCCCTGCCACAAGGGGTGTGGTGTGGCGAGGGCTCTTCTCTGGGGGAACCTGATGGAGAAAATTTAAAAATAACAGGACTAGAGGGAAAGCACAAAGCGTGACTCCTCAATCCCCCGAGCTGACCCCCGGGGAGCCCCCAGTTCCAATTTTCACTCAATTTCTGCCCGTTTCAGGTTTTTGCAGTCCCGGCTGTTCACTAGATGGTGCCCTCGGGCTGCTGGTTCCTGAATTAACCCCTCACAGGCTGGGATGGGATGGGATGGGATGGGAGGGGGCCCGGCTCTGCCCCGGCTTCTCAGGCTGTATTAAGGAAGCTCACAAACAGGAAAGCAGCGCGAAGGGCACTTGGATAGCTCAGGTAAATCCCCGCGTGTTTTGGGGTCTTCTGACCTGAGACCTGATAACACACAGCAAGCACTGGCCTCTCTCCCATATCCCAGATCTTCCTGAATCCATTAGTATTTTATATTTCTAGCGCTATGACGGTGACAGCCCCAAAACAGGAGGAGAAAATGGACAGAGAGGCAATTCCATGGTGAATGCATTTGAGTAAAATAGCGACGAACCATCCATTAGCTGTCACCAAAAAACACGTACAGCTGTAGTTCCTGAGCACCAGACGGGGGCGGGGGGGGGAAAGAGGAGGAAGAGAAGCTAACACCCATTAGTGTTACTCAGAGGGTAGGAATTCATTTAGGAATGTAAAACCAGGGGCATAAAGTAACGTTAGCTGTGTCTGTTAGGGAAGAGCCCTGCCATGGGCAGAGGATGCAGTGGGACAGGGATGCAGGGCATCCTGTGGATACAGGACCACCCATGGGTGCAGGGCAGGAGCAGCCAGAGATGCTCCAGGGCAGCACTGGGGTCTGTTTGCATTTGGCCTTCGCCTGGCCAGGATGAGGACTTTTTCCCTTTTACTGGAAACCACTCCTGCCTTTATAAGATGGGAATGCCAGCCATGAGGGGCAACTTCCAGGGGCCAAGTCACACAAGGCCACTCTGTGGTGGCACTGCGGGACATGCCGGAGTCCTTAATCTTCTGGTCTCTTAAAATAGCAGAGTGATGGAAAGGATCAAAGCCAGAGCTACACAGAGCAGTAGTGGTTGTCATTTTAAGATGGCATTAACATGCTGTTTAGGGTGAAAAATTTTCTCCAAAAATGATTTCTCATCTCTTCTCATCTCTGCCCTGCCCCAGGAAAACCCTGAGTGATGTCCATACACAGGGACTCACACTGCTCCAGGTCCTGCAGAGCCATCCAGGTATCAGGGTTGGAGCAACAAAGGCCAGGAACTGTGCCAAGTTTTTGTTGGTTTTTATATTTTTGGTTTTTAGGGTTAGGGGTTTT
Organism: Corvus brachyrhynchos; assembly: GCF_000691975.1. Lineage (NCBI taxonomy): Eukaryota > Metazoa > Chordata > Aves > Passeriformes > Corvidae > Corvus > Corvus brachyrhynchos. The sequence goes on along the minus strand of NW_008239758.1, from coordinate 5,530,066 downwards.
TTTATACTGGACAGATCAAGCTGGAAATAATGGAGAAGAAATTTTGTTTGCCTTCAGCTTCAGCAGCCTAAATGTCCTGGAGGGAGACACCTTGCCAACGAGTCTTGAGGAGCTAATGTCAGCAGGAGGCAGGAATGGTCCTCTTGGCCTCTGGCATCACTGGCTGCTATAAAAACAGGGCAAAGCAGCACTCAGAGGCCTCCTTAACATCTCTCATTTTGGGGAGAGACAATGAGCACATGAACAAAACAACTGCCTACAGAGCCTCCTTTTGATCTTTTAGGGCTCCCTAAGTGGAGGAAAGCTTGACCAAACCAAGCCATTAAATTGGGAATTCAGTCCCAGGCTCCTCCATGGGGGCTGCCCTCCAACAATCAAATGATGCTCCTGCCTTGGACAGATGTAGGTTCTTGCCACATCTGGGAATGGCACCTTCCTCCCCAGTGAATCCCACCCTCAGAAACCTTCATCCTTTCTGCCTGGAGACCTGACAACCCACTGCCTCCAACCCTGTGAATAAAACCCCAGATTTTGGACTTACGTCCAGTGCAAGGAAAAACACTTCAGTAAAGCTACACACCCCTGTCATCCCCATCATTTAAGCTCGGGGTACCCCCTTGTGAGGGAAGTGCTTTGTGTCCCATGCTGCACTGAACATACATGCATTTTCCACGTTTACTTCTCACTCAGGAGAGAAAATTTCCTGCAGAGAACCAAATCTCAGTTGGGCTCTGTCTCCTCTCAAACCTTCTTTTTTGGCACCAGGCAAGCACTGAGTTTGGAGGGGATCAGCAGGCAGGGACAGGGGCAGTGGTTGTGGGGAGAGGAAAAGAAGGAGCAGCTGGTGGGAATTTAAGGGGAGGGAGTTTTCCCCTTGGACTTGCCTCTCATCATCTCAGGCCCAAGGGACCCATTTCACTTCCCAAAAGCTCTGTTCATGGGAATTGCTGCACTGGGAGCCTATGGGGCCCTGCCAGCCTCCAGCAAGGATTCTGGGCACTTACTCCCTCACCCGGAGCAGCCCCAAGGCATGAAGGCAGAGGGAATGACTGCATCCCCAGCTCCTCACCAGCCTTACCAGGCAGAATCAGGGTCAATCCTGACTGCCTGCACCCCCCAAAGCAGGAGAACAGCACTGCCAAAGCCAAGACACTGTGTGTGTGCCCCAGTTTGGGCTGTGTCTCCGTCCCCAGAGCGGGGCTGGTCGGGCAGGTCCCAATAACGGGACGTTTTGAGCAAGAGCCTTATGAAACTGCCTTTCACAGGCAGCACAGAGCACAGTTGTTCCCAGGGCCAAACCTCCTTCTCCCCTGCTCCTGCTGCGGGATACTCGGCTGCTCGAAACCCGCAGAGCCCGTGGCGAAGGAGAAGAGGTGGGAGAGGGGATTTATGGCTCGCTTCGAGGCAAGTGGGGCAGCGGGAGGAGCCGAGGCAAAGCTTTGGGGAGAGGAAGGCATCAAGGCAGGGCTGCAGCCAGCTGACGCCAGCCCCACTCTGCGGCCTGAGACCCTTCCAAGGCGCCAGCCGAGGTACAGATGTTCCCATTGTGCATCTTGGGAGCCTTCTCGGAAAACTCCAGCAGCCTCATTCCTCAAGCTGCCTTTTTAGCTCCAACTTCTGGGGTTTTTTTCCTCCTTTTTTTTTTTTTTAATAATATGTATAAGTTTGGAAGAGAGCCTTCTCCCTGCTGCATTTCTTTGCCTCATGCCAAGCCCTGCAGCATTTTAAGAGCTCCCTCTCCACTCCGTGTCCCCTCCACCTGAAGCATCATCACCCTCCCAGGGGCTGGCACTGTTGGTCTCCAGTACAAAGCAACCACTGCCAGCCACAGCCCGTTTTATACTGCAGGGGCTGGGTGGTGGGGTGAAGCAGAGAAGTGGGAAGAGTGGGCTGTGCGCTGGGGATCCTGCAAACTGATTCTGCTCTGGTGCTCCCAGGCACTTGATGCCTGAAATACACATGACCCCATCACTGGTCTCTGACTCAGTTTTCCCACCATCAGAACAAGCAGCATCACAGTGGGGAGAGAAGAGCTTTGCAAAACACTTTGAGATTCTCAATTACAGGGTTTTTTTCCCCCCCACTCCCTCCTTCCTATGGGCAGAAGCAGCCAAGCTGGGAGAAGAAATGAGATGTGCAAGGAAGAGGTTAGATGAGCCCTCAGGTGCAGTGGGGGAGGCAGTTTCGAAAACTCAAGCTGAGAATGGAGCTGAAAAATTGTGGAAGCATTTGGAGAAGAATCAGGGCAAGGAACCAGAGCTGCAAGGTGCCTGCCCCTGCCTCGAGCTCCATCTTTATGGTGTGCTTGGTTCCTGCAGAGAGAGGGACTGGCCAGCTCCTTGGATTCAGTCTAGATGTGAGGAGGGAAAATTATAAAACCTTGCTTGGGGACCTGCTCATCTAGAAATCATTTGGGCCAAGCCACAGACCACTGTGGATTCCCCACAGCTGAAGTTCCCGATAGCCTCCAGGTACAAACACAACAGAAGGGCAAGGAGAAAACCCTGCAGCGCTCTCAAACCCTCATCCTGGCCTGAATCCTCTCTCAAGAACAGCGTCCTTAATGTTAGTAGTAGATCCAGGTGTAATTTAGTCAGGAAGTGTAGCTCAGAACTACTGCCCACCTTAGCAGCTTATGGATAAGAGGGTAATAAGCAAGAATCAGCTTACAAAGAGAAAGACAACACTGCTTAGAGCCAGAGAGCAACTGAAATGGCATGTTTGTAACAGAAAGATGTTTACAGCCCACTAGAAGCAAGAAAAGCCATGGCTTTTAAACGGAGCAGGGGCAGAGGGCATCTGTCTTTCAAAACAATCAGGAAAGGGAATCTGAAAAGCAAACACAGCTCTTTGAGACATTAAAGAAAAAGGCAGCAGCTGGTGGAAGTCACCCTCAGATCAGGAGGACACCCAGAGCAGGGATCACGTCAGGAGGCCCGGCAGTGGCAGAGTGACAGGCAGGGCTGGCGACAGGAGGGAAGGCAGGGCTCCCTCGAGCCCCTTGCTGGAGTCAGTCTGCCTTGGGAAAGACTCCATGCCGAGGGTTTAATCTCCTGCTTCTGCAGATAGGCTCTTCCGTATCAGCTTCCTTCTCCAGGCACAGGGCCCTTGGGACCTGTGAGCCAGCATGTCCCCCCACTCTGCTGGTGGCAGGAGGCAGAGGGCAGCAGGGGGGTGGCACCAGCGTGGTGCTGATTTCACATGGATTTGTCTCCTTTGCTCCCTAAAAACAGAGCAGAACTGTGGGTAACTCCCAGCCAGAGCCCTGCAGCCAAGCCTGACCCCCAAGCCACGAGCACAACCCATGAGCAGACGAGTGTCTGCTGTCCTCCAACATAAAAATTTGTGCTTTACAGAGACTCTTCCACAGCCTGCAAGTTGCATTTAAATCACCCCAAGCGTAACCTCCACCTTCCCCTGCCATCTTTGAGGTCCCTGTGCCCGCCAGGAGCTCTGGGCCATCCACACTGTCTGTGCACCCCAGACGGAGCACAGGCACCATGAGGTGCCAAGCAGAGCAGCTTCAAAGGCTGCCTTGCTAAACAGGGAGTCACTTAAGCAAGGCAGGGAGAGCCCCACACCTTTGAGTTATCGGATCTGAGAAACTGAGAAGCACCTGTAGGATTAAGGCACAGAGCAGAAGCTTTGAGAACACCTTCAGCCCCAAAAAGATGAAGAGGAGCCATCTCCCTTCCTCTGACACCGACACCCCTTTTGAAGTCCTGGCTCGTATGCTAAAAACCTAATAGTTATAAAGAAAAACAGAGAGAGAGAGAAGCATCTTCCAGCAAAGAGTGGTGAGCATGCACATCCTACTGCTGTTCATTAAAAGTAGCTAATAATCTCATTTTTTTCCCCGCCCAGATAAAGCACTGTGTGTAAGTAGATAAGAGGCTTACATACCCAGGAGGCTCAATTAACGTTCTTAGTTCACACGGCCTCAGGTAGGCAGCATTGCTGACCCCCAGCTGCAGCTACTAAGCGTTTAAAAAATATCTTTCTTTTAAGTTCTTAAAATCCAAAGACTTTTATTTTTAGCTATTCCTATTACCCACCTCATCTCCACAGCGCTTCAGCACGATGCTCTCTGGCTCTACAGGTACTGCTGGCTGTACACCAGCACCCTGACAAAAATCCTCTTCCTTCCCCTGTCACCTAAATCCTCAGACAAAAGGAAGGGGCACCTGATGAGTCTGTTCTTACAGAGCCCTGGTGCTGAGATGGGCAGGCTCAAGCAAGGGCTGCTCTGCCCACCTGTGTCCTCTGTCCTGTAGAAAGCTGGAGCTGCCTCTAGTGCTGTTTAAAGCGAACATGGAACAGAAGCATCTGCCTGTTTCTCCCAGATGTACCCTGACCCACCTTCCAGGCTTGGGTTCCCTTTTGGCATCATTGGTGACCACATGTGAAGGTGATTTTCAGATGCTTTCAATTCACAGCCTCATGCTGTCCCCACCACCCCACCCCACCTTGTAGCTGGTGTCTCTCACAGGGGGATGAAGCTGTCACAGAAGCACACGAGAGCTGAAATAAACTCCGTGTTTTATCCCGAGGGGAGGTACACACTATCCCAGTGCTCCTGGTTTCACCCTGCATGTATAAACTGGTGGCTGTTTCTCCAGCCAGCACCCTTCCCCTCCTGCCCTGCTCCTCTCTGCCAGCTCAGCCCTCCCCGGGGCTGTCAAAAGACAATATGGGTGAGCTCTGCTGGCTATCATGGCAGGGAGGCTTCAACAGCATCTGCACTCAATGGGCTAGAGAAGATTAAGTGCTCTCTTTGCTTCTGAAAGGCCCATTTAACTCACTTTCACCCTTTCTTCCCCCTCCCCCAGACCTCCCTGGCATCCAGGACACAGGGACTTTTATTACACCACTGAAAATCTCGAAGAGGACTGATCTAATTTTTTTTTTTGCCTGTTCCACTCCTTAGAGAAATATCTCCTGCGATGGGCCACCAAGCTTTCATGCCTGCTGTCACACACACAGGCGGCTCCAGTCTGCCAGGGGCTCTC
>NW_008239758.1:5513769-5524652 GCF_000691975.1 Corvus brachyrhynchos | reverse complement strand
GGCCCCCCCAGCCGGCATCTGCCTCGGGCTCAGATAGCCCCAAGCGCAAGATTTAGAGCTTGGCTGTGGGGCGGGCTCTGAGAAATGCTGTGTTATCAACCCCGGACAAAGATTATCTCTTGCTACTTGGTCCCCTTCAGTGTTTCAGAGGGACCTGGCAGAAGCCCAGAGGTGCTGGCGGGGTGGCCAAAAGATGGGCAGGAGGCTACAGCTCACACTGGGATGGAACCAGCCTGCCCTTGGCCTCTCCACCTCTGTTTGTCCCTGTGCTGGGCTATCACCTTCCTTCCTGCCAGCCTCTAGTCCTGAGCACCTGTGGCAGGGCACAGCTGAAATTCCAGAAATTCATTCCATTTCCTCAGTTTGTGCTGGGGCTGCTGAAACCCACTTCACTCCAGGTTTGTCCTGCTGGATGTGAGCTTTCCTCGGCGTTGCACAGGCAGGAAGCTGGGTTATGCTGGGCTACAGGAATGAGAATCACGGGCTTTGCATGCATGTGCCTTCCTCTGGCTCAGCTCAGCAGCAGGTTTGCTGTCTCCATGGGACCAAGCCCTGCCTGGTGTAACAGCCCCGGGGGCAGCAGGAACATGGGTGGGAAGGCTTTTGCTGACAAAGCAGCAGTTGTAGCTCAGTGTCCCTTGACCTGCCAGGTGTGGGTGACTGAGTTTAACTGGGAAGAGCTCAGATCCCCACTGGGGCCAACAGCTGCAAAATGTACTGGCTGTTAGTTCTTAATGGAAGCCTCTCTGGACCTACCTCATTAAAACAAACTGGGAATCCAGAGATTTCTATTAGGAGATGCACAAGCAGGGAAAGGCACATCTGCCTGTTTGGTGAGCTCCCCATCCCGGAGTGGCTTCTTTCTCTCCGCTGCCCTTTACCAGGAGAGTTTTCAGATTAATCCTGCACCCCGTGCCTGCCTTTGAGGTCCAGTACCCCTCCAGCCCTCTCATGACAGACACAAATGCCTGATGTAAGTGTGAGAGTGACTCTGCACTGCTCTAATCACAGCTGCTGCAGTGGAGGAGAGCACCTGCAGAGAGAGACGCTGCTGCCTTCAGCCCTGTTCTCAGCCCTTCAGGTTACAGCAAGATTGTGTCCTTGTGAAAGACCATGACAAAACTCCAGCTGAGCTTAAAGGCCTCCAGTTTATTCTTAGGAAAACTTGCTGAAAGAATAGTGATAAAAACAGTATTTCTGGAAGAAAATCAAATGCCAAACAAGAATAGTATTTTCTCCTAAAGATGAGCCAATAATGAGAAAATCCCGAGTCAATAAACTGCAAGAGAAATGCTAAGCTGCTAGAAATCAGGTGGGGCTGTCTCCAATTAGCCTGATACCACGCGAATGCAGCACATCTGGATTTTCTTTTGTTGCTCTGACATTTCTTTTCCAAAAGCTATAAATGTCCAACACGGCTTTTTATAAAGGCAGACAGTCCTGCCTTTCCCAGCACTCAGTCCTCAGGCAGTTGTGCTTCCCTACTGCAAGCGGGTGAGGTGCCAGCCTGTGCCACTGCTGGGCTCTGGAGAGATTTGTCCCAGACGAGGTCTGGCAGGTGAATCTGAGCTGTATAAGAAAATCTGAACCTGGCACAGCAATGCCAACACGTGACCCTAAAGCGAGTCTTTCAGCTCTGGTGAGGAGGGGGGCATGTATGGCACATCTTCTGACCTGCACTGTGTGGGAAAGGCGAAGATGTGAGTAAGGCAGGGTGGAAGGAGGCTTTCTGTCTCGAGACAACTGCAGACTTGGAAGGTCAAGGATTCTTCCATAAAGTCCCTGCCATGGGCTTACCCAAAGGCTTCTGTAACTCTTGGCTCTGCCTTGGGGGTTGCAGAGGAGGCACTTTCCACCCAACAAGCTCTTGCAGGATGAGTCAGGCTATGAGTAAGGGCAGAGCTTCAGAACAGCCTGGCACACCTGCAGTTTGGATAAGGCATGTTGGCCAATATCTTCCCTTCACTCAGCTGAAATGGGGAGAAACCTGTCAGCCAGTGGGTTGCTGAAGTCTTTTGCCTTTTTCTTGCCCTTTTCTTGAGAAGAAAACACAGCTTTCTGCACAGTGTGTGTTTATTTGAAATGAGTTCTTGAACTCCTTCCCACCCCAGGTTTCGGTCTGTAGGACCTCTGTGTGACAAAGCTGCATTGCTTGCTCTGATGAGATACAGGTCAAATTTCTTTCTCAATCCCTCACTCCAAACACCCTCTCCAATATTTGCTTGGAAAAATCACCCTTTCCATGTCCATTCTGCCAGTATTTGCTCTTACTGGAATCTCTCATAGTTCAAGTGCTGTCAAAAGAAGAAAAATTTCCCAAATAATATTATTCCCTTAGTGTTATCACGCACGGACTGCTCCATCCAGAAGTGTCTGCAGTAAGGCAGAGATGGAGGCACCACAATAATTTCTATTATGGCACGGCTGAAAGTCTTTAAAGGCACGGTGGTTATGGGCAGGAAAACCTGCAGCTAGCAACCAGGTCCAGTTTATGCAAACACAACCTGACTCACAAGAGCCGTGGTCAGAGGAAGAGTTGAGAACTCCTTCTGTCATCCCAGGGCTCTTTCCAGCTTTCACTGGGCTGGCCAAGCTCTGCAATGAGCCACAGCCTGGGCTGTACTCTGTCCCAAAGCATGCTGCGTGTGTCCCAGCAATGTGAGCTCCTCTGTCCTTTCCCCAGGCCAGCCTGAGCTGGTCTGCACAGCACAGACTCCTCTCACCACCCAACCAGCTGCAGGACAACACCCAGGGCTGAAACCTGGGCAGGGTCACTGCTGTTAGGAGAGCAGGAAGAGAACCCTGAACCATTGCTTTTCAGGTAGCATGAGCATTTTCCAAGTGTCAGTACAAATGGAGAGGATGTTTCTGTTTCCAGGTCTGTCCCATCATGTCAGGGCTGAGGAAAGCAAGGCTATCCATAACTTTCCCTGGGCACAGTCCCTCAAGGCCACAGCTCTCTTGTTCACAATGTCTGTAGCAACAACTGTCTCAGTGCCCTGGCCATTCAGAAACAGCTGTCTGATTGTGCTTTATAAGGACATAAACTCCAGAAGGTGCTGGAGAAGAGGACCCTGAGCTCCCTTTACAGCGCAGCACATGCTGACGTTCTCTGAGCAGTACCCCTGCCTTGAGACACTGGACAACACATCCAGCATTCATTAGGTGATGGGTCATTAGTGCAGGATATGTTCTTGTGTCCTGGCCAGCCTATTCCTCCTGTCCAAGGTCAAGTACAATCTCCTCCGGTCCTCTTTTTTCTAGGTTTTTGGGTTTTTTGGGAGGAGGGGGAAGCAGAGGAAAAGCCAGAAGAGCTTGTTCAGTTCTCACAGCAGAGATGTGACTACCTGGTGCCTGCAGCCTGTGTCTGCAGAAGGGATCATCCTGCTGGGCTCCCTTCCTCCAGAGATCCCTGTTGCTTTGATTATTATCCTTGCAGCCAGGCACATTGACCTGACATTGAGCTGTTCCTACCTCTTGTGCATATCTCCCTTCCTTTGCTTTGGGGATGGAGCTCTTGGCTGGAGGGCCAGGGCAGATTCTGCACCATGGAAACCTGGGGCTGGGATATTTAAATGAGTATTTGATGCACGAGTTTCAGAGCCATTATCTAAGCAGGAGAGGAGTAGGGCTTTGATATCCTAAACCACCTACCTCTGCTTTTGTCCTGCTGCTTTGGTGCCCAGGCCAGGCAGCCGGGAGAGGAATGAGGTGCTGACCCCTGTGTGTGTGTGCAACCGTCAGAAGCTGTGTGCTGGCTGGTCACAGAGGTGTTTCTGCTGGGGAACTCTGTGAGCAGGGGTAAAAGGTGATGCTGAAGGCAGCATTGCACCCACAGCTGAACTGTCCACGACTGGGGGCAGACAATCTTGGCAGGGTCTGTGGTGTTTCCCTGTGTGCTGCATCATGGCAGAGACTCCCAGTTCACAAATGAGGGGACAGCTACCAGGACTCTAAAACACACCACTGCCATCTTTCTCCCCAGACATCCTGGCTCCAACCTCCTCAGGTTACCATGGGAGCCACAAAGCTCTGCCAAAATTCGCACCTTTTAAGAACTTCAGAGTGGAAACTCCGAATCTGTGCAATTTCCACACTATCAGTGGCAACCTCTCCATTGTTCTCCACACCCCTATCCTCCCTCCCAGTACTTTGTTATCCTACATATCCACAGACTGGGAAGGCCCCCTCACTTCAGCATCCGTACCCTGCAGCTGTGTGCTCTGCCTGCCCCAGCCCTCAATGGAGTCATTGATAGCCAGCCCTGGTTTGCTTTGGCCTCAGGTTCAGCTCCACAGAAATCCTGAAAAAGAGACACCAGCATTTCCCAGATGTATGTCTAGGAATTAAGCATTTCAGGAGTGACACACAGCCCCAGGCCTAGAAGTGCAGCAGGACCCAGAGGATTTGACTTCATCTCCTCCCTGTTCCTCCTCAGGTCTCCTCAGGGACGAAGAGCCATCGCTTTCCTGAAGCAAGCACCACTTTCTCAGTACTGTGGGTACAGAGAACCTCACAGCTACTAATCTCCAGCCCAGGCTCTCCACCACTTGTTGGCCAGCTCAGGGGCTGGTCTAATTTAGGGACTAACTGCATGTGTTGTGGGACACCCCCCTGTCCCCTCCTTTTTGCCCGTGAAGTGCCCTGGAGTAAAGGCACATCCAGCTGGTTCACTGGCAGATGCTTTTGGCCTTATGCTAATGGAAAGTTTTCCTTCACAAGGCAATGTTTTTTTCCTCCAGCCAGTCACAACTAAAGTCCAGTCCTCAACTTAGCAAGGACAGAGCAAAGGTCTCTGTATATGACTTGTGGGTTGTGGCTGGCAAATCTTAACATCATATATGGTTGTTGACTTTCCAGGTTTACAAATGTACAAGTCACACAGTTTGTAGACCAGCTGGTGGGAGATATTTTCTTTAAGCTCTTTGAGAGCCCCATTGAAGAACAGTGAACATTTCTTATCCCCAGGCTACATACTTATTTTATCCTTAAATGTTCTTAGTAACTATTCACAGATTAACTCTTTAATTTTCATGACGAGGAAAGGCCAGTAGATTATAGATATCAAGGGCTACCAGCAGAGATAGAACAGCACAGTTGAGAGCCTTTTTTGATTGCTACAGGGTGATGCAGAGGATTCAACAGACTGCGTGTTGCAAGGTGAAAATTACACAGACCAACATTTTGATGAGTTAGGTAAAGATTTATATATCCATATTATATATGGATAAAAGCACACACACATGGAGAAAATGAGCTTAGCTAATGGTTGAGCCTGGCACACTGCCTTTGTCACATAAGGAGCTCAGCGTGGTTTACTGTGCTACATGAGAGCAGTTTTCCCTCACCATTCAAAGATGGGGGGAGTTGTTTTAGTTTTTCGTATCAGCAACTTGAAAGGGAAAGCAAAGTGCCCCACTGTGCTTTGTTCTTACACAATCAGCAAAAAAACCCCAGATTTTACTCCACATCGTGCCATTCCTGATGAAGCAGATTGATTGATGGAGTTTTGGTGTCTGGAAGCTCAGCCTAAGCTGTTGTTACCTTGGTGCACCATCGTGCACCACCACACGTGGACCCAGGTTCTCCTGACCCTGGGGGATACTACTGCATCCCAGGGAGCAACTTTCCACTAGCTGGAGAATTGTGTGGTGCCCACAGAACGAGAACACACCGTTGGTTCTGGTTTCATCCTTACAGTTACCCTCTTCTCAACTCTAACAGTTGTTCTTTTTTTTCCCCCTTGGTTCCCCTTTCCCTTCCCTCCCTGTCTCTTCTCCCCATGCCCGCTCCAAGCCATCTCTTCTTACTTGCCTGCCTGTGTTTTTTTTAAATGAAAGGGCTATACAAACAGAACCCCGTGAGTGCCAGGCTTAATTCCTAAAACAAGCTTTCTCTTCCGGGAGGAGACCCAAACACATTCGCTCATTGATTGGGCCGCTAGCTGATACTCAGCTTACCCCCCTCCTCCTGTATTTTAGATAGGTTTTCTTTTTTTATTAAATGTCTCTAAAAAGGCCAACAGATTGCCCGTGAATGACCACACAGTAGAATCCTACAAAGCTGCCATTCATGGCCAAGAAACCTGTACAATCCCAGTGGTGCAACAGAAAGACAGCTCTTTATAAACCTACCTGAGTTAAAAGGTCAATGGCCATAAACTCCCCCTCCCTGCTTTCCTGCAGGGTTTGGGTTTTTAATAGTAATCAGAGCTTTTTTGCTATCACAAGGAATAGGTCTTTTGAAGGACAGGGGGAAGAGTTATTTTTTTGAAAGAGGGCTGCAGGGTAAGAGCTGTATCATGCTGAGAGATGTGCCCCAGGACCCCTTCATTCTGTTCCCTTTATCCAGGCTGGATGGATTAAACCTGTCTTGGTTTGATTTTTGCTGCCGGGTTTAGAAAGCAGCAAAGTGCTTTGGCTTGAACATGATCTGGAGCTGAAAGAATCTCCAGTGGATGATGACCATGGACATGGTCTCTGAGAGAAGACAGGAAATGAAGTTATGTGATCAAGAGTCCTAAAATCAGGCCAAATGTTTGGACCAAGAACAGGCAACTTTGACAGGGTCAAAAGTCTCAGTACTTCCAGCAGCATCCTTTCCTCTCAACCATCTGACCATGAAAAAGCTGTTCTGGGTGCCTGAGACCCCTTTTAGCTTTCTGTTGCTTTGTTATAATGTACAGAAAACACATTGGTCTCTGCACTTTCATGTGCACTATCAAGAGGCCATAAAAGAATACCTGCAAAAGAAAAAAAAAACCAAAAAGAAAGCAGGTCATGATGGACAGAACATCCAGGAGTGTGGGCAGCTAAGGCCAGTATGTCTCTCCACAGTGGCAGAGCTGTGATAGAATTAGGTGCTTCTGAGAGACACTCATGGAGACGCAGGCACAGCATGTTAGCTTGTCTGCATCGGTGTGAACACAAACTCAGCCTTCTCAGAGCAGATCCCTCAGTCAGCAGGTTAGGAAGAGCCTGTGAACATTGTTCTTTAAAACCTGGGGTGGATTGCTGAGGAAGAAAGTGTGAGTGCTCTGCTAGGTCAGGACCAGTGAGACCCATTAGCAGACAACACTCAAAGGTTTGTCCAAGAAGGAACATTTGCCACTCTCTTGGATTATAGGAATTGACCTGGTTACTTTTATATCTCTGATATCTGTAAAATGTAACTGATTCTGAAAATGTTACATAATTTTTATAGAAGTTATAAAATCCTTTTCCTAAACATCTCTGAGGAGAGTCCTCCATTGCAATAAACAGCTCATGGGACCATAAATAAGAGGACTTTCAGGTGAGGTGTTGGTGATTTCAGCATGTACTTCCTGTCTGAGAAACACATTTTTATTCAGGAATTATTGGGAAAGGACTACAGTTCCCCATGGCAGTAGGGATAAATGAATGGGTGGGTCTGGATGAAGGCAGGTGCATGTTTGTTATCAGCACACAAACATACACACTCATTGTGGTGGGAATAGAAGATTATTTAGGTTCTTCCATTAAAAAAATATCATTCCTCAAACGTTTTAGCATGTTTAAGATGTTTAAGCCCTTATTAATATCCTTTAAATCTCCCTTTTACAGGCACTGTAAAGCCTTTCAACGAAGGACTCATTTTAATGGACTTAAAGGTAATCTTGTTTTTTAGCAAATAAAATAAAGGTTTCACTAATTAAAAATGTTGCAACATTTAGACTGGTCTTTCCTTCCCACTGCTTTAATTAAGAGGCATCTTGGGGGAAGGTTTTGAGAGCTGTATCCAAGTTTGATTTAATAATTCTGATACTGAGGCCAAAAAGGAACAAGCTGTTCCTGAAAGAATTTCATCCAGGAGATGCAGAGGGTGGGAAAGGTTTGGCTTAGCTACGAGCCGCTGGTTCAGGTGGTCAGCTCTGAGCAAACCGTTCACAAGAACAACAAGGGGGTACACGAGGCAGAGACGGCATTGCTTTGTCTCTGTTGCCATGGAGAGCGGGGTTAAAATAGACACACTCTGGAGTTCAAGGACGAGGAATGTGCTCTTTGGGTCCCTGAAGAGCAGCCATAGCGACAGCAACTCCGGCCCCACATCGCTGGCTACGTGTGCCACCAGCTATCCATGGGGTCTGCAGAGCATCATCCAGCACGAGAGCTGCATCCCTCCCAGATGGCCAATGGAAGGACACAAAGCTTTGTAGGCTCCTTTGACCACCCACACCACCCTGGCAGGCAGTTCAGGCACCAGCTGCAGCAGCAGGGCAGGTGATCCCTGTGTGTTTACTGAGAAAGGTGGGTTACCTGTTAGTTAGGTTAGCTTCCTGCAGGAGACAGCATGAGCGCTCCCTCCGGAGCCCCTGCTGACTCCCAGCTGTGCTGGGCTTGAATCCGTGTCTTGGTGGAAAACCAGCCAGGAGAGGTTCTACTCTCTCTGCTTTTTCCTTCCCTCACTCAAACTCCTGTTGATAAGCACCTGCTCTGTGCTCAAAATCGGTGAAGTTTTCAAGGTTCATAAGAAAGCCTGTGTTTGTTCTCAAGGGCTATTTTTAAACACAAATCCCTGACCCAGTTAAACATGAGCTGGCACAATGGAGCAGGGTGGTCAGCTGCCTCACTTCAGAGATGAAGGAGTAGCTGGAGGATGTGAAATTCAGCTGGCTTCGCCTCTAGGAAAACTGCAGTGGTACCACACCCTGCACCTCCTCTCCCTTCTCCTCCTCCTTATGGTGCTTGCACAAAGAGCAAATTCCAGCCTGGCTTGCAATGGGCACCCTCTTGCCCAGTGCCACTCTGTGCTTGACTCCAAATCCCACTAGCTTGGCTTTGAGATGATGTGAGGCATTGGGTCGGCGTTAAATGGGAGGGAGGCAGAGAGGTCCCCAAAGTGCCTAAGCTTATGAGCAGTGATATCCTAAGGGCTGCAGCTGTTGTCCCTTTCAGGGAATGGCTGAGGGAGAGGGGCTTGCTTTTCCCCATGGAAGGGCTAGGTGATCACTGTAGGTCCCTTCCAACTGAAATATTCTATTCTATTCTATTCTATTCTATTCTATTCTATTCTATTCCATTCCATTCCATTCCATTCCATTCCATTCCATTCCATTCCATATCATCTAAGCCTGTTTCCTTTGATAAGTGCAGAGATAGCTGGCGTCCTGGCTCCTGCCCCATTCTGAGGAGCAGCAATGGGTGAAGCCAAGTGATGAAGGTGAAGGCTTCTCTAGCACTGACCCAGGCAGATACCCACAGCTCTGACTGTGGCAGAGGGCTGGTTCTTCCACCTCTCAGCACTGAATGTCTCTTCCATTCCTGGGCAGGGGAGCCCTGAAGAACTCTTTCAGTCTTGCTCTTGTTTTACAACCTTCACCTCGCTCAGCGCCTGAGCTGTGAAAGCATAAAGGATGAGATGGTGGGAGTTTGAACCCCAGATAAGGCACAGCATCTTGCCACTAACTAACACAGAAGATCTCTAGGTTCACTCCCTCATCTTTCCTAGACTATAAAAGCTATTTTCAAAGCTTGGCCTCGTGTGTTTGTTGGTGTTGAGCAAAGACACCACTTTCCTGCTCAGTCGCTTGCATCTCTTCCTCACATCTGTTAAAGGACCAGCAACAACTGTTAAAGGCAGCATGAGACATCATCCACTTCTGGAAAATATTAATGTTTTCCTGCCTGATATGATATGCTCAGCTAGGCTGGAATTATTAAAAAAAAAAAAAAAGACTTTTCCACAAGATTTCTGGGAGGGGTCTGCAAAGAGGAGCTTGTTGTCAACCACAGTTCATGACTAATGTAATATAAAAAGCAACTGTTTGGCAGGACTTTTGGCAAGGGACTGTTTCAGAAATGAGGGTATTATTTTATGTGCAAGGTTATATTTAGAATTTGTAGACTGCAGAGTCGCAAGAAAATAATTGCATCAAGGAAATCTGGTGGAATCACAAACCATGAGAATGCAAAGCCTGAATCACCCTAGCCCTCAAGAGCCTGGGATTCATTCCATCAGTGCTCACAGCAGCTCATCCAGTTGTTGGAATTTCCTTAACTTTAAAGCAGTTTATGCTTCCCTGTTGATATATTTGCTAAGGCAATAACTGCAGCATGTGATAATGACTGAAGTTGTAAAATGGTTTCTAGACCCTTAGAAAACAGACTTCAAAGTGTCTCATTTTGAATTATACTTCCTCCTCCTGGCACGGGTGCATCTGAGAGGTCTGAAGATTGGAATCCTCAGGAATTTGATTATTGTTCAGATGTGGCTTTCCACAGGATGATTCTCACGCTCCTCGTTTGGGCATCCTGGCGTCACTTCTTCCTAAGAATGTGTCTAGAATACAAAATGCCCCAAGATGAGATGGGAAAGCATTAGGCTGTGACACCCTCACCCTCTGCACCCCACAAGATCCTCTCACGGCAGCTGTGGGCAGTGTTGATAGTAGAGGCCACTAGGAAAGCTGAGAGATATTTCCTTCCAAATTCTTGTGCTGGATTACAAAAATGTTCTGATCTGATGGTTTCATGTGTAATCTTTAAGACACCTCAACAGTTTGCAGTTGGCTAAATGGATGCCTGGTTTTGTTTTTACATTAGATAGGCATTTCATTGAGATTTCACTCTGGCTGCACAGTGATGGGTCAGGGATGATCCTGACAGTCACTGATTTTGCCTTTTCTAACTAAAGGCATGTGTTTATCCCAGGGAAGTGGGACATGTGAATAGTGCCAAGGGTTGGCTCGGGTATACTGGCCTTGCCAAAACCCATAATGCCTCCTCTTCACTCCTGCATCTGAGCTGAAGAGCCTAATGGGTTTCAGTTACTTTTATTTGGTCAGGGAAGACAAGACCCTTGTCACAGCATCCCAAGGGACAGATGAACACAAACTGTCCCTGGTTCCCAACCTCCCTCCTGCT
>NW_008239758.1:5512979-5513736 GCF_000691975.1 Corvus brachyrhynchos | reverse complement strand
GTCAATACACTGCCATAGTGTCCTCAGTGAGCAGGAAGGAGGGATGGGGCAAAAGAGGGTTTCAGAGAAAGAGATGAGAGTGGTGGTGACATTTATTTCAAGACCTTCATGATGAAAGGTTCCCCATGCTGTGAGGCCTCATTCATGCCATTTCAGAGCTGGCATTCAACCAGGGCTTAATCCGGTGCAGAAAGAAATCAGGCATTATGAAGAGATGGATGGTTGTAATTGAAATAATAACATAAATATAATTGAAATATAAATATATATATGGACAGACACACGCACACTGTGTAAAACCCCCGTGGAAACAACAATAACCTTTTAGCTCTGCAAGCCAACCAACCTATTCCTGTAACCGCCTCTAATCTGTGTGTTTGCACCTGGGGTTCTTTAAGGAAATGCAGAGTTGTAATTAGCTGGGGGTGTGGAGAAGTCAGATGAGTGGGATATTCACACTCCGAGACCAGAGCGTGAATGTGCACTAGGTCACAGGCATAAAGAGCCGGCGTGCCAGCCTCGTCCCAAGAGGACGTTTTACGTGCTCTCCATCATCAAACAGCCACACGCTGCAACTCACAAATTTCCTCCAGTGACCATAAAGCTTTTCAAAAAACTTTACTTCTGAGTTAGTCATTCAAAAAGTTGCTCTGTGACATTAAAAAAAGACCCTTGGATTTCGCTAGGCTCCGGCACAGCTTTAGCAGCCGTGAAGCTGGTACCAAGCTGCCATGAGGCCTTACAGTGCCTACATTGT
>NW_008239758.1:5500731-5512969 GCF_000691975.1 Corvus brachyrhynchos | reverse complement strand
GTGAAAGAGGTTTCTGGACATGCCCTAGCGTCCACTTTCAGGTGATAACTTCTTGGCTAATAAACACATTTAAAACACAAAATATGAATTTCCCTTATTGCTCATGACGGAGTGGCTGCCAAGCATTGGCAATTAGGATTATGTCTGGAGAGGGAAGGGGCTTAGCCAGCACCTTTGGATGTTCAGCACAGGCAACTTGGCTCACAGCTGAGACTGCTCCCACATCTGGCTGAAAGGGCTGGCTGGATGTGGCACTTAGGTGAAGCTTTAAACAGGGCCTAGGTCTGGCGAGGTGAGGCACAGCTCACCCCAATTTGCCGTAGACCAGTCCCTGGGCAGGCGGTTCCTTCTTTTCCCTGTTCACTGTTTCTTTCCTGGTTTTATCTTGGGGATTAAAGTTGTCTACAGAGTCTCCAGATCCAAACCAGCAGTGTCAAAGGTGTTCAGGAGACTCCATGAACAAAACTGAGGAGTTTAGAAATCCAAATATCCAATCAGTATAGCACAACCCACAAATGGGCCCTTGTCTGTTTCTCTCCTGGACACTGCAGGCCACAAAGAGACTTCTGGAAGGAGAAGATGTTTGTATTGCTTGTGAGAAGGATGCTTTGTAAACAACTGAGACCAGTAGCTGCCTCGAGGTAACATCGTGGTGTGACTAGTGGGGCAAACAGAGAATTTGACAGAGTGGATGGTGGAGCTGAGAGTAACGTGGAAACTTCATTTTATTGAGGCAGATATTGCCATTGGGTGGAGTGTCTGGTGTGTGTTCTTGTCAGTGACAAGTCTGAAAATTGCCAAAAAATTGTCATCGGTGATTAAGCTCCCTCACACAGGGAGGCTTTGGGAATAGTAGTCAATGGCTTTATAATTAGCAGAAATTACTGAGAAAAGTGTCATTTGGATGCTTCTTTTCTCTCATCAAAGACTTTCCATCTCTAAGTCCCCTTCTGAGTTGGTCTGTCTCCCAGCCCATCTTTCCTGTGATGACAAGGGACAACAGACTGCCTCAGATCACACAAGGCAGGACGGATTCACAGTTGCCAACGTGTGAGTCATGCAATGACTGAAGAATCTCTGCTGGAGTCTGCTCCTCTGAATGCCAGTCAGCATTTGCATCGCACCTGATCCTGGCTGGGTGGTCAGTCCCAGGCACAGTGCTCCCTGCTGGGGCTCACGCCTGCCGCCTAAAGCAGTGGATCACTCAGTACACCTGGAGCTGACTAACACAGCCAGAAGCCTGTGCTCTTGAAACTCTGATCCTCCCAGCCTGCACCCCAAAAATCCAAACTAGAACTAGGACCACATCAGGGCCTTCATCTCTGAGTTGGTACTGCTGGATGGAGCACAGCTCCTCTACTTGGTACCGTTAAAACTTCTTCTCTAGCTGGATCACACACGTGTGGCTGAAGGAACAGGAGCCTGGCAATGATTAGAAGCAAGGTTGCTGACTTTTTAGGCACAAGTTACACTCAGGAAATATATCTGGTGTGGTTTGCAGGCTTAGCTCCCCACCATACATGTGTGAAGCTTGGCCAGCACAGCCTGGCTGATGCGCAGAGCGTGCAGAAGCCTGAACTTTTCCTTCTGGAGATGATGAGCCCGGATGAGTCCCAGGGAACTGTGACAGATTCGCACTCATGCTGGATGAGTCCCCAAGAGGATGCATAACACCACTTCCACAGGCAGAATGCATACATTAGGGTAGGAATTTCTCAGGAAAAGCCATTCTTAGAGAGAGCTGGCTTCTATTTAGCAAATGCCACGTGAAACGAGCTGTCATGAGACTGCTGTCTTTTATAGCATGATAAAGCCCTTTATTTCTTGACCTCTTTTTTTCTTGAAGGAGTCTTCTTGAATATACAGACTTTATCTCCTCTTCAGAAAAAAATTCACCATATTTGTATCTGAAGCTATATTCTCCTTCCCAGGGGGCTGGGCAGGCCTGCCAGCAATCCCATTCATGTGAACCCAGGGAGTGTCACCAAAAAATTCTGATTAGGGTTCAAGGGAGCTGGTGGCACTGTGGTTGTGTGCTGAAGTCGCATGTCAATGTATAAAGCATGTGTTCAAACACTCACAGGTTGCTCTTGGCTCCTTGGATGTGACTCGATTGATAGTAGGGAACTGCAATGGATAGGGGAGCGAAGAACCCGTGGGAGAGGGACACAACACCATGTGGAAATGGCAGATATTGCTTCTGCTGCATTCAGCAGCTGGTCCTGTAAAACGCACCACTGGAAACAGCAAATATCTGGACAGCAGAAATCCCTGCTCACTGCTTCGGAGTGGCAATTGGGAGAGGTCCCCAGTGGCATTGGTGGAGTCTGGGGCTCCTACCAGAGCCGGCGCTCAGCCTCCCTGAGTCCCACAGCCTCCGGCGAGCCCTGAGCAGCATCCTGCCAACAGACTGGAGCTTCTTAAAGCTGGAAGACTGGATGTGTTGTTCCAGGCACAAGGCAGCTGTGTTTAAGCCGCCGGTCCCCAGGGCTTTCTCTCGAGAGCTCTGTGATTGCGTCATGTCTCCAGTGAGGTCAGCGCTCAGGTATCCACACGGGGTTTCTGCTGCTCCCGGCTCGAAGGCGCACTCTCCCCGAGCAGGATGTGGCCAAGCCATCACCAGGAGGGTGCAACGGGATTGTCCCTCCTCAGTAGTCCTTTCTTCAGGGCCTGGCTTCCCCCCACACACCCATGCGAGTCCTGTGGTGGGAAGAAAGGGGAGCTTGTTTCTTGCCTACCATTAATAGAAAGGGCTGGAAGTATAACCAGAAATGACAACCTGAGTGAAATGTGATGCCTCTGGAGGGGCCCAGAAGGCAGTAAAGCGGTGCCTTCCAGCCACGCCAGAGACCCTTTTCTCCCCCTCTCCAGAGAAGCAGTCAGCTTGGGAAATCTTGTACTCACAAACGTGTATTTTTCCCTCTAAAAACAATAAATGGTGTTATTGATGGGCAAAGCTGAGGTCCAATATGGCCACACACTGTGAGGCTTGGCAAGCTTCCTCTGCTGTCAGTAGGCCCTTCGTTTCCCAAGGAGACTTTGGATACTTCCTTCTGCTGCAAGGGCCACAAATAGAGACAGAACAATCCACTGGAGGATGGTCTATACCCTGTCCCATTCAGGATCTGGGGAGACAATGGGACACCAGCACCTAACTGGAATTTGTGCCTCTTACTCCATCTGCCACTGCTGACCTGCAAGAGCAGATCCTGCCTGAAGTTTAAAGGCCCAGTCCAAGCTGACCAACCCATTTCTTGATGCTAAATGTCGGTGGACAAGGCTGTAAATTCATGCATACACAGAAATTATCCTCATGTGGAGAAACAGCTCTGAGCATCAGCTGTTCTTTCAGTCCCACATACTGCATGGGCTAGGCTAACTTAGAGTCATCCTTATCTCTCAAGTACAAGTGTTTTGGGAGGTTTCTTGGGCACAAATGTTCAGGCAAAGGTCCCATTTCATCTGAATAAGGTGTAAGCAAGGAAGCAAACATTGCTTAGTGTCTGGCTTGGACAGTGCATAATTCTCAAGAGCTGTCTTCACAATTTTTCCCCAACACTGTCTTTGACCAGTAGTTGCCAAAATTTTAAAAAAAAGAGGTCAGACCCTACACAGATGTTAGAAAAGAAAAGTTAGAGCAAATAAATAGTATCTGGCTTCATATCAGGAATCCAAACTATGAACAAAACTCAATGTCCGGTTGCCATTAAAGCAAACATAGGACAAGGAAGTGGAAACTGACCAAGACCTTGATCTCTTCCACACATCTGCAACGCCAATCTGTTTCCCTGATTCACATCCCCTCCCAGCCCTTCCAGCTCCAGGCACCATACCTCCTTCACAAGCTGACCTCTGTGCACGCTCACACACCCACACGCACTCAGACCCACTCAGACACACTCTCCCTTTCCTCCTTCCCACCCAGCCCTCAGCGCTCATTCCCAGCAGTGCCCTGGCTGCCATGGCAGGGATGCTGCTGATTCACGCGTCGTCACTGGCGGCTGCCCTCCCACATCCCTTGGCTCTGCTGCGCCGCACGTCGCTGGCACACGGCGGGGCCGGGAGCATTTACTGGTGTGAAGTAGGGTACTGGGGCAAATGCCCACTGCATAGCAATGAGGAGAAAGCCGCCCGTGAGCAGACACGGAGCAAAGGTTCCCTATTCTCTTTTCTTGGCCGCCGGCACATGTGGGGCAGCGGGGATGTGGGAGAGGAGGGAAGGAGCGGCGTGAGCCAGAGACAGCAGTAGGAGCTCTGTCGCACTTTGGGATGAATGCTAAGCAGACCCCACCGGGCGGGAGTGCCCAGATGAATGGGATCCTTTCACATCAGCCTGACAGAGGAGGGATTTCATAGTTCTCCGAGCAGCACAGAGCTGCCTTAATTCAGCAGATACAATGCCCTGCTCATACGGCTCAGGAAACAAAATAAATATGTTCTTGCAAAGACATCACAATGAAGCTTTTAAGGACTCTACACAAGAAGGCTCTACCTGGTTCTTGGGTCTCCTCGCATGTGTGGGAGCTAAGAGCCAGGCTTTTTACTTTCTCCCTCTCTACGCTTTTCCCAATATTTTCCCCCATCACTGAACCTGGCCCTGGGGTGGAGGAGGAAAAGAACATTTTCATTTCTAAAAACAAACAGAAATAATCACCCCCAGGTTAATTCTAAAGAAAGCAATCACAGATACTACTGGGAAAAAAATTTACTCTGCAGATCAAGTAAAAATAAGCCAAAAAGACAAGACCTGAAGGGATGATGTCTTGGGAGCACAGAGAAGATGTCTGCTCTCCATGTCTACCGTCTTTGGCGTCTCTACCAAACAGCCATCACAGCACTAGCAGACGCAGTAGCTGTGACTACAGGTTAACCATGGAGTGAAGCTCACCGTCAAGGACCAGTGGCTGTTCCTTCCACTTTCCCATTAATCCCACATGCAGGGATTCAGCCAAACAGCCCAACAGGGTGCAGTGTAGTAATACCGAAGAGAGTTTATTTCAAAGGCAGCTGTGGAGCTGGAGATGAGCCCTTTGCACCATGGCTCAATCCTCCAGCACATGCTCTGGCCCGCAGGACTGCAGGCTGCTGCAGCTCGGCAGAGTCTGGTACCCAGCAAGCTCCAGAGGGCTTTGGGACTCTTTCTGCACTTGCATCCAGCCATAGGTGGAGAGGAGTCTTTAGCACTGGTGGCCAACCCAGCTGCCCTGCTCTGGCCACACGCTTGGCTTTTGATATTCTGGCCTTTTGCTCTGTGATGCTGCTGCAGCAAAGAGCATTTACTCTGCTGTATAAGAGTGATACTGCATGGGGGATCTGTGGCACATTTGGTGTGCTCATGGGGTTCTTTATGGTGCTGCCGTCAGCGATGCTTGGGCCCAACCCTCCCTTCTAAGGCTTTTCTTCTCCAGGTGACATGCAGCCTTGAGAAGGGGCTGGGTGACTTCAACCCCCTTAAGGTGTATATGAACCACATATATGGTTCATTTCTTATTTCCGTGCTGGTTTGGTTTCCCAGTTCAAGGTGACCCTTGTTATGCTGGGAGAGGATACATTAACATCTCTGCTAGGAGGTCATGAAGGCTCTTTAAAACACTGCAGCTGAAATCTCTCCGAGGAGATGGGCTTGTCATACCCAGAGGTTGCAACAGAATTATACCATCTATATGGGACAGGTGACTGCCTTCTTTGGCCATCTGTGCTGTCCCTGGTGTGGAGGACCATCTATATGGGGTTATTGGAGCAGCCTTTGGCACCTATCCAGAACAAATTTCAGCCTGCAAGACTCAGCTGTCACACATCAGCTCAGGAATCTTCCTGCCTGGTCTGCACACGGCAGGTACCACATAGCAACATAAAACTGTCAAATCCACCCCTGAGATAAAGAGCTTGTGTTAAGCTAATCAAAGCGTGAAGACATTAGAAAAGCACAGAGGCAAAGGTTTTATGACCAGAACTGGTTGTTTCCCCACCACCCAGGCCATAAAATGTCAACTTACAAGGGCAGAAATTGTTCTCCCTATCAATGAGCAGAGACGTACCTTTTGGAGACAAAGCTTTGCTTTCCGCAACCCTGGCAGCCTGTTGGCCCGTTGCAAGATTTCAGGCCACATTTTGCTTTCCCAAAGTGTTAAGCTCTGTTGAGAACCATTGCTGATGCCCGTTGCTGATGCTCACTGCTGAAACGGAAACATGGCCTTCCCAAAATTAGCCTAACTGTGGTGGTCGCTGTTGGATGCGTGTTCGCTCCCATGCTCTGCAGCCTGTCTGGATGCAGAGTAAAATGCCCATTTTTCTGCCAGCTTCCCATGTCCCTCTGTGTGCAAGCACTGCCGTCGCTGTGCCAGAGCTGCCAAGATGAGGCGGTGGGGTTGGCTGGGATGGCGGTGAGGTTGGCTAGGATGGCAGTGGGGTTGGCTGGGATGGCAGTGGGGTTGGCTGGGATAGCGGTGGGGTTGGCTGGCATGGCGGTGGGGTTGGCTAGGATGGCAGTGGGGTTGGCTGGGATGGCGGTGGGGTTGGCTGGGATAGCAGCAGCTCCGCGATTCCCCAGGCCCACAAGGTTCCAGCAGTGCCAGACTGTGTCAAGCGACGTGTGAGTCACCACTCAGCTTCTGCTCAGCAGCGAAGCAGAAATCCACAATTCTGGCAGAATTTAGGCCCTTTTATTATTCTCTCTAGCAGCCTTACCGAGCTGGCTTTTTTCGCGTCCCAAACCAGAGTTGAATAGAGCTGCCAAGGGCTGTCATCCCAAGTTTCTGTTTCTAATTTCCTTGCAGTGGAGATGCTGAGATGGCTGAGAATATTTCATTTTACCACCTGGCCGCCAAAAGGCTGGGTCTGCATTTTGGGTGATGTCACATTTCCTGAGCTTTGGAGAATGGTTGTCTCTCCTTTCTCTTTTGGCGCAAAACGAGCTCAATCATTCAAAAAAAGAAATCCCTCATGAGCTGCCAAGGAAATACCAATGAGAGAGACAGGAACAAAAGCACAACTGTAAAATCAGAGGAGACAAAAGGATTCAATAAATCTGACTTTTTTTCCCACCCAGACTGTAGCATCCATGTCAACTAATGAAAAGAATTATTTGGTGACGTCGAAAGGACTTGGAACAAATCTGTTCTTCCTGAACAGCCCTGTGTGTAAACCACCCATCCCAGTGGGTTTGTGGTTAATCTGGCTAAGGTCTATGCCCTCTTTGACACAAGCTGCAGCTCCCATACAGCCCTTCCTAGCGGGATTCATCTCAGAGATTTCAGGGAGAAGACTAATAACCAAATGTGCTGTCAAGCATGGTGACTGAATTCATTTGTGTGGCCAAAAGCCCCATTAATAGTCTGTACCCACAATATATATAGTTACTTTTTAAATATAGAGGCATTGTCCAGAAGTATTTCCATTAGCCCTCTTTACTCCCAAACCACTTGGGCTCAGACATCTTGACGTCCTGAACCTAAATGTGGATAAAGTGTGAGGCAGCTGTCCAAAGGGTGAGACAGAAGGGAAATCACTGTGCCAAGCAGCTTTAACGGAAAAAAACATTTGAAGTTGACACAGTTTAATTTTTTTTTTTAACTTGGGTAGCCCAAAAAGTGCAATGAGTGAGTTACAGCAGAGGTAAGGGTTAGAAGCTCAGGGTTACCACCACATTAGGTTCTCATGGAAAAGGAAGATATATCAGTCATAAAGGGAAGGTTTGATTTGGTTATTGGAGTATCTCACTATTGAAAAAGTTTGGAGTCTGATTTGCTGGGAATTCCCACAAGAGCAACAACCTTCCCTTTATGTCGTTATTTGCCAGAGCATGGCATTTTTATCAGTTTGCTAGGGAAGTGACCCCAACTTCTTTGAGAATATTTGTCACACCAAAGCACCTATAAAAGAACCTCTCTTCAGTGATTTTTGGGTTAAGAAGTATCCGATGGCTCCTTCCTGTTTGCTCCTTATGCTGTGCCACTCGGGATCTGAATTGCACCAAGTTTTGGTTTTGGTTTGGGTTTGGTTTTGTTCTTGAGGGTGTTGACTTTGGTTTTTTCCCCTTTCTGAATGAAGAACAGGAAATCAGTTTAAAAGAGCAACAGCAAAAAATAGCACCTCTATGGTGAGGACATGTGAGCAGATGATGGGTAAGGCTTAATGAATACAGGGGTTTGCAAATATTTTTATCCAGAAACAACGTTCCACCACCTGTAAATAGCAGCAATTCAAACAGAGAACTCAAGCTCAGAAATAAATACGTGAATCACTGTTTTTATTCCTTAGTCACATTAGTTACTAAATCCTCGCGAACTCCAGTTCTTCCACTCTCCTGGTCGGGCTGGGAAAAGCAGAGGTGTAAGGCCAAGTGCTGACTCAGAGCAGTGAAGTAAAGCATGTATGTGACAGAAGGGCTTTCAAGAGCCATTCTCCATTTGGTCTGCTTTGTTCCTTCTAGAGCTCTTCTGAGGCTCTTGTTGAGGACTCACGGCTTTAGAAATGAGGTTTGGTTTGATCGAAATCAAAATGAAACTTTCCAGTTAAAGGAAAGCCTGAGAGTCTATGGCTCTGGGGTGGTTCTGCTGGCTGGTGTGGAAAAGGATGCCGTAGGGGTTGAGTCCCAGCCATGGATGGCTGTGGGACTGCACTCTTCTGCATTGCCATCACAGCCTTAGACAGTCCTTTTGGCTGGCCTGCAGGAGATCAGTGCAGATCCCAGCTCACCAGGGAGGCTTCTGGAGCATCTCCCAACATGCCAGGGATGGCAGCCACGACACAAGCTTTTATTCCCACATTTAGCCCCACAGAGAAGCACTGTTGGTGTTTTTGGCAACAATGAAAACACGGAAAAAAGAAAAGGGTTCTCGGGAAAAGAAACTGGGAGAAATTAAAAGGAAGATCCTGAGACTGCATCTCTGCCATCTAAGGGACAAAGAGAAATAGGCATTGCTAATTAAAGGGTGGTTTTCAACATTATGTAAAATGTTTTATAAAGTCTCCTTTGAGCAAGAGCTGCCCTGATGTGCTGGGGGATGTTTGAGCCTTTTCAGGTCTCAGCTGGCTCGCTCGCACCTCGGCCCTGCCGAGCCCGCCGGCCGCTCCTGCAGAAGTGGGGCATTCATGCTCCTGGAGTGTTAATGATTTCACCCGCCATAAACCCGGCCACTCAACCACCCGCTCCATGGACACACACTGAGATGAAATGTTCTCTTTGAAGGCCAGGAGGACAGGACTGAAATTTCTTCCTGGGAGAGTTTCATCTTCATCCCCGGGGAGGTGCCCATGAGAAGCATTGTCTCATTCCTATCAGCTACGGAAAGATCTAGCCCTCTTGGCCTTGCTGGTATTGATATATTTTAACACACTCAGAGAGCCCTGGGCTCAGGAGGCTGTTAATGCCTGACCTGGAGTGTTTTCTTGGCTCCTGCACTGAGAAGGGGGCATGGGGACTCCATGCAGCAGCAGTGCTGGCATTGAGGGGCAGAAGACCTCGTTGCCGAGCTCTCCACCCCAGACACACAGTTAATTTCTTCCCCAAGCACTCTGTTGACAAATTTTACAGGAGGCTGGGAAAGTAATGAAAATAGTCTGCACTGCATGTTTATTTGAAAAATGCTGTAAAACCCCCTGAATAATTTTCACACTGAGGTGATCTGACCAGCCTGACATGGAATACTTAAGGGGGTAATAGCCCTGGGCCTGCCTGCATCACCCAGGTGGGCACAATGCTCTTTGTTGCTGGTGCTGCTCCAGCCATGCCTGGGGGTGAGAGAGAGCCTGCTGCTGGCTCTGGGCTGCTCCAATTTGGATCCAGCTGTGGGATTTACCATGTCGCTAGTGCACTGTGGTGCTCCATGATCCACTCCCCTTGCCTGGAGCATGGGACATAGGGGATGAAACCTGAACTTGGAATGCTCCTGCATTCTGAAGTGGGAGGTTCTCATGTGGTGACTTAGGGTAGCACAGCATCCTCACAAGGAAAGGCAAGGCAAGGGGAATGGAGACAGAAAGGAAAACACAGAATTTTCTTTCTGTTCTCAAGGAAAGAAAATGATGCAACCATTCAGACCTGGTGAATTAAATGTGGTCCTATCTCATGACCAAGGCATCATGGGGAACCATCCCTTCAGATGAAAATTCACAGGTTCCTCTCCCTGAAGTTTGGACATTTGCAGCTCAAAGGAACTACAGATTCCAGTGTGCAATGGTCCCTCTCCTTCTGAAAGGTCTGAAGGAATTGTGGATATTGCTGGATTAAAGTTTTCACTAGTAAGGCTCCATGCCAGCACAGATGTTTCTATAGCTTTTGTCCTCGCTCCATCCACTGACCTCAGAAGTGTTTCCCTCTGTAATACAGTAATGCTTTTTCCACAGATGTTAATGGCAGGAAGATCCAAACCCACCAGCTCCATTGGGTGAAGCAGCTTTACATGATGACCCCCTTCCAGCAGATCCATCATGGGTATGCTGGGGCAGTGAAAGGTGGGACTGAGAACTGGTGAAGAGCAAGAGTCTTCTCAAAGAAGGGGATGGGGGCACAGCAAGTCTCCACCTTCTGGAAGACTCATGATCCACAGCAGGTGGAAAAGCAGGAGAGGAGCAACACCTCCATAAAACTTCGTGGCTCTTTTGGAGGGAGGGATTTCCTTCATGGGGTAGCTGAAATCAGAGTTTGGACCAGTGTGTCATTGCAGGAAAGGGACACACACAGCAGACCTCCTGAGCAAACAGGGAACTCCATCCTGTGCCTGACACAGCCCCTCCAGCCGCTTTTGCATGAGCCACCCGCTCCCCTCCATGAGACTGACCATCTGCCAGCCTTCCTGCCTGTCCCTCCCGTCCCCTCCTTCCTGCCCGCCCAGATAGGCTCTCCCACCGAAGGAAAGCAAACAGCTTCTGTTTATTCCCTTTCCTCCATCTGCTAGTGCATAATATGAGCCCACTCCACCATTTTCCCCCTTCTTTTCCGCCTTTTGCCCTGCTGAAGGAGCCATTCTCCACTGAGCCAAGGGACAGCCACCTGCACTGCTCCACTGCAGATGTCGACACTGAGACGCAGTCCTTGGTCCAGAGAAGAAGATTTAAAAGCATACAAAATCTTTCATTTGGCTTCACCACCTTCAGATATTTGTCACAGGAACATAAACCCAAAATATGGACTCGATGTGAAAAATGTCTCTTCTATTCTTGACCTCCCAAGGTTTTTTAAAAAATTATACCTGTCAGCTAAATGAATTAATAATGGACCTTTCCACAGGGGGAAAATTTAAAAAAAAACCCTGATACTAATATCACCACTTCTTCCTCTCTCTGCTGTGCAGGACAGCCTCACACTGGACATTGCAAAGCTCTGTGGGATTTTGGGTCTGGGATGCAGTGGGAGAACAGCACACCTTCCTCACACAGCTCCTCCAGCACACAACACCACTGTTATAGACTCATAACGTGACACTCGTGGTGTTTGCTCTGCTCCTGAACAATTCCCTGTGACTTTCTGTGAAGCTTAAACATGTAAATTCTGCATAAATACATAAATTGGTTATTTCATAACTAAGCACTCTGCTCATAATTTTTCTAGGAAGAAATGGCTCGAGAACAGCTGGGGGTGGGCAGGATTGAAGGTTCATTCTTTTTTCTCTCTCTTTACCCAAGCCATATTCTCTGCAGGTGACATCAGATTAAGGTGTCCCTTGCAAGACTAGAGCAGGTCCCCAACAGGGACTTGCAGCAAAGCCACATTCAGCCTGACAGTATTTCTGTGGCAGCGTGACAGCTCCCTGGCTGGCTGTTCTTGCTACATTGTACGTGAGTCCCACCTCATACATTTCATTAATACTCCCTGCAATCCATGGGAAGTTGGGAGTGTGTTTGTCACATCTAGAGATGGCAAAACCCACCCCAGCATCTGGGAGCAAAAGGAGCTGCTGGAAGCGTTTCTGCACTGCACAGGCAGCTCCCAAAAGCCAGCAGGAGCCGAAGCCTCCTAAAACGAATTTTTTTTTGGTAGTGGGTGGAGGTGGGAGGAGCTCTCCCACCCCCACTGCGAGTTATCCAAGGTGAGTCTCAACTATACTGGTCTGCTTCCAAATAAAAAATATCACTGCTTACACATAGTATTTATATGTTCCTCCGCCCTGGTTTTGGCTCCTTCCCACTTTTCTTCAGAAACTGCAGGCTGAAAAGGGCCATTCAGGGAGGCTCAGCGACGCGAACACGGCTCCGGCCCCGCTGCCAGCTCCCTGCTCCAGAGTGAGCACAACAGATT
>NW_008239758.1:5489231-5500654 GCF_000691975.1 Corvus brachyrhynchos | reverse complement strand
CCTGTGTTAACATTTTCACTTCTCACACTCAGACTATGTTCCCCTGGGCTTTTTTTTTTCTTTTTTTCTCCTTTCCTCTTTTGATACTAATCATTGTAATAGAGACCATAGCAGCAACCAGGCAGCAGAGCTGCAGCCCATGTAAACTCCAGCTGAATTCTCTATATCCACATAAGCCTGAGGAAGCGGCACCTTCTTCCCACGACCCCACTTCTGAGATTACACTAAACTGATGTAGGTGGCCCTTGGTTTCTGCTCCTGAAACATAGTTGTATCTGGTTCGCTAACAATAACTGCAAAATGGAAAATAAACACAAACATGCATTGCCTGTTGTGGATTTGGGCATATGACTCCTTTGTGAGGTCCTTTTTTCCCTTGTTGGAAACTGAATTTCTTGCTCTCTATCGTATATAAACTGTGTCCTAGTGATCAGATCTTCAGCCAGGACAAAACAGCGTGGCTCCACTTACTCACTGGAGCATGGCTGATTTGCATTTCACAGCCAATTCACCTCTCAATTCCAGTCCCCCACAGGCTTGTATGAACACACTTGCTGTGTCTCCATAACTGCTATGAAGCTGATTTTCAGAGGAAATTTGAAATCTCTTCACTGTACATCAACTCACTGAAGACATTCTTAGACTCTTGGATTGATAAACATGGATTAGACACCCTCTGCTTATCAGTGCAGCTGGTCTGGGCAGAAGCTGGACAGAAGCTTTTCCTTGATCAGTATCTTCAAAGATAAGCTGAACCTGGTGGGAGAAGCACATGGGAAGCTCTGGACCACACAGGGTGACCTTGATCCTTTTACCAAATCACCAAGCCAGGCAACACCAAATTCCCCAGCTGCTGCGTTTTAATCCTGTTGTCACTGGGATCAAAACTGGGATTTCACAACTCCTGCAACCAAAAATGCTACCAAACTGTAATGGCTTTTGGACACAGCCAGTGTCAAAACAGAGGATGCTGCTCTAGAGAAAAGCTGTGCTCCTCTCCCAGTACTTCTGCTGGCTGTGCAGGAGACAAGTCTTCCCACCCCAAAGGCACGAGGGTCCATTAGCTGTGATTCAGGGTCATGTTTGTTGAACACAAAGACTCCTCCAGCCTTTGGGAACCTGCAAAAATATTTGTGAGTGCGGCGACAGTACACACCGCAGCACGAAGATCTACCTGTGAAGGAAATGTCTATGGAGAAGCACATCGTTATTGTCCTCTTTTGAAAACATGCTTTATACAACCAGGGCACTGGACTCTGGTAGCCAATTGCCAAATGTAGGTGCCAAGTGAGCGAAGGATGCAGCACACAGATTACCCATGGGCTGGCTGCGGTGATTCAAAACTCCTTAAAAACATGAAGGAGAACATGCTGAGGACCTGGTCCCATGCCAGGGTTTGTGGTGGGGATGCCAGGATGCTGAAAAGCCATTCCCATCAATTCAGTCCCAAGCTACATCTCCTCTCCAGGTGGACTGAAACAAAGAGGCCAGAAACTGAAGCTGGGTTTGTGCAAGATTTTGCACGGGAAACAGGGAGCAATGGCAAGCTGGGGGGAAGCTCTGCAATAAACCCAACTATGGGAAAGACACAGTGCTCTTTGCTCCCACAGCAACACCCAGAGATACACCACCCCTGAGGACTGCTCATAAATCCCACCCCAGCCCATCTTTGCTCTCCAAAACATCCCTGGAACAAAGACTGCTGCTACCTGCCCTGATGTAACCAGACCTTGTCCTGGTGAGCTTGGGAGAACAGCCCCCCAGGAGAAAAACCTGGCCACAGTGTCTGCCTGGTGTCTGCCACAACACTCCAAGTGGTGCCCAGTTCCAGGGATCTTACAAGCTTTTCTTCTCCCCATGTGCTTGCAATGTGTGTTTTCTTTGGCTGCCTCGCCCCAACCTCCTTTTCATTTTTAATTTTTGTATTCAATCACTTTACACACAGCAATTGGCTCCAGTTGGACCGGACACAGGTCCTCACTTGTTCCAGCCAGAGCCATAGACTCAGAACACGTAGTGTTCTGAGTCATGAAGAGGAGGAAAATGCAGACAGAGAAGAAGTGACTGACAGACCCAGGTAGACAAAGGATAAGGCGAGTGGAGGGGACTGGGTCATGGGGATGCTGGCCTGAGGAGTCTGTGCAGCTGGGTGAGCTCCACTTTTCTCAAACAGCTTTCTGTTGTCCACCCAAAGGAACATAATGTTTTTTAAAAACCCCAGCAGATCACAAGTGCCAGCTGAATACAAAATGCAGTGTTGTTCATGGTTGGGTTTTTCATCCAGGACTGGTTTTGACTGTATTTTTCCTGTTGTTCATTGCCACTTGCGGCGTGCGCGTAAGCTGGTGTCGGCATGCTCTGGTGAAATGAGACATTGGTGGTTTGGTTTGTTTGCCCTTCTCCAGGAAATGTGGCTCATGTGGCAGCCTTGTCCTGTCGCTCTCTTCTGCCTCATCATGTGAATGCAGAGGTTGTGATGGTGTCTGTGCTAAAAGCCATTACAGACCTGGACAGAAGGGATGTACCCAAGACCATACAGAGGACTGGGGTGAAGATGGGCACAGGATTTGGCTCTTTGCCTCAAGCACAGCCTCTGTCCTCACACAGGGACAAGAAACTCATTGCCATGCAAGCCAATGAGGGAACTTTGAAGAGTAAATCCCTGAAGTGGTGGCCATCCATACGCCACACTCTGCACCACACCCTGCATCTGCACTGGGACAAGCCTCGTAACCCAATGGCAATTAACAGGCACACTGAAGTTGGCTGAAGAGTTAGATGACATCCCTACCTTCCTCCTCCTTGTAGTGCTTATTGCTTGTGAAATGTCTGCTATGGGACACTGCCAACTTTGTTAAGCAGGATTCTATAACAATCTTCACAAACATCAGTGCTCTCACCTATAATGTCACCAATGTCCCTAGGACTAGGTTAAAAATCTCCAGGTCTTAAGGCTAACATGGTTTCTCAAGATCTCTTTTCAATTTTGCTTTGGCAAGTCACTTACTATTTACTTCTATTGATTTTACAGCATGGAAGGGTCCCATTATGAAATAAAACACCTCTGAGCAAAGACACATATTGCTTCAGAATGCTGACCAAACACACACCAAAAAAACATCTCAGCCACTCAGAAAGGTTCAGAAATGAGCCACAGAGCTTGTCCCTGCCCTTGGGGGATTTCCCAAACTTATTCTTTGATCACCGTCTTTCTAAGCCTTGCATCACAAGCAAAACCTTGTGTCACAAGCAGATGAAAGGAGATGCCTTTGAGAGAGAAAAGACCATAGTCACCCCTGTTCCTGGCACTGGAGGAGTTAAACCAGAAGCACCTCTGAGGGGCTGGAATCCACAAAGGTGTGCAAATGGCAGCCAGAGCACCAGAAGTGCTGAGTTTGCCCAGGGACTGCTAAATTCCTGCCTCTCCCCATGCAGTTGACATCTCCATCCCCACCAGCTTGCTGGCTGCCTTCCCTTCCCTGCAGAGCTGGGAGAGAGAAATGAAAACACAGATGACTATGAGGGAGAAAACGCTCCGAAAAGGTGGTTTCTGGCACAGGAGGGTTTGCCATGTCATGGGCACTTCCTGGCTTCAGCCCTACAAACAGCTCCCACCGAGGTAGCCAGCAGCCTGCGAGGAGGAGGATGGAAAAGCACCTCTGAGCGCTCCCTCCCAGCACTCCTCCTCCCCAGGGGGAGCTCCGCAGACACCCTGCACACACACACCCCTGCTGTGGTATTTAACACAGGGCTGTGGGGACTCTGGTGCTTTCAGAGGGCACGGGCCTCGAGGGGTCACAGACCCCTGCAGTGGGAGCAGGGAGAGCACAGGGAATACATGACCTGGTCCTTGCAAAGCTGCGTTAGAGGAAGGTCTGCAGCTGGCCCTATTCCCACAGCTGATCCAGTACCCAACAAGGACAATGGAGGGATCACTCGGACAGTCTCAGGATTTTCAAGCCGGTCTGCAGCAAAGGTGTTAAATCTTTAGACAACTCTTACCAAACTCCAAGCCCAAGAAGCAGTTGGTGCCCCAGAGAGGACAGACAGCCTGATCTGAGAGATGGGTGAATATTTTGCAGTCGCTATTTAAAAACGGGACATGAGCAATTTATAATGAAGCAGTGTCACCAGCTGGCATCTGAAAAGCATTTCCTCTCCATCAACAAGCAGAAGAGAAACTGGAGGGAATTGTGTGAAACCAAATTCCGTTTGCCTTTATTTATAAAATTATTCCCCAGCTCAGCAGCTGAGCAGCCTCAGGATAGTTTTTGGGGATCAGGGTTCAGCTCAGGGTGTCCCCTGAGCCAGCAGCAGCAAGTGCTTTAAGCCCTGTTTGTGGTGTGATATGGTTCAAAAGCTTGCCAAGACAGCACATGTGTATGAGTGTTGGCGGTGGAGTCATGCTCATGTTTTCTTAAGCTGATGCTATGTAGGAGATAAGAAAATTCAAATCTCATATTTGTGGGCTTCATGCAGCCATGCAGAGAAAGAGAAACAGCTTTTCTCTACCTTTGAATCTGATTTGCCCATTATCTCCCAGCTCCTGTCCTCCAGCCTGGGGAATAATTGGGAATACAGATCTCTTTATAATTCTCCTCCATAAGCACATGAGTCAGAGCTGCTGCCTTCATTTGCAGGTAATCACACTAGTGAATGCAGCCACACTAGTTCCTTGCCTTTTAGCATCCTTAGAGGGGGTCTTTGAAGTTTTAATGCTTTGGATCTGAATTAGCTCTTTCAGCTCATTGTTTATGGCCATTTCTCCCAACCTGAAATAGGTCCCACAAACTCTCTGGTAAGCTGGATGAGAGATCATCTAATTCCAGGGGAGCTTCTGGAAGTGTCACTGCCCTCTACTCAAAACAGCATCATCAAGAACATTTAGCTTCATGATTTTCCTGTCATTTAATGTCACAATCACCCCTTCCATGCCCCTGCAGCTATCAGGGAGTCCTGGGGCCTGTGCGAGTCACCCTCCTCTGTCACAGAAACACACTGTGCAAAGCATGTCCCCTCTGTCTGGGCAAGGGGAGGGGAAAGGTAACGTGCTGCATTGCTGCATAAGTGATAAATCATTAAACTGGTTCCCTGTTCAGCTTCACTGGACAGTAGGCAGACAGTGCTGAATTCACTCCTCAGTTTTCATCACTCCTGTGGCTCTGCTCTTCAAAGGCATCACCATTACATACCTGTGATGCCACTCCTCTTTTGTAATAGGAAATCTGGTTACTGAGAGGACAAGACTTGCCAGAGGCCACAATGTCCACTCAGAAGCAATGCAGGGAACTGAACAGGTCAACACTGTGTGACACAGAGCATCCTTCCTCCTAGCAGGGTGTAGGCAACCCATGGAGGGAACAGCACTGCAATTTATAACTGCCCCTAAGTACAAAGCACTTAAAGCAACTTGCAACCTGACTCATACCAGTCCCTAGCATCATTTATGAGTGAGTGGACATTTGCTGTCAGTCAGGTTCCTGGTGTTGGATAGCAGGAAAAATTTCTTCACCAAAAGGACTATCAAGCATTGGAACAGGCTGCCCAGGCATGTGGTTAAGTCACCATCCCTGGGAGTATTTAAAAGCTGTGTAGACGGGGTACTAAGGGACATGGCTTAGTGGTGGACTTGGCAGTGCTGGATTTGATCATCTTAGAGGTCTCTCCAACCTTAATGATTCTGTGTTTCAATGATCTCCCAATGCCATCAGTGATCCTGCTCTTGTCTCTGAAGATCCTGGTGCAGTAACATGGGAGGGAAGGGAATTAGAGAGCAACACTCCTCACACCTCCAGCCACCTCCCAGAGCTTTCAGCTTTACTAAGTCAGGAGAAGCAGCGCTGTCCCATCAGATGCCATGGGTGGCTATAGCCCATGGCTCTGCACTGCCCAAGTGCAAGGCTGCACTGAGACCACACAAATAACCATTTAACCCCAGATAACAGTTTAACTCCCACTGAATTCCATTAAAGGACTGAACAGCAGCTATCTGTTGAGTTCCACGGGGAAAAATACAAAAGCAGCAAGCAAAGGAGCCTGTTGATTTAGGAAGGGTGACAGGTAGAAAACAGCTGTCCAACTAAGTTGAGGAGCACTCAGAAGCGTGCAGGGCCCACTCTGAGCCTTGCTAGACAAGAGCGCTCTGTGCACGGAGAGCTGCAGGACTTCCAGTTCTTCCAGAAGTCCAGTTCTTCAGCTGCTGTTCTCTGCCAGATGCCTGTGGTCACCAGCTCCAGGGCACTGGCAGCCAGGACAAGATGACCAGACCTGCCTCTTCTCTCCTCAAATCACAGAGTTATGCACATTGCTCACCGGCTTAACAAACTGTTTTAAATTAAACATAGATCTCTTTTTTTTCTTTTTTTACCTGAAGGTTGCAATGCTATCTGTGCTACTGCTAAGACCAAGAGGGTATGTTAAATTCCTGTCCTCTTACCCAGGGCCTGAAAGAAAATCATGGCCAACAGGCAGAGCTAATTCAGTTTGTACTCTAAGCCCACACAGTCCTCAGTGGTTTTGTTTTAGCACCCAGAAACCCGTCTCCACGCACTTTCATGCTGTTTTACTGATGAATCTTAACCTTTTCCCAAAGGACTTCATTCTGCCATCACTGGCAGGGGCCCTGGGTTTATGTCCTCTTTGCTACCTTCAAACCCTAACCATGAGCGCTGTGTTAGGGCCACTTTTTGCATTCCCATAATATTTCTGCCACTTTCCCCACACAGGCACTGTTTAAGGAGACTGCCCTAAAACCCCTGTATACTTCTGGCTAAGAGCTTCAGAAACTTTGGCCTTTTTCATGCCAGAGCACCCTGCTGCTTTCATTTCTGTTCCTGACTTTCCTGAAGTTGGGGAGTTTACCTCCTCCCCAGCCAGAACACCTCATGATGCCTACTATGACAGACCCACTGATGTTTTTAGGAAGATGCACTGGTGAGTTGCTGGAACAAATGCCTAGCAGCTGGAGCAGGGCCTGGAGAAAATACATCCTCCATAAAATCCCTCTCTACAGCTGATTAGAGCTCAGCAGGCTTTTCTGCTGAGACACCAATGCAATCCTTGGTCTCAAAGAGGGACTTTTCAATAGTCTGAAGTGGATTGGTTAGTGAACTAAGCACTGGACTGGGAACAAGGCTCCCACTTTTCAGCCCCAGGGCTGTCTGCAGCTTTGGTGCCAACCTTGAAAGCCATCGAGTCAGTTTTTCATGAGTTTCTGCGCAGAGGCTGCTCTCAGGCCATGTGTGCACTGCCAGCAGCACAGCCAAGCACAGTTATCCCAGGTGGCTTTAGATGAGTTACCACGAGTGCTGGAAGCAGCCCAGCCCCAGGTGTCCAGATTCCAGTGCTGTGGACTCAGCCCTCTCCCCCCAGCGTGGAGCCAGAATCCAGGCTCACCCCAGGGAGCTGGGAGGCTCCCAGTGCAGCAGAGTGTCACCAGGAGAGACATCCCACCACACCACTCAGCCCACAGTTCACATCACTGCAGTCTGGGGGTTGGACAGTCAGGGCCAGCTAAATTAAAGGCCACCTTAATTTAACGTGTGAGTGCAGTAATACAGACCTGCCCAAACTCTGCTGCTTGGTGCACCTCCAGCCCCTCATCCCAGACATACACCTGGCCAGGCAGGTGCTTCTCCAGCCAACACAGCGAGGGGAAATGCACCTCCAATCAAATCTTAAATCTGTTTTTCTCTTACTCCTGCCTTCTCTCTGCTGGTATTTTTTGGTCCCACTGCATGCTGGAGCTTCTGCAGAGCTGTCTGATGTGTAGAACATGAAGGCAGCCACAGGCCCTGCAGTCAGAATCTGTGAGTCTCCAACAGCAGCAGGTTGGCATCTTCTCAGAAGACAGCACTAGCAATCACCCCAGGACAGAAAATTATGTCTGAGTGTGTTTGAGGTCAGTCTGCCCTGAGCTCTGTCAAGCCTCCCATTGAGGTCTCAGCTCGTATTTACCAGTTCCTTCACTCCCCTGCAGCTCATGGTCATGCCTAGAAGGGAAATCTCTTTCCCCATTTTTACACACCGAATTCCCTCAGCAGGAGCTCCCTGCAGTGCAGACTGAGGCCCCACGGAGAGGCTGGATCCAGGGTGGGGGAAGCAAATACACTGCTGTCCAGAAAGCCAGAAACTGTTTTACCAGACCAGTCTCTTCTTCATCCAGCCTTATAAATCTAATGCCATTTTTTTTGCTGTACTGAAAAGTGACCATTTATTCCCAATCAACCCAAATTCTCTCGTCTGGATTCTGATCCTGGATCTCTGATTTTGTTCTTGAGGCAGAAGTTTCCCATCAACTCTCTCCAGGCTTGCTGCTTCGAGGGACCTTAAAATAATTGAATTGTTGTTTCATATTAGATGCTTGTATTCATTTGCCAAGTGTTTTTCAAATGAGATTCCTTCTCAAAGTAGGGTTTCAGAAGGGCTCCTTGAGGCACTCCATGTCACATAGAAAGGGAGTAGTTTTCCTCCCGTGCTCAAGCTGCCTTTAGGATTAAAATGATGCAGGCAAGATAAAATTAAGGTGTCTTTGTTATGAGACTGTCAGAAAGGACAAAAGTGGGAGATTTTGGCAGGGCCAGCAGCAGGGAGGTGATGCTCTCAGCAACCACTCGAATAAATGGCAGGGAGTGTGCTGGACTCTGAGTGGTTAGGGACTACCAGCCTTGTGCAGGGATCATGCACCTGGCCCAGGTATTCGTGGAGGCAGGGAATGCCACCTGAGACCAGTACTGTGGTTTGTGGAGTCTGTGGGAAGGCCCCTGGAGTGTGGAGTAGCCCTGAGCCCAGGCAGTGGGACAGGAAGATGCTTTTGGGGCACTTTGTTTCCAGCTCTCCCTTTCCCACCGCTGGTGCTGCCCTGTTTTGCTCTGGTGCCCGCTCTCTTCTGCCTGTGGTGTGCCACACTCTGCCCAGCTGTGGCAAAAGTGCTGGACCACTGGCTTTCCTAAATCAGAGATGCCAGTAGCTTATTTGCCCGCGTCAGCAGAGAAAGAATTAATGTCACAAACCAACCTCAGCACTAACGGACATGGAAAATTGGCAGGGAAGAGAGTGCCATAATTGCAGCGGCTGCAGCAGCATGGAACAGTGCTGCCTAGAGACACACATCAAAGGAAAATCCCTGCCGACCTGGCTGGCTCTGCCATCAGCCCTGCTTCCCTCCTCCATCTTTTGTCTCCTGCCCTGAGGGTGCCATGAGCCAGAGCGTGCCTGCCAGCCCTTCACCTCTGCATCCAGACTGGGACATAAACAGTGTGGCTTTAAATAAGGGAAGAGTGGCAGGGCAGAGACAGGCGCCGCCTGAGTGTCTCCAGGGCTCCCAGGGATGGGTGCTGTCCTTCCTCACACCCCAACCACCTCCCCACAACCTGGGCAGTGTTAAATAGAGAAGCCTGTTTGGGGACAACTGGGACCGGGGCTTTTCCAGGGCTGGCAGGAGTCAGGGGACAAAGATGAGAGCCACACACAGGGCAAATGGAAAAATCCAACCAGCACACCTTGCTGGTGGCTAACAGAGGATTATTCTTGGCCACCCTCACCCTGTACCAAGGAGGAATGCTGTAAACACTGTCCCAGGGCCTGTCCTGCCTCCTGGTACCACTTCCCAATTAATCAGCATCCTGAGTTACAGGCAACACCTTAGTAATGGGAATAAACACTCATTTGCTTAATCATATTCCCGGTGCCCAGATTCTCCATGGCCAGCAGGGGTTTGATGCATGCCATGCTCCTCAGGTCCATTCTCATCACCAGTGCAGCACCTTCACCTGTGACAGGTGGGCTCCCTGGGCAGGTCCTCCTGCCTAAGCCTGGGTACCTTTCCAGTCCCTGCACTAACCACCAGGCACTGCTCCTCTCTAAAGGCAAATAGCAACCACCACAAACAGGCTTCACTCCTCTCCTAAGCAGAGCAGGAAATAAACAGCCACAGCATATTTGTGCCCTCTGCTGTGAAGCTGGCACATGGGAAAACTGAGGGAACATGAGCTGGGAGTCAGGGATGTGCACAAAGAAATGATCTTTTGGATTCAAGAGAGGTCAGAAGCTTTAGGAGCTTCAGGAGAGTCCAAGAGATATTCCAGCAGAGAATATTGTGCAGGGAAAGGTATAAAGTCCAAAAGGAGAAGAGGAAAGATGAGCTCCCAAGAGAAAGGGATAGGCACAACTTGAATGTAGTGTAGAGTGGCTTTTTGAATTGCTTTACCTCCACAGCCCTCCCTGATCAACACCCCTACGTGTGTGTCCTATGCCGAGCACCACCACACAGCCGGAGAACACTCTGTGGCAGCTGAGGTGACACACAAACGATTGAGGTGCTGTTGAATTACTGAATTATCCAGGTGCTGCCAGCTCACTTGTGGAATAGTTAAATATACTGCTGTCCCTGTCAAGCAAGGGTGAGGAGCCCAGGTCGTGTCACTTTGCCCCTCAAAGTCAGTGACATTGCTGTGAATACAACCCAGGAGCCCATGCCCGTCCCTCTGCCAACCACCAGGCACGGCTCCTCCCTGATGTCTAATAGCAACCACCACAAATATGCCTCACTCCTCTCCTAAGCACAGCAGGAAATAAATGGCCACAGTATATTCGTGCCTTCTGTAGAGCTGCTGTTCAGTTCTGGCGCTGCCCTCAGGGGAAAAGAGGGTCTCTTGTATGACACCAAAGACATTACTGGCCACAGAGTGATGTAAGCTTTAAAAACGAAACAAGCAGAAACAATAAGGAAGACAAACCAGCCAGCAGCAAGCACATGATTTTCATAGGGAACAGCAGGATCTGCAATCAGGAGAGTCAAAATGCTTCTTCCTCTGCCTGGGAACACTGGGAACACTCTACCGCGGCACTGTAGGTTGATTTGTGGGCAGCTAAATACGTGTGAAGCAGAGATTTTTATCATGGCCCTGGGCAGGGCTGGGCACTTCACATCTCTGCTTTTAAATAACGGTACTTTATGTGTCTGAAGTGACACCTCGGCGTGGGCAGAGAGCTCAGGTAGTTCAGCAGTAGGTGCCGTGCAACGAGGTACCAACGTGGGTCTCATGGACACATCAGTCCTCTACTCCTGTATCAGTGTCCCCCAAACTATGGTAAAAGAGAAACTAAGGTTCTTCGTTTCCAGGGATCTCACTGAGCCCCAGGGATCCAAAAATCCCACCTGAATAAGATCATACCTCACTCACACAACTCTTTATGGACAGAAGCACAAGGGATACAGCAGGGTCCACCAGGAAACTCAGAACTCCAGGGAATGCAAAGCCCCCAGCGATTGGTTTCATGGAAACACCAGGGACAGAGAGGCCTGTGGTGGGTTTTTCACTAGAGAATGGACAAGGCTGAGCAGCTTGGGTTTGTCTTGGAAGTTTTTGCATTAAAAGAACTCCTTTTTGGAGTGGGTTCCGCAGATCGTCGAACAAGGCGAG
>NW_008239758.1:5482132-5488004 GCF_000691975.1 Corvus brachyrhynchos | reverse complement strand
CAGCAGATGGACAAAGCAGGCGAGAGCTCTTATTTTATATTGGAGAGATCTTCAAGATAGAAGGACTGGCTTTTTTTGCACACTGACACCGGGGTAGAACTGAAATTGAGTGGCTTCAGCTGAAGGAGACACCAAGGATTTTAACACTGAGAAGTAAGTTGGGCTCTTGGTCCTTGCTCTCCTCCCTCCATGGGAGTGGAGTCTCCCCCAGAGCTGACCACCCAGGCTGGCAGCCTGCAGCCCTGGCAGGGCTGGGGGAGGGAAGCAGGGAGCATCATGGCCCGCAGCAGCTTAGTTTAATCCCAGCCCCTGATGCACATGCTGCCCTCCTGAAGAGTTTCTTTCTTGCAGCTTGAACACTCCACGTTGTCCTTCCCCACCATTTTGCAGGCAAGGTCCTTCTCCTGGCTGCTAGTGTTAACACAGGTTTCCCTTGTTCTGTCCCTTGAAATTTCCAGTAAAGCGCCTTTAATACAATCTCTCTGTGGCTGCGCTAATTATGTGTGAAATATTTTTCCCCCCATAAACCAAAGAAAACAAATCAACACAGTAAGATCCTTTCTCTCGGGCTGTTTGGCAGGTCTCACGGTCTTCAAAAAAGTTACCAAAGGTCCACACAGTCTCTGCTGTCTTTTCAAAACAGCTACTTTTGGGTTCCTGTAAAAGGACCCAACAAAGGAAAAGGTGAAACAAATCACAAAGCCCTGAAAGGCTATTTCCCACCTGAGTAGTCCCAAGCCAAAGGACAAGCTGTCTGCTGAATGTTTGTGCTACGTGTGGGGGCTGAAGAAAGCAGGGATAAGGGGTGGGGTAGCACAACCCCACAGCCCTCACTCCCTACTGTGAGGATCTCCTCGGTCTGCTAACTCTGCTTCCACCTTTGCAGCCTCAGTTGCTGCTCAGTTCCACTTTCTCATGCAGTGGATCTGGCTTTTCCTTGCCACACAGGACACATATCCAGCCTTTTCTAATAGTGCTGAGGAAAAGAGGGGACAGAAAGTGAATGGCCCACAAGATGAGGCATGGCTGTCACTCCTTCCATGCCAGAAAATATTCTTACATCTTATTTTTTTTCCAAAACCAATACCAAGCAGTTACCACTTAAGGGAACACTATCCCCATATTCAGGAGTTATTATTTGAAAAGAAGGAAGGAAGGAAGGAAGGAAGGAAGGAAGGAAGGAAGGAAGGAAGGAAGGAAGGAAGGAAGGAAGGAAGGAAGGAGCGAGCTCTGGGAGCAGCTAGTCTTGAGGCTGTGACTATGCCAGCTCTGTTATCGCTCACCTGAAGGGTCCTGGCATTACATCAGGTTTGGGCTCCCAGCCCATTCTCTCTGAGGTGGCAGGTCACCTCCTGGGGACAGTGACATTACCCCTGCAGCCTGACATCAGCATCCATACATCAAGTCTCACCTTCTTGCCCACTCTCAGCTCTCCCAGGGCTGTGAGAGTCAAGTCACCATTACCTTGACCCTCAGAGGGAGCGGTTTTGACACGGTTTTGGTGCAGTGGCTGTGCTGGAGCAGCACCATTCCTGAACAGACATCAAGGCTCTTGCCCCCAGGCCCTCAGGCAGCTCTGCTGTAGTATAAAAGGCAACTCACTCATGCATTTTGCTGAAATTCTACACCATCAGAGCAACGCTTGCCATCTGCTTCTCTGAAGAACAGGATAAATCTCACCCAAACCTCAAAGAGGCAGATTAAGACTGTGAGTAGAGCCATTCCTCTGCCTCTCACAGCTACACGGGACAGGACTGGCCAGGGGCTTCTGCAGCAGTGTGGGGTGTCCCAGACTGAGCCCCAGCAGCTGCCCCAGCCCTGTTCACAGAGGCTTTTTCTGGGAATGCTGTATCTGGCAGGGCCCTTCCTACTTCACAAATATTGACTCTGGGATCTCAACATCGCGGCCGAGCAATAACATTTCCAGAGATCCTTGATCTGCAGAGCTGCTCTGATGAAGATGGGGGGATTTGGATTTTAGTCCTTTACTTTCCTCTCCACTCTAGCAACTCCTCAGGTGGACCTGTCCAACCCTGATCCAGATTCAGGCACCAGGAACCTCTGGAGAGAGGTACAGAAGTGCCTCCTGGAGCTGTAGCCACCTCTTTGCAGGCCAGTGAGGGATGTTTCCCAAAAATGCACAGATGCCAGGAGGCAGCAGTTGTCAAAGAGAGACCTGTTTAGAGTTCCAAGCACGGTCCCAGCTGAGTTTTCAAGAAAGCAACAGCAGTCAGTAAAGCAGAATTGTACAGATTGCTGGGAAGGTGTTCTGAGGACTTCTCCCCTGCAGCCTCATTGGTCAGTATTTGGCAGTGGGTGCAGATCTAATCCCAGCACGGATGCAAAAACCTGGGGCAGCTCAAAATGTTCTCTCCTACCATGAGCACAAGCCAAGGCAAATTTTTCTTACCAACCACACATGTGCCTCAACCCAGGCTCAAATCTCTGTTGTTCATCTTATCCACCTGGAAACTCAGCAGAGAGCAGAAAGAGACATCAGCCTGTGGGAAGGGCCCAGCAGCACCAAGCTAAGGAAAAGGAGGAGGCTGTCTGGAGGTGTGTTCAATTATAGAGACCCATATGAGCATCTCCCTAACTCTGGATGCTGCTCTGAGAACCCCAGTCCGGGGCTGGGGAAAGGATGGGAGGGTCACAACCTCCTCTCTAACCATGGTCTTACTAATGGAAGGTTTATCTGCCCCCCTGAGTACCCTGAGTACTCAGAGCTAAAAGGTGAGGCAGGTTATATATTCCACCGGCAGAAGAGGTGTGCTATTAGGAGTAACCCTGAGGATATTTCTGGGCCTTCTGACCTTAAACTCCAGCTCCACCTACCCAGCCTACAATCCAGGCAGAGAAATGTCCTCTCTTCTGCAGCAAACAAAAACCCACATTTGCTGAAGACTGGAAAGCAAAGAGTGAAATGCTGAAACCAGAGGATGAGATTTCATAGTTAAACTGAAAAAGAAAGAGAAAAACTAATAGTAAATGTAAAAGAAGTGGAAGGAACAAGCTACCTCTCACTGCCAACCCTGAGGTTGGATGATTTATCGAGGTTTCCATGTGTCATGCCTGAAGAAGCCCTCTACACTCTTTTCCATTTGTACAGGTCTGCAACTGAGTTCTGACAGCTCCAGCAGTTGCAGATAGCAACATCCAG
This sequence comes from Corvus brachyrhynchos, assembly GCF_000691975.1. Classification (NCBI taxonomy): domain Eukaryota; kingdom Metazoa; phylum Chordata; class Aves; order Passeriformes; family Corvidae; genus Corvus; species Corvus brachyrhynchos. Next base: position 5,484,844 of record NW_008239758.1, on the reverse strand, counting down.
CACTGATCTTACATGCACATCTGGTGCATGTGGGTCTGTGTAATTACTGTCCAGCTGAGCGAAGCTTTTCGCGGGGTTTTGGTTTTGAGATTGACTTTTTTACAGCATTTTCTTGTTTACCAGAATGAAACCTCTTTCGCTTGCAAATTAAGAAGTGAGATATAAATGGGAAAGGGAAAATGAATATTCTGGGCAGGACTGAGGGGGTTAAGAGGCTCAAGGGGATTCTTGTGTTAATGGGATGACAGAAGAGGCTGAGTGCCCAAGAGATGAGTACACACCTCTTGCTGAGGACTGAAAACCAGTTAACTACTGTAAGAAAAGCCCACTGCCTGCTGTGAATGTTCTTGGACAGTCTGTTTAAAAAATGACCTCTGGGCTGTTGCATGCCAGCAGAGCCAAGGCTCCCTGCAATCCCTTTATTCCTTAGCTGAAGCTGCACAGCCTGGGGGATTCCTGGAAAGCTCTTTGCTACCAGATGCCTTGGCCTAGTCATCTGCAGGTACTTTAAAGCTACCAGCACATTGGCCATGACCTTCAGGGTGGGAAGTACAGAAGGTGCTCCTTCCTGATCTCAGGAGGAAGCATTTACCCCTCCAGAATTAAGTGACTCTGGGTGGGGAGCACCTCATTCACCCCTCAGCACTGAGATGCACAGGTTCATTCCTCCTGTTTTTCAGCAAAGCCTGGCCAGAGGACAATCCATACCCAGAGCTGTGGAGCAGCCCTTTCCATGGGTCTGGTTGCTGCTGGTGTTTCTGTTGAGATTTCTTTTCACCATCGACAAATCAGCTCAATATTCCTTGTGGAGTGGTATCAGTATGCTCAGGTCAAAAGGCTCTCCCGTGACCTCTCCCAGCTCCAAAACACCTGGCACATCCCACCAAGACCAGAGAAGCTTTTTGAAGAAGACAGATGAAGCTATACCTGCTACCAGAGCCTATTTGCTTCCTGCTCTTTGCACTCCCACATCCCCTTCCTGCCTCTTCCTCGCTGTCCTCAGACAAGCAAACACCTTCCACTGGAACAAAACAAATTCCATAAAAAACCTTGTTCGACAAAAAGAGCAAAGGAAACCCCAGGAGAAACTCTCTGCAGAACTTCCCCTGAGCAGCACATTTCACTGGGGGTCGGGGAGCCCTCCAGGCTTCCCCACTGCCACAGGCAGAGGTGGCCAGAGCCCCTTGGGAGCCCAGCAGGGAGCTGGGAGTGCTCAGTGTACGTCACCTCTTGCCAGAGCGAGAGGGTGCGAGACCGTAAATACCCAGGCCAGCAAACCTGCCGGGCTTGACGTAACCCCTCCGCCAGCTTCCAAGGTCAACAGCGACCTGTTTATACTGTGCAGGGCGAGAAGAGGCATTCTGGGAGAAAAGCAAACAGAGGAGATGTCCCATGCCCATACAAAAGGGGCTGTATTCCCGTGTTGCTTCGTCCCAAGTTGGGAGGAACATAAAATTAGCACTGTTTTCATTCATTCATTGTGCAAACATTCTGCTTGGTGCCCACCCCCACATTTTCTTGCTGAGCCTGCAAGTCTCCATCAGGGAGGCTGGGAGGGGGGTGAAGTTAGATTCAGTCCAAGCAGCTGATTAACAAGGTGAGGTGAGGGCATGAATGTGGCAAAAGGGGAAGAGAGGAGAAAGGGAGAGCCAGGAGTTGTGTGAGAGGACAGGGAGCCATGCACAGCATCGCCCTGGCCAAGGGAGCAATCCACACTGTGCCTCCTGTACAAAAGCTGTTTCACTGTCACCCGGGGATGGCCAGGAAGGCTGGACATGTGTCACACACTGTGAGCATGGAGCTGGGCAGCAGGAGGGACAGCAAGTCCCTGGTGCACCCTGGGCTCTGAAGTCACATCTCATCCGATTAACAGCCCTGTGCCACCCCAGGCTGCTGCCTCGCCACTGCCCTCTCCCCTCACCTAGGAGATGTCAGCCCATCCCTGCACCTCAAAACAGAAGAGCAAGCATCCCTGGGGAGCCCTCCAGAAGTGCAGAGGGATGAGCAGCCCCAGGACACCATCCATCCCCTCTGTGTGCCAAGCCCCAGCCCAAATGCTGGCGTGAGACTTGACACCACATATTTTAAGCTGGTGGTGCCCATCACCTCCAGACCTTCCCTTTGGCCATCCAAGGATGGAGACGAGGTGCTGGGCAGCCAGGATAAGCATAAGAGGCCTCATCTTGGTGATCCAGCGTTGCCCAGTGCCAAATTTTTGACCGAAGCTGTCCATCCCCGCTCCCTTGGTACAGCCCTGTTGCACAATCAGAAGAACACCAAGGGGACAAGAGAAGCAAAAAGAAGAAAATATTTTTTAAAATATTCATTCCAAAACAAACCCCTGTCTGTGTGCACCATCCCACCCGCCAGCCCTGGATTCTATTTTTGTCAGGGGATGAACACAGTGCCAAATTTTTGACCGAAGCTGTCCATCCCCGCTCCCTTGGTACAGCCCTGTTGCACAATCAGAAGAACACCAAGGGGACAAGAGAAGCAAAAAGAAGAAAATATTTTTTAAAATATTCATTCCAAAACAAACCCCTGTCTGTGTGCACCATCCCACCCGCCAGCCCTGGATTCTATTTTTGTCAGGGGATGAACAAGCCACAATATCGGGGTGGGGGCGAGCCCCGCTGTTTACGTCTGGCAGTGCTGGGGTGGGCTGTGAGCAGAAGGCAGCTCATTCAGAAGGCGCGTGAGGCTACTGGCCAC
>NW_008239758.1:5445529-5482000 GCF_000691975.1 Corvus brachyrhynchos | reverse complement strand
CCTGAGCCTCCTGGCCACTGCAGGTTCAATAGGTACTTTGTCCAGCACAGGAGGTTCAGGAAGGGCACCGTTTCCAATCCAGGATGCAAACAGGGCTGGGAGAAGATGTGTGTGTGTGTATGTGTGTGTATGGGGTTGGCTTTTCAAATATGGGGTGAGTTTTCCACCTGCACCAACAAGGCTGATATTCACACTGGAATAAAGGGGCGCAGGTGCTGGGCTTGGTGGGGAGGTCCCTCTGTGTCCTTTTTACCCCCAGATGTTGACTCTTTTCTTTTCAGTCACCTTCCGTGCTTTCAGGATAAACTTTCAGTAGACGAAGACTTTCCTGGGAGATTTTAGGCCCCTCTTAATTTTTAGCTAGAGAAGTGTCAGCACTGTCTCTTTTCATCCCTCCAGCAGGACTCCAAAGCAAGACCACACAATGACTCCCCTCATGGACCCAGTACCCAAGCTGTGACAGGGACATTTCTGTATTACACCACGCTTTCCCCATCATGGCATCTTGGCTTGGAGAAATGCAGAACCCAAATGTGAGGGTCAAAGCTGACATTTTGAGGTGGCAGCTTCACCCTTACAGAGCATCACTGCCCATCGCTGCTCCAGAAAAACAGCTTAGCAGAGCAGCAAACACACTCCTGAACTGCTGCAGGGCTTTGATGGCTTTAGAAGAGGGAAGAGGGCTGGGAATGCAAATGTTCTGGCTCTAACACTGGCTTCACCCATAGCCTTGAGCAAGGCACTTTGTTTCTCTGTGCCTCCGTTCAGTGTCGTGTCAGAGCTTCTGCAGCACCACAGGGCAGGGAGAGCTCAAATATTGATCACTGAAGGAAATTGTGACAGCTGATCAAGAAGTGTCTGTTGCAATGTCAGACAACTGACTGTAAAAGCATGAACAATACTTTTTGGACACAAGCCCAAAGGTCCTGGATTGACCCTGAATCTTCAGAACCTGATGAGTGTTCGTAGACTGAAATCGTGCACAGACTGAAATTGTGCATTAATTATTTACAGACTGAAATTGTGCACCCACTGAGCTACCTGTGCACAGAGCAGCTGGGATCCTACAGCCCCTTCTCATGTCCCCAGTGGCTTTCTTTAAATGTCAAATTAGATTTTAATAGAATGCAATAATTCCAGAAATAGTAAGTGTTTTAGGAACACAGTGCGCTCCTTTTCATTCTGTGAGTAAGCCAAGCTGAGAGCTGTGAGATGACTGCTCTGGTAGTTGTAGGGAAGGAGCAGCAGTTCACAGCCATGAGTGGTTTAATTAAAACAATTTTTGAAAGCAGTTTGAAAGGTTTACTCTTTATTCTGCCATTGTTCTATTTCTCTTTTTTTCCCTTCTCTCTCTTGGCTGAAAAGCCACCCAAGCCCACCTTTCATTGCTTTTGAAAAACTTCAACTATCACCTTAATTGACACAACCTTCTTCTGTCTGGTGTTTTTCCCTTTTCTGGCCATTTTCATTCAGTGACTGCTTCCACCATATAAATTCTGGATATTCAATAGTTTTCACAGAAAAGCTATTATCCGCTTTTCCTTGGCCACAGGGTTTGTTCTCTGTTCAAATATTCGTGCTCCCTGAAGGCTAAACTTCACTGGGAATAGACACAAGCCTCCTTTGAATTTATAATGACATGTAAAAGTCTTACCTAACTGCAAGCACTTTTGCAATGTGTTACCTGTATTTCAAAGAGCCATGAACTGTTGCTTTCCTGCTTTAAACAAAAAACAAAAGTCATCTATGTGACTTTTTTTTTTTACCTGGCCACTCCTCAGCTTAAGGAACAAACAAACACAAGAGCAGTTTATGAATCACAATTTCTCTGAACATATTTAGCTCTTTTTCCAATCGTTCCTGATGCAGACAAAAAACTGGGACAGCCAGCAGGTACTGAGCAGTTTCTATCCCCTTCCTGAAGCTGCTAAGAAACCACTCTGTGTGGAGCATCACATTTTCCTAGCTGGTCAGCTCCGAAGTGGAATTTTCTCTGTTCCCTGGCTTAAGCTCACCAAAGGTTCAAATGAGGATTTCTTTGCCAAACCACGGCAGCAGCAGAGGGTACAGAGGGCTCAGTTATTCCACAGCAAAACAACTAAACATGTACATTTCCCAAAAGATCTTTATGTTACGGGGAGAAAGGGCTGTGGTCAGGCATGAGCTGTTTCGGAGCGTCTCACGTACGTGAGTCTGAGCAAAATCAGCCAGGTCACATTTTATAGATCCTGTCTATGTGTCTTTCACACCCAGCTGGAAATACCGAGTCCTGCCTAGAGCATGAGCTGTCATGCCCTATCTGCAGTGTGTTTTACCTGTCTCCTTTCATTGCTATGGCTGCACCATGCTGCCCATGAGGAGACACCCCAGCTAGTGAGGGGGTGAGGCAGGTGATGCTCCAGCACAGCCCTGTCTGTCCCAGCCCACCCAGCACCTGCAGGTGGTGGCAGCCCTGGGATGGATCCAATACCCTTTGAGTAAGTGCTAAGGGCCCTGGTTTATCTCATCAGGTGGAGAATTAAATTTGACATGAACAGACAGCACTCGTATAGACTGTCAGGCTTGTGAGGTGGGGGAAGCAAGCACAGATACAGGCAGGGCAGAAAACAGACTGAGTTTACCCTCAGTGAGGAGCAGGACTTGGTGCTGGTGGATAAGAAGCTCAGTATGACCCAACCATGTGTGCCAGGCTGCATCAAAGGCAGTGTTTCAGATGGCAAAGACACTGTCCTTTCCAATGTCCTTTCCAAAGCTTTCCCTTGCTGCCCTTTTGACTTCTAACATATGGGCACGTGGCAAGTTTTGAAGTTAATATCTAGTGCTGAACTACTGGGGGGAAAAAAGGGGAATGGGGGGTGGGATAATCCAAAGGGAAATTCGCAACCAATATTCGGTATTGAATCTCTGAGATGGAATAAGGTACTTGCAGGAAGAAGTGAGGATCCATGCTCTTGTGGTCTGGGAGCATTACCTGTCAGGATGATGGATGCACGGCTGGTGGTTATGAGCCTCAGGTTAAAGAGTGAGGCAGTCAAGGAAGCAAGTTTTGAAATGAGGCATGGGGTCCAAAATAATTTTTGGAGAGAGGAGAAGCTATTATATCATAAACCAGAAAGCAAAGCAGGATGTTGGGAAAAGAGAGGGAAGTGCAGATATCAAAGATGATATTAAAAGAGAAGTGGAAGGAGAGATACTGAGGCAGCCATGTGGTTTGGGTGCAAGGAGGGCACAGGGGGACCTCCCTGTGCTCAGTTTCAGACTTTACTTTAGGCTGGTGGTGCTCTCTTCCATGTTAGAAATAACAGATTTTTCAAACAAAAGTGCTTTTCTCAACTGTGAATACCTCAGCGGTTTCTCACCTGCTCTCAGCTGTCATCTGGCCCCTTCACAAGCCAAGGTGTAGGTCTGCAGTCATAGACCCATCCCCTCCTCTCAAATCACAGTTTTTATCCCTCTCAAAGGTACCAGCAACTCCACAGGAAAAAAAAGACAAAAAAGAAAAAAAAAAAAAAAAGAAAACACACTACAGTCCTCTCAGCACTTTCTCACAGCTTCACTACTGCCAAGGATTCAGTTATGGATTCCTCCTCAGTTCTGGGGTAGTCTCTTCAGCCTCCACCACTAGTAGGTGTGTACAGGCTCTCCATTTCTCCCCAGTTCACCCCAAATAACCTTTAAGCAAACTCAGTCCCAAATGCCTCCTTTGTCTGCCTTTATATCACTTATCAGTTACTGATGCTCCAGGGGCTTCCCTTTTCCAAATGCAGAGCATCCCTTCCTTCCCTCCATCACCTGCCTCCCTCCCTCAGCAGCAAGTGGGGCCATGCAGGAGTTCCCTACTTTTTTTTTGCTGCTTTTGGGCTTCCCTGTGGAGCTGCTTCTTTCTGCTCAGACTGCAGTGATATTGACTGCACTGCAGACACAAATACTTTGCTCAGGTTCCTTAATTAGCTTCATCTTATTTTAGTTTGCATAAACCACGTTCTCTTTTTATTGCACAAACTATTTCTTCTCTCTCAACCACTTGTGGTGCCCCAGCCAGTTTGCTTCCAAACCAGAGGGCTAAATTTAATCCCCCCACTCCCCATTCGGCTTTCTCCATTTACAGTATTTTTTTGGTAATGCTTTTTTTTTTTTCCCCTTTCTTTTCTTTTCTGGGTTGGGTATTTGGTTTGGTGGTTTGTTGCTTTTTTTTTTTTTTCCCCTTCTTTCCAAGAGGCTGGGCTTCCTTTTCGGTCCATAAGCCCTCCTATTTCCCCCTGCCCCCTGGATGCCTGCCTACCTTTACTCTAAAATCCAGAGGAGGATCCAATACACTTAGATGCCAGCTCTTCAAGAGGTATCTAAGGAGGCTGACAGGAGTTTGATGGTCTCTTTTGCAGCCAGTGGCAGCTAATGTGGTCTGAAACCCTCTCTCTCTTTTTTGCCATTCACACACAGTACTTACTCTCCAAGCTTGCTGCTGCTGCCACTGCCTGAAAGGACCTGAAATACCACATAGGGAATTTTGATTTCTTCTGGGAAACCGGGGAAGGAAAAAAAAAAAAACCAACAAACAAAAACGCAGGAAAATTCATCTGGAGATTTTGAAGAAGACATACAATAACAGCAAGAAGTGGCAAGCTCTTTACTTCTTGAACACTGAAAAAGACCTCGTTTCTCTGCCAGGTGTATGGGACTTAGATTCTGGAAGCACTGCACTGAACTGTTAAAGGTAACGTATCGCACTTTCCTCCCTTCTCTCTCTTTGGTGTCTTTTCTTTAACTTTCCTAATTACTCTACAGAAGCAGGCTCTCAGTCAGTGGATTGGTTGTTTCCCTGGTGAGCAACCAGCAGAGAAATGTGAGAAAAGTTGTAAAACTGATTGAGCCAGAGCTTTTCCCTCCTGCAAGCAGCGCTGCTGTGAAGGGGAGCCTGTGCCTCACCTCGGCACAAAGGGTCCTCAGCAGCATCCCACCCGTTGTGGGGAGCAGACCTATAGCCAGGGGGAACACCTGTGTGCCAAGTTTGTTAGTTGGCTTGGGGAAGGGAGGGAAAGCAAGGACAGAGTCAGAGATCCTACAGTCAGAACCACGAGGTGGGAGAGCAGACAGGGTTATCCCCATTCTCCCTCCCCAACAGACCCTCCGACCCATGGGTGTGTGTTTGTGATGGATTCCAGCTGCCGCTGGAGCTCAGGTGATGTGTCTGATCCTGTTCCCGAGCTCTGGGGATGGTGGCTGCTGTCCTGCTGATTTGTTGCAAGTGTCCCAACCAGTGCCGGGGTTTCCTGTGGTCGTGGCTTTGCTCAGTGTCATTGCTCTGCCACAGCGCAGGCAGAGGGTGACCCCTGAGCTGGAGGGGTGTTAAGCTCTGGAGGGGCTGACAAATTCAGAAAGAGTGAAAAGAACCGAGATGCCCGAGGGTTTGACAGCTCTCCCCTTGTGTGAGAATGTCAGGGACTGGCGGCTGGCAGAGTCCCCTGGGTTACTTCCAGTGAGCTGCTCCGGGCGTTCCTCAGTACCTGCCCGTTTTCCGAATCCATTCACAGATGAAGCATATTTTTAGCAATAGTTTTCAGGGAGCTGAGCTCTTCTCCAGAAGTAGAGCGAGCAAAAAAAGGTTTTATTTGTCAGAATCTCTGTCAGAAGTTACTTATTTCCACTCATTTACTGCTCTTTAAGACTCTTCATTTAAATCCTGTGCTCAGTAGTGCTCTGCACACAGAAGAAAGAGTACATTTTAACCTTTCCCTTTTGAGTTGTTTAGCCAAAAAATGTCAGTTTGAAAAGCTTCCCTTGGTTTCTAAAATAGCTTTGCCAGATGTGGAAAGGGGAAAACATCCCACAACGAAATAGTTGGGAGAGAGGAATTTCTTAGCATTCCTCACTACTTTGGTTTTCATCTACAAGCTCCTGGTAAAGGATGTCGGCTGGGCAGAGGGGCCAGTGGTTTGGGGACTGAATTTCGTGGGGTTTCAAGTTCTGCAAAGGCACTATTGGAAGCTGAACTATTTCTTTCTTTGCTTTGGTTGTTTGATGTTATATTTTCCTGCTGGCTTGAAGGGACTGTATCTGCCTGACAGGTCAAAGGGGACGCTGCCCCTTTCTGAGATGTTTCAAGTTGTTGTCAGAATGGAAAAGGGGAGGCATCACCTCCCACCATCACTGGGCAGGACAGAGACTGAGCTCTTTCTGCAGCCTGAGCAGTCTTTGGGGGGAAGCTCCATCTGTTCCGCTTGAACTGCTGTTTAATGTTTCATATAATCACCTCCGTGTACAGTAGCCAGGTTTGACAGCAGCACGGGGGCTGGAGGATGGATGGGCAAAGAGAGCCGACAGGATAGGAAATTGAGGGTGTGAAAGAGGTGGAGGGAAAAACTTGCTAAGGAAAAGAGGACACTAAACAAAATTCAGCAGACTTAGATTCCATCAGAGCAAACTCTTTGGTTTTGAGCTCTTTTGCAAGCTCATTGCTATAAAATACTCCCCAATAAGTGAGGAATATTAAGACGTTTAGAGGAAAAGAGGATGGATGGTATCACTTAAAAGACAGAAACGAATGAAAAAAGATCAGATTGTTGTTCAGTGCTCTGGTATCACCCAGGGATGGACATAATGATTAGGAACACTGGAACTCCAAAGTCCACTCCGTTATTGGTCTTTACTCTCCTCTTCCCTCTCCGGGGCAGATCCTCTGCAAACATAAGTTGCACAGACCCGGTGACTTCGCTGCCTTCCCGTGCTGACTTACACCCGTCGGCAACGTGGGCCGGTGGAGAGCCAGCTGGTCCCATTTTAAAATCAACGGGACCTTTCTTAGCTGCCTGAGGCATCTTTTCCACCACCACCCGCCTCCGTCTCCTTGCTTCCCCCTTCCCTTGCCAGTGGTGGGATGGCTGCTCTACCACAAGACAACCTAACGCGAGTTGCTCTCCTCCGCCTCCTCCTCCTCCTCCTCCTTTTTTCCCCCCCACGCTTCCCGAGCCCTCTGCAGCCTCCACGTGTGGAACAAGCCGGGCTGTGTGTGCCGCTCTCAGGCAGCTTCCCAGCAGCAGCAACAAAAGCCGTGTTCATAGCGGGTCTGGACCATATAGGGAGCCAGCGCACGACGGCTGCCGAGCAGCCCAGAGCAGCCGGGGCTGTGTAAAGAGTGCAGGAGAGAGAGGGACAGCAAAGAGAGGGAGCTGTTATATATTTAAAAAAAAAAAAAAAAAAAAGTACTTGAGCCCAGTGCAACAACGGAAACCTTACAGTTTACTTTTAAAAACTCAGAGCTTCCTTGTGAGCGGGCAGAACAGCCCAGCCTGTGTGTGCGGGGCAGGACTGCGGGCTCTGCTGTGTGCACAAGGGCGGTGTGTGAGCTGCCTCCCTCCCCTCCCTCTCAATGGGCTCACAGTATAAATCTAAAGAAGCTTTTTGTTGGCCTGATGAATAGGCAGGGGGTTTTGTCGCGCTACCCGCGCAGCCTTTTTTGAGACGCTTCACACCGAGATTTTTTTTTTCCTTCGTGCGCTTTTCATTGGACTTCCCTTTTTTAAGAAAAATTTCCACATCTCCCTCGCATGACATTCTCCCTCCCCAACGATTGCTCCATACAGACCAGAGAGCAGAAGGGTGGGGGAAGGATGAGAAGTACCAGAATCATTCCACTTGCACACCCCAAGACCCTCCATGTGCTTCAGCTGTCGAAATGCCCTGAGGTGTTAAGTAGCAGCCCCGTGGACCGCCTTGCTCCCACTTCCTTCCCCTGCTTTACAAGCCCAACTGCTGTGCCATCGGCTGTAGTGATCTAATTCTCCCAAAGGCTCCAGCACGTTGATGGAGGCAGCTGGAGCCGTGTCACTGCTGTTGTGACCAAGCAAGGATAAGGGAGATGCTGTGCCTTGAGCATGGTGGTCACATAGCAAGGTCCACCAGGCGCCTTTCCCTGCTGTATGTGCTGTATGGAGGTAGCTTGGAAGCTGGCTTTGCCTGTGGGTTTCTGTTCTGGAAACTGGTTTTGCCAGTGCCTGAGGCTGGCTGAAGGGGAAACCTTGCTGTGCAGGGGAGCTGGACAGGAGGACAGCCACAGAAAGAGTTCTGCTGAGAGAAGGGAGCAAGAGATGAAGGTAGGGAAATGGGAGATCTCTGACAAGCATAATCCTCTGGGTTTTCACCCTTGTAGTTGTTCTTTATGTCAACCAAGGCATAGCAACTCATGGCTTTTCCATAAAAACCAGTTTATAGAGCAAGCCAGAGGACAATTGGAGCAGTTGAAGTAGGGAGAACTTTGGGCAAGACCCAAAATTAACTCAGGTGAGTGAATAGTCCTACCTCATTGCTCAGTTCCTGCCAGGTTGTCACTATGTCCTAATTGCTTGGGGGCTTATAATGGAAAGGAGCAGTGATGGCAGTGAAGAATTTGGGTTATGGGATGTCCCAGGAGAGGCAGGTCTGGACTGCTTGACCTGGAAGATGTGCTTGCTATGATATTAGTGAGGCACCACATGAGCCTTGAACACATGGATAGTCCTGGTTGCCAGCGTGTTATCAGGGAACCACCTGGGAGCCAGGGATCTCCTGACACACCTTGCTGTGGGGGAGCTGAACCCCGCCTTCCTCTGTGCCAGCAGAGGGTAGGGCAGGTCCTGGAGGAAAGGGACTCACTTCAACAGGGGCTGTATCAAGTGGCACAAGACAAAAGGGCATCTGCAGGAGCAACCACCTCGTATCATGGGGATGAAGTGATCAGGACAGCAAATTTCTTCTGGCAGGGTGGTGCTCACAGGTTAGGCCTGAGGGGTAAAATTGCCTATTAAGCCATGCCAAATAGACCTAGTGTACATTAGTGGGAGAATATGGAATGTAAATACTCATGCTTCAAGGCAGAAGGCAACCACTGAATGCCTCGTGTTAAAAAGAAACTTCCTCCTCAGCAATTTTCTCCCTATTTTTCGATGATGAGAACTTTGCTCTGAAGCTGGTAATATAGGTCTTGTCTAAGGCAGGATACTGGTCTGAACACACCATTGGTTTCATCTGGTCTGGCAATTTCCATGTGTCTTTGGCTTCTCCAATGCCCTTGGTTAGCAGTGGGCAGAAGACTTGGCAGAACACTTTATTATTTGTTTATTTAGTAGTGTAGACAACCACTGAAAGACAAAAGGAATCGTTTGTTGTGGCTGCAGACATACGGGTTTGACTTAACAGGAATAATTCGACAGGACACAAAAATCTGTAGGGAGAACTAAAAGGAAATAACCAAGGAACATCTCCTGCCTGAGGTTAGATCACAGACTGGATGAGAAAGGTGTGTGAAAAAAATGCACAGGCCAGCAGCTGATAAACAGATGAAAATGTTGCTGATCCCTCCCAGCTGGAGGTCCCATCCATCATTTGCACCTCTGCTGAGAGAGCAGTCGCTGTGCTGGTGATTGAATAACCTGTAATCCACAGCAAAACCTGCAGCTCCTGCTGGGATCCTGCACAGGGTCAGGGATAAGCACCCCTGGAAATCCCCAGGCACCACAGGCTTTGCACAGGGCGGGGCAGATTCAGTAGTTTTGCTGGCATAAATCTACTGACTTCAGAAGATTATTCCAGTTTAGCAGCCCTGTGGTAGAGCAGCTGTAGATCTCAGTACAATTAACATTACATCATCTGTACCACAGTTTCAAGGTTGAAATAATCATGTAGGTTACATATTGGAAATTACAGAATGGCTTTCATATAAATGACTAACTGTCACTGTTACTTACCCCAAAAAAATAGTTTCTCTGGTGTTGGGTGTATAAATAATACCCTGTACCTCTATAGTGCTCAGCTTCAAAGTAATACTTCAGTGCTGTACCACAACAAACACCCTCCCATTCTGTAATAGCTGGTCTGCAAATGATGTCTTTTCCTCTGTTGTAAATTACACCATGCAGTTACTGCCGCTGCTGCTATTTGGCTGGGGTTTAAATAATAACCTGTCCTCCTACAGGAGTTGGCATGTAAGCATCACCCTCATCCTGCCTGGCACTTTGGAGTGCACAGAACATCCGGCTGCTGCAGAACAAATTGCAGCTTTCCTGTCCACAGTATTTGCCCTCTAAATATTGCCCTGCTGTTTTGTATAGCACTTATTGTATAAATAATACCCTGCTGCCTCGTGGTAATTGATATGTAAGTGATCCCATCAGGCTGCAGGGTTCTTACTCTGCTAATACTGCCTACTACACCAGCACTGTGCAGAGAGGGACACTGGGCTCCCAGCTTAGCCCTTCACCGCTGATACTTGGGCCTTCTCTCAAAAAACAGGGTGGTCAGTGGCCACAGAGCTAATGCTACCGTGCAATCATCACTGTGTGCCAGCAGGAAAAGGGATCAGCCCTTTGTTTAGCCAGCTAGCCCGTGGGATTGTGACCCTTCCTTGCATCCTTCAAGACCAGGAGCCATTTTTCCAGACTCAGGGCAAAATCCTTGTGCCTTCATAATTCCCAGATTTCCTGCAGCATGTCTCCTGAAAAAAGCTCTTGAGGCTACTTAGAGCAGATATCACTTGCCAGTCCTGTCGTGTGGCTTCCTGCCTGTTACAGGAGCCATGGAAAGGATTCAGCACCACCAGTAATGTTGAGATGTGTTCAGCAAAGGACAGAAGGGTCTTCATTGCTCTTATGGTTCAGCTCTGAATCTGTCCAGCACTTTGAAATGCTCCAGACCAACCCCAGCATGCCCTTGATCCCCTCTGCAGTGCTGCATCCATTTCATCTGCAAAATCATTCCCCTATCAGCACAGCGATAGGCACGTGCACCTTCCTTTGTACCCATCAGCATATGAATATGTTTTGGGCCATTTTGGCCATTCTTTTGCCAAATCCAGGTAGGCACGTGGGTTACAGACATGACGAACTCAGAGTCAACCAAGATCTTCATTTCAGTTCACCTTCAATGCTGTGCTTCCAGCTTTCACTGGCACTGGCAGCATATCTGAATTATCTTGCCCAGGCACCATCATCCCTCTGAGAAATACAGCTTCAAGTTCAGTGTGGGCTACAAAGCCTTCCTGAGAAATAAGCTCTCGAGTGAGCTGGCCTCTGCTGAATATCACACTGCCCTTTTCCAGATTTTAAATCCTCACAGGATACCTCACTTCTGCTCTTGTTTTGGTCATTTGCATACAATTGCCATTGGCTTCCTACTTGAATAAGCACACGAAACTGACATAAACACATGTGCTTTATAAATGTTGTGCTCAGCCCTTTCTTTCCTGGATGCTAAGGTTCTACACTCCTCCTCCATCTACCATGGCACCTCATCTGTTCAGGAAATGGTGGAGAAAGGGTATTTTGGCAACTTCAGGATCATAGTCTAGCGGAAAAAAACAAGAAGGTTGGGGTTTTTATGCTTGAAATGGAAACTTTCTCACACTGCAGTCTCAGATTAACACTGAAACTTTACTCATTTCTCCATTGTGTGTACTGGCAAAAGTGAAGACAAATACATTGGTTGGCACCTTCTCTTCAACCCTGGCACAGTTCATTTCCAGTTTCTTCTATTCTCCAACTGGATTGTTTTCTGTTCTGTAACTTCAAGTGCAGCTGACTGGTTTTCTGTAAATCTGCATGCAGTTCCTCACCCATCAGAGATGTGTCTCTCTTCTGTGCTGTTGGGTATAATTAAACAATAATATTGCTAAACTGGTTGGGTACGAGGGTCATTAGATGCTCAGATAGCTGATTGGATTTATCTCCCTTATAAAATTAGTCCTTTTCCCGAAGTTGCTTTAGGGATTCAAAACCAGTTTTACAGCAGAGTACCCAAAGACAGAGAAAAGCAATTCTGCAAATTCCATTATGTGCCTTGCTCATCCATTTGCATCTCTAAATTCTGAAATATTGTGCACAGTTTGTCAGACCATCAGAGTTTTACTGCACAATTTTGACATGCCCAGAAATCTCACAGCATCTCACCAGAGACCACTGTACCCTTTGCTATAGTGTCAAAACTTGAACTCAAGATCCTTGAAAGCTCAGTTTAGAAGCAATCTGTTAAATTTGTTAATGACCAGTGGGTCTGGTGTCTCTTGCTCTCCAAAATACTTGCTTTTAGCTTTCATTCCCTTTTGCAACATCCTTATGGTGAGAAGGAGATTCACTGAGCTGTGCAGAGAGCAAGCACAGAGCTCACAGCCTAAGGGGAGAGGATGTCCAGCATGGATTTTGCACACCCCAGCGCCCACAGGAGGCTCGAGAGACTCCAGATATTGGCTGGACAAGGCTGGAGTCTGTATGGACCAAACTTTAAGGGCCAAAATGAGTATCAGTGTAGCCCCTCACCTTCCCATTATACTTTCATTAAAAATCATTCACTTAAAGCATGACTCATGCAACTGTGTTTGCGGGAATGCTCATCCTGGGTGTTAGAGAATATTTTTGGTTTGAACATTTTGCTGTTTTCCTGAACATCTCTCCTGTTGTGTGGTTTATTTCAGTGGTGCCTCAGTGTCCACTAATGCTGTGATGGCTCTTCAGTTGCAGCTGTGGAATTTCCATGACCTGCAGGCTGCTCTGTGACAGTGCCCAAATGTTATGTATGATTTGATCCAGTTCTCACACTGTGTGTAAAATCCATAGAGGATTTTCCTCTCTGTATTGTCTTAAGGAATCACTTCTTCTTCTGTCTGAAAGCAGAGTGCTCTGTGCTAACTTGTGGGGATTTAGACATCCTTTTGAGGGCTCTCCCTGCTGTCTTTTCAGGACTTGCAAGCAGTTACCTGTCTAGACTAGGTTTTAATAGAAGAATTTGGGATTAATGTTCCCAGCCTCAGAGTTAAATGGCGTCTTTACTACTGATTCCAGTGGTAACTGGATCTGGCCACCAGATAATTTACCTGCCCATCTTACTGGGAGAATGACAGGATAGGTTAAAATAAATCGTAATTATTACTTGCATTTGAATTGGTCTTTTATGCTAATACTATAAAATGAATTTTACTTTTATCCAGTTTCTCTTTGTATTGTTGCATATTTGAGTCAAAATACCAGCATAACATGCTCCAGGATCCAGTTTAAAGCCCACATCTCCTCCATCAATGCTGGACCCTATTTGCAGGTTTTAAACACATTGCCAGGCAGTTATTCTGCCTACAAGGGGATCTGTGTTGGTGCCTTTCTGTTCCTCAAAATGTGGGCACTGTTGGTTTTAAGGTGTCCCACATATCTCTGGAAAAGCAACATTTTCTTCTGCCCTTACAGAATACTTCACCAAACACTGGACAACGTTTCACCGCTCTCCCTCAACCACATCTCACACACAGGAATTTATTTACCTCTCAGAAAACTTGTTTTTCCCATCTAATTGCTGTTTGGGTTTCCTCCATACCTCACTTTCTCTTTTTGAATGTATGACAAATGGACTTTGCTTAGCAAACTGCAGATTTTGGCTCAATGGCAGCAGCTCTTCAAATGTCTGTGGCTTGTGTTAAGGTTACATTTCTTTCCCTTCACAGTCTGCACCTCACAGAATAATTTTATATTTCATGTAAGAACCTTGCTTTTATTCAGGATTCCCATGGTCTCCCCAAATTCACATTTGTGCTCTCTAGGCTTGGCCAGCAGCACACTTTCTGGATTCCAAGATCTCTAAGGCGGAGATTGTCTTCTGCTTGTGCTGGGGTAATTCAGTGGAGTCCTCAGATCTGAGCTGTAATTAAAGGATTATTGATATTATTGACCGTAGACTGAAACCCATTTTGGAGAGGGTAATTGTCTTCCTCTTGCTCCCCCTTCCAATGTCACATCCACACAGTTTTCTCCTAAGTTATACCGTACCTAAGCCCATTTATAAAATCACGTGTATGTAGAGAAAAGGATCTCTATATACAAAATATACCTTCAGGTCACAGAGTTTGGCTGTATTTCCAGTGCAGTGTCTCTGTTCTTTAGGGTAGTTTCTCCATGTGTTTGAAGGGATCAGACCTTTCAGTGTGGGCAGAGTTTCAAGAAGACACTGAGACCTCTTTTGGAAAAAAAAAGGAAAAGGCTGTGATTGAGTTTTGGACTGAACAATGGGTCCTATATAACTAAAAATTTATCCTTTTACCTTTGTTGCTTTTTTCAGGAAGTGTTTATTTGAAGGGTTTTCTTGGGGAAGTTTTGTCCTGAGCCACGATGGAAATCTCAAGACAAGGAATTGAAGCTCTTCTGCCACTTATTCTCTCTCTTATGATGAGGAGTCCCATTACCTTTCCTCCTGGGTGGATGAATACATCACCCAGAGAACAACATCCACTGCAGGGGGGGCGGGGGTCAGAGGCTGAGAAAGGACAATTTCTTAGGCATCTTTTCCATCACCTTGCTCCTTTCTTTCTAGCTCCCTGCCAGTCTCATAAAACAGGACTTAAAGCTTTTGAGGTCTCTGATGGATGGTCCTTCTCTGTGGCAGCCCCAAAACAAGCTCGTTTGGCTGTGAACTATTTTGTCGTTATCTTCTTTCTTGTCATGTTTTGTTCTCTGCTGTACAATTTGGCTTGGTTCTAAAGCACCACTATAGTAGAAAAACACAAGAGAGAGATTTATTTTCTGCCTGGAGTCCCTGTTGGTTTCTTCCCAAGAAGAAAAGGACAGTCTGAACCAAAGGCAGGAATTACTGTTTGGACAAAGTGACCTGACAAGGGCATAGGAGCAGTGGAGGAGTGTCTGTGCCCAATGGAAGTGCCCCTAGCTTGGAGAGCTGAGCATCCCTCAGTGTTCTCTGCACAGTGAAATCCCCTTGGAATGAATAACTGGTGCAGGACAGGACAGTTGACTGCACTCTATGCCCCAAAAGAACAGAGCAGTACTAAATTAAACAGAGAACTTATAGACTGAGCTAGTTAAATTAAGTTAAACACACAGTGTGTGCCTTAGTTAAGAGTGAAGAGAGCACTGCACACCAGAAGGGTCTCCTGCAGGAACAGTCTGAGCACACAAAAAAAGGAAGGAACTGTGCAGGGATGCTGTGCCATGAGGATGCTCAGAGGTCTGGAGCACTTCTTCTTTAGAGACTGGCTGGGAGAGCTGGGATTGTTCAGCCTGGAGAAGGCTCCAGGGAGAGCTTAGAGCATGTTCCAGTACATAAATGGGCTGCAACAGAGCTGGAGAGGAACTTGGGACAGGAACATGTAGTGACAGAACAAGAGGGAATGGACCCAAGCTGACAGAGGGCAGTTTAGATTAGATATTAAGAAGAAGTTCTTTCCTGTGAGGGTGATGAGACACCAGTACAGGTTGCCCAGAGAAGCTGTGGATGCCCTATCACTGGGAGGGTTCAAGGCCAGGTTGAACAGGGCCTTGAGCAATCTGGTCTAGTGAAAGGTGTCCCTGTCCACAGCAGAGGGGGTTGGCACTGGATGATCTTTAACGTCCCATCAAAAACCATTCTGTGACTCTATGACTACCAGGTGCCCTGAGATGGCAATGGCTGGGGGAGTGTCTGGGGATGAATATAGAGGGAAAACATGAAAGAAGAGATTATCTGGTGAGTTTTCAACAGGGCTTTAAGCCATCCACACACTTACAGGAAAGCCCCTGGTTTGTACAGCCAGACAGCAGCCCTGGGCACTGCCCCTGCTCAGCACCTGCCAGTTGCTTGGCTCTGTCCCTGGAAGGGACCAAGAGGGAGGGCTTTGTCCATGGTCCACAAAATCATTCACCACTGCTAAAGCTGTCAAGAGGGGGACAAAGTGGTCTGGGAGAGCTGCTCAAGGAGGAAATGAGAGGAGACAGTGAACCATTCTCCTGCTGTCATGCAGGAGGCAGTTTCGGGGGTGCAATGCCCAGCCATTGATTAAGTTTTCCTAGAACCAGAGATGGGAGTGAAAAGCTGCTTCTCTTCCTTAATCCTTCCTGTACCATTCAACCTCCTAGAGAAGTACAAGCTGGCATGGCTGTTTTGTGCTCAATTTAGTTGTCAGAAGTTTGCTGGCAGAGGAAATGGAGAAGTAGGAGAGTCTTGTTCAACACAGCCAAAGCAGCAAAACCCTCATTTATAGTCCGAATGTGAAGCTTGTGGTCCCTTTGTACTGTGTGCCCTCTCCATAAGCTGGAAGGCAAAGCGAGCCCAATGCCTTCGGAACTGAGGGTGATCATGTCATTCCCAGACAAGAGACGGCTTTGGTGAAAACCCACCCAAATGCTCTGGTAAAGACCCTTCTTCTGACACCAGAGTGTGTGAGATCCTTCAGCAGCAGTAGCAAAACCCACACTTGCATTGTGGTTGGGGGTTCATGTTGCTGCCAGAGGAATTATCTGAAGTCCCAGAGAGTAGCAGCTGAGAGGAAAAGCTCTTTTTCTTCTAGGACTTCCTCTGCTTGCCTTGCACAAAGAATGTCTGTGAACACTTGATATGCATGTGTCTTTCTAAGGAGTCACAAATATTTTGAGGATCTGGATATGTGAGAAAACAGTAATCCCTTGCTTCTCCAATGAAAATGCCAGTGATCTGCTCAGTAAGAAAAGATTGTTCTCCATCTTCTGGAGTTATGAAGAAAAAAAATATGCCAAGAAATTGGTAGATTTCAAAACTTGCAGATTATTTATGGCAAATAGTAACAGTCTCTTGGACCACTGGCACTACCTCCTGAACAGCACGTGGCAGGATGGCTCCCCTCTTTCAGCCAGTGACCAGAAAACCTCAGGCCCTCTGCCATGCCATTTGTCCTTTTGTCTTCCAGGTCATCCCGAAGGGAGGATCAGTTTGAGATTCCACCTTCCTAGCAAAACTAAACTGTTCATGTCTTGAATTTATGAGACAGGAAATCTACTTGGGAGGAAAGCTGGGGCTGAAACGGCCTCATTTAAGGAAATCTAAGCACACTGTTTACACAATGTCTGGAATTAATGCAGAGAAAACTTTCAGGTGCCAACTTTGGAAAGAGAAAATGGGGAGCAAAAAGAGGCAGATACTGAGACTGTGATGAAGCTGGAAGCTCTTCCTCCAAGCTGGATGAAAGGTTGCTTTTACTGCTACTAAGCACCAGCAGCATGCTGTACTCTCTATGGCAAGGCCCAGATAGGATATGATTGCTCACCCAGCTCTTTTGTGTCCAAGATGTGACACTATAAGGAGGTTTAATATCACCAGCTGTGTGCATTCCCAGTAGGGACAGCCTCACCAAAGATCGTGGTGGAGTCTGATGTGTGGAGCACATCAGTAGAAAGTGTCCTTAGCAAGAGGTTTCTGCAGTTTTGTATCTTGTGAGAGGTGCCCATTCCCATGAAGGGACATTATTGCAATGGGGCCACGTGGTCACAGCACACCATTAGTGTGACCCACGGTGTGGTCATTACAGAGACCCTACAGCCATGCACATGGTCCTGTGGCTCTCACCTTGAGTCTCCTGAGGTTGTTGCCATTCCAAGCTAGAGTGATGTCTTCTGCCTGTCTGGAAGGATCATTGTGAAGCTGGCAGGAAACAGTTTTGCAATGTCTCTTCCAGTGCCACCCAGTGCCCTGTTAAGTGAACTTCCTCATGGCATTTCTTGGGAGCACATATGTTGCATTCAAGGTGATGTTGGGTAGCAGAGCATTGACAGTTATCTGATCTGGGCAGTAATGAGCAGAGTCTGTGAAGATTTATGTCTCCATGCCTACAGATTCTGTAATAAAACATGGTTTCAAACACTTTATTGCTTTCTGGAAAGCCATCCTTCTGAAGGGCTGAGCTGGGTCAGACCAGAAGGGTTGTCCATGAATTCTTTAAGGTCTCTTCCAACCCAAGCCATTCCATGGTTCTTTGGAGTCTTCTGCCAGCGTAGAAGCGCTGCAGAGATTTGCTGTTCTGCAGTCACATTCACACCTCGTTCTGCAGCCAGAGAGGGATGATTTCTTATTGTTAAGGCTACAGCTTTGCATAAATGAGGCTTCAGCCTTCTCCTGAAACAAGTGAGAAGTCAAATTCTGCACAAGGGAAAATCTCCAGTGCAGCCTGTTCATCATCCACATGCTCCAGCAGAGCAATAGGACATCCTGTGGTGGGGACAAGTGGATGCTGCCACTCAGATGAGCTTTATCTGTCCTACACAAGCTCTCTCAGAGGGTTTTCTAGCTCCCTCAATCTTTTCTTCCTCCTCCTCCCTACTGGGCTTTAGTAGCTCGGATCCTAGGTGCACAGAAACAACAGCTTTTGTGGTTTTCATGGGGTTTATACTGAGCCAGTGCATTTGGATGGAAAAAGTTGTCAGTTGAAGGACTTGCTACTGACTTCCTTGGATCATGGCCCAAGCTGCCATCTTCACACCTCACATCCAAGGAGGTCCTGGTTTCTCTTCTTTTGTGTTGTGCTGGTTTTGCTTCTTGTGTCTTTCGGGGGAGTTTCACTTAAGGCTGACAGCAGCTCCAGATAAAAAGCGTACAGGATATAAGGAGACTTTATGAAGTGCATAAACACCCACCAATCCCTAAAAATTAGATGTCTAACAGTGCTCCAGGCTCCCTTGCTTGCTGACAGAAAAGGCTGAACCCCTCTTTAAAGGATCTCAGCTGAGACATCTATTTTATAAGGAGATTAACTGCTCTTTAGAAGTTTCTGTTCCTCCTCTTGGGCTGGAGAGGGTTTTGAGTGTGAGCTTCTACCAGACTCAAAGGCTCATTGTTCCCTTGAATTCAGAGGCTCCAGTGCCTGTTTGAGCGTAGCTCTGGCTTTCCATATCAAGCAGACACTTGGAGCCATGGCAGCCCAGGGCTTGGTGCTGATCCCACACCTTGCCTGAAAGGCTCCAGCTGTCATCTGCTTGCCATAGTGGGTATTTTGCCACTTCTCTATCCTTGAAGGATAGAAAAATTACCGTGGTGGGTGTTGCTAGTGGCAGACAATTCTGGTTTTCCTGCAAGAGGGCTAGTTTTGGAACAGCTGGTGGTTTGGGCTTCTGCTGTCCTGGAGCCTGTGAGTTTAACTTGTTGCTGAAATCAGTGGAGATATAATGAAAAACCAATGGAAATCAGGGGAAGATGAGAGCTGCTCTGTGGCAGATATCAGAAAAGAGATAAATGCTTGGGAGACTTTTGTGTTCAGTCGGAGTTTTGTTCCAGACCATCTGTCTGAGCTTGGATCACTAACTGAACCTAGCACAGGATTGTTTAGTTTTGCTAAGATTTCCTCTGGCATCCTGCTCTTTGAAAGCATGAGCAGCATGCAACCTTGAGCATTTTGGCTTTTCCTGTAGTGTGTGTACACTAAAATCAGATAAACAGTCAGACTATAACAGACTGCAACTGTTTTATTGGAAGAGAAGTCATAAAGACACTGAAAAGGATAGAGCATAGCACCATCTTTGGGTCTCTGTGCCGGAGGACAGAGAGGAGTTCTGGAGCTCATGTCATGGCTAAAGGCACCCTGGTACCATCACCAGGGTGCATCAACAGAGCTGTCTGACCATGGCCATACCTGCAGTGGCAATGGGTGCTTGAGGACGGGAGCCAGCTGAGGCTTGAGGTGAAACCTCCCATTATCCCTAATCTTCAATAAATGCTCTGTTTTGTGCCTTATGCACTAAAAGTGCCTCAGTGCCACCAGTTTGCCATCCCCTGCAGCAATCCAGGCAGCCAGTGCTGCAGGGCTGCCAGGACCACATCCCTCGATGACAAAATATCTGAGCAGTTGCTGCCATGTGTCTTTCTGATTGGGGGAAAACAAAAAGAGGTTATTGTTGCAGGGATGGTTTCAGAAACGAAGCACCCAAGCATCCAAGCTGCTCTGCACATAAAGGTCTTACTCACAGAATGGTTAGGAAGCCAGACAGAATGGAATATTTCTCCTATTTTCTTTGCAGCTGAAAAAACATGAAAAATCACAGGAGCGCATTTACTGCCATATTTCTGTTCCAAAGTTTGCCTTATTTAAAAAGAGAAGAAGAAGAAGAAATAAAACCGGTTTTTCCCACCTCCCTCACTCCCTCCCCTCCCCCCTCCTTCCTTCCCTCCCATTTCCTGGACCTGGCTGAGGTTTTTAACTGAAAAACCCTGAGTCCAGCAGAGAGGCTGGGAACACACAGAGGGACAATAAAGTGTTTGTTTGTAGAGATCACAGAGGAACAGTCTGTAGTTTTACAGAGGAGAGGAGAAACCACCGTTTCACCGAAGCCTACAAGGGCATAGGATGTGCTCTCCTGATGTCCCTGCTGGGTCATGGGGTCTCCTCAGACCTCATCAAACCCCTGGTCCCAAGTGCTGGTACCTGAAAATAATAATGCTGAGAAAAGGCTGGATGGAGGTGACCACACATCCTAGAGAAACTCAGGTCCGTTCCCTGGTGGGGAATAAACCGGGGATGGAAAACCAGTTGAAGAAAGAGAATCCAAGGCTAAATAAACAGAGCTGCTTGCTCAGGAGCCTCTTTATATTCATAATTTTAGAGGAAATATTGTCTTTGGACATGCGCTTATGTCCAGGCATATCTTCGAGGTAATGAGTGACATTTTATTAGCTGCCAGAAGGAAAATGCAAGTGCGCTAAAGGCTTTCCAAAACTGAGAGAGAGGAAAGCTTGAAATGATCCATCTGCCCCTACTAAAAAAAAAAAAAAAGGAAAAGAGGGCAACTATTGCAACAAGGGCGATTGACATGGTCTGGAGCAAGCAAAGGCCACAGGAGGAAAAACTGCAAATGGGACTCAATTAAAATAGACTAGAACAGAAAATGCTTTGCAGCAAGCAAACGTCTTCAGCTGTGCTGCAAACAGGCCATCTGGCTATTTTCCACTGTACAGTCTGACTGTGTAGGTACTTTGTTGAGCTTCCACTCCAGTGACTTTTCCTTTTCTTGCTCTCTCCACATTCTCCAGCCCTTTGAAAAGCTGGGGATGTGGTTGGAAGAGCAAGGGATTAAACCTGTCTGCACATAGGTACACGCTTCCCTCCACACACACTTAGATTCTCAAATAAACATATTTATATGCAGCCAGTTGAGGACACTGCACACAACCTGATGCAGAAGCACGGTCTTAGGAGTAAAATAGAGTGGCAATAAACTTCAGTGACAGGGACAGTTGTTCTCCAGGGTGGGGAGCTCCTGAGCCTACCAGCAGTTCCCAACCCTGTCCTTTTCCGAAAGGCAGGAGTTTTTTCCTGAATTCTTCCTGGCCCAGGCTGAATTGGAGAGGACCTTGTTGCTGTCTTGGGCACTGGTTAGAGATGGTAGGATGTCCAGAATTTTTGTGGCAGTTTGGTTGGATTCTTGTTCCTCCAGACTGCTCTGTACCCCACACAGGGACAGTCATCCTGATGCAGAGGCACAGCCGTGACCTTGTGTAACTTGCCCTGCCTCCTTCTCTCTTCTCACCACAAAATCTGCCTGCTCCAGCTGCTCTCCCAGAAAGTGCAAATGGAGTTTCTCAGGAAAGCAGTCTGCAGGGATAGGAGGTGTTTTTGTAGCATGGACCTGGCAGAAAGCATAGTGTGACCATTGCTGCCTGTCTGGAGGGCTCTGTGCTGCAAGAATTACCCCCTTGCAGTGCTCCCTGCTAGAGCCTGGACAAACCTCTCTTTTCAGCTCCACCAAAGTGTGTGAGGAACAACTTCTCCTCAGGGTGACTTCTTCTGCCAGAAGAGAGGGACTCTGGAACTGAATTCGAGTTTGCCAGCAGTGATCTGGTAGTTCCTGTGCATTCAGGAGCTCCCCTTTTTCCAGCAGCCAGAATACCACTATGATTTTCAAAGCAGTCAAAGGAGGTTATGTGCAGAGGCCTGTGTTATTTATGACACACATGGTAGGGGCACTGACTGTATTCCCAGTGCATTTCCAAGGTCCAGCTCTCTCCGTAGCCATTCAGCTACAGCTGGAGGCCAGTCACTAAGATCCTGAGCAGGGGATGCTCCTGCCACTGCTTAGCCTGCTCCAGACTGTACTGTGCCTTTACTCAGTTGTGCAGCTCAGTCACTCACCCCTGAGCACTTTTCCTCTGTGCCAGACCCCATCTCAGCATGCATGCATTGATGCTCCCACACGCTGAACTGCACCTTCCTGCTCCTTGGGCACAGCCCACTCAGTCTGAACCTACTCCTCTGTAAGAGACAGCATCCAGCTTGAGCTAGTCACCCTCCTCTGCCCCGACAGTCTTTTTAGGTGTTGCTTTAGAATGACAGGACCAACCTCCGCAGTTCCCTTGTCCAGACAGACCAGGTCTCCATCATCCATGCAATCTGCTCACACAGACCTCCCTCTTTACTCACTTGCTTCCAAAACTGCTTCTTCAAGCAGCTGTTTACTCATTAGCATGTGCCTGGACATCCCAGTAGAGACAGCACAGAGTAGAAGTATTGCAGCATGGAACCACTGCTGTAACACCGGGACATTAATCAAAGGCATTCCCAGCACAGTGAATCCCAACCAGAGCTCCGTGCAGACTCAGGGCTGGATCTCTTTGGCATGCTTCAGGGGAATGAAAAATGAAGATCAACATTGCAAACAGCACCCTGAGGAGTAGGTTGGGTTTCTTACTGGCAGGGACTCAACACTTTCGCAGAATACACCCAAAACATCGTTATTCTGATTTGTTAACCACTGCTCACAAGGAAAATCCATTTCCTCTGGGCTTCTGTGGGATAAGAAGAGGTTGGGTTTTTTCCTCCATAGCTAAACCAAACTGAAAAGATACTGCTGGTCCCGGCTGTTGTCATATGAGGCTGTTTTTCTTGTGGAAGATCAGCATAAAGCTTGAATAAGACTAAGAGTGCATGGGCTTGTCTTGACTTTGGAACAAAGGAGATTTCTTCCATTCAGAGCATTCTGTTCTTTGATGTCTGCCTGATGGACAGATGAACCTGTTCTCCTCCTGTCCACTGCCAATGTACACAGAAATATCAACTCAGAACAATACCAGTTTGCTGTAGCCACAGACTCTATAAGTCTTTTCAGCCAGCCAACTCCTGTTATAGTTAAACATCTCTGCCTCCATGCTCTAGGGTGTTTCTATCCTTTAGTAGGCAATCCAGGTCTAAAGCTGCCTGCCTCTCTTGGCTGAGTTAATCTCATGACACTCAGGGCTATTCAGCTTACTTGAATTCTGGCAAAATACAAGTTGGTGAAAGGCACCTCATCTAAGCAGCCTGGAGAAGTAAGAGCTTTTATTTAATGCTACTACTAGTGGTTAGGAGAGTGTCCTCTACCCAGATCCCTTCTGCCCTGCAGGACCCACCCTGACAGAAACTGCATCACTTCGTTTGGTACCAGTTTCAGTGATCCATCTCCCACTGTGCAGAACGTGGACTTTGTTTCCCATTTGAGTTTACTCAGCATATGTCTCACAATTATTAGTTCTGGTCATGAATTTCTGCTAAATTAAAGAGCCCTTTAACACCAGCAGCCACTGCTTGAAACAGTATCTGAGCACAGTTGTCAACTTCTCAGCTTTTCTTTTTTTATTTGTTACAATAATTAGGCTCAAACTTCCTACTTTCTAGTCTTCCCCCATAAAGCATTCTGTCCAGCCCTCAGATCCTTGTTAGTGTGTTTCTTCACCACCTTTTTCTGATCTCTTCATGACAGCCCAGACATGTGCAAAGTATTCCCACCATTCACCTCTAATACACAGAGAGGAATTCCTGTTTGGTTTAATGTTGGATAACAGCAGTTGCTCTCCTGAGTGACTTCTTTCTAGGACTCAACATCCCATTGTCAGGCATGCATCTCTTGTACAATTTTATATTTGATTCTATTAAAATACAGTCTATTTGGAAACCCATTGGGACTAATACTGACCCCAATGGATGCCCATTAGAAATATTTCCCTCAAGGTCCCTCAGGTGGATCCCATTAGAGACCCACCAGCCTGGCTTCTGCTGAGCCATTTTAATGGATGCACTACTGACATTACACATCTTCATATCGTGGAACCTTATCAAAATCTAATTACATCGTGTTGCTGCCATGCAGGCAGCTTTATCAAACAAGCTTAGAAGCATGCAAAATAATAAAAGGTTGGAAGCACCTGTTTTATACATAAGTGCCTTAACTAAGATTATTATTACATCTATTCTTCAGTGCTTAATGAACTGAACTCTGTATCAGATTTTCCATTACTTCGCCTGGAGTTTATGTCAATCAAACTAGCACGTATTTCTGAGGCTCATCATTGTGTACCTTGGCTGACTGTGGACACAGTGCTTCAGCACTTGGGACCTGCCCCAGCGCTCCAGCACAGATTATGAACGAACATCAGTGGGCCAGCAGCTCACTCAGCCAGCTCTTGAAGGACTCCTGGGTACGGCTGCTTGGCCAAGCTGATTTCAGGCTGTTTGTCAGTAGCAGATGATGTTTCCAATTCCCCTTGCTTTACTGAGGAGCAGAAGGCACTTCATTGCCCCTCCACAGCCCACCCTGTGGGCATGGCCCCCTCCCACTGACCCAGTGCTGGCTGCCAGACTCCTTCACCTCCTCTGCAGAGGGGCAGTCAGCTCCGAACTGCCCGTCCCTGGAGGGAAATGATGAAGTCAGCTGTCATCTGCAGAAGAGGCTTGTAATACATTGTTTGTGCAGACATCACCCCTCACCAGAGAGACACCCAAATACATGTACAGCTCCAAGAGTTCTCCCTGAAGTTAGCACTTACCTGAAATTTTATTCCCATGCACGGCAGAAAATGGGATATCTCCATTTGATCTTGTTCAGCCCTACAAACTGAAGTCTCCACAAGTCTCTGCCAATGTGTTCCATCCCTGTTCTCTCCTATTTTCTGCCAGTAGAGTTGTCTCTATTCACTAAAGATAAGGGTTTGTGGTGTGTCAGGTTCCAATGAATGAGTGCATGATGGTCAGTTTTTTCATAAGTGAAAGGTTAATGCTGAACTGTAGAGGATGGGGTTTATTTTTGGCCTTTTCTTGTGCCAGTGAAGATACGTAATGGAATTTTCTACAAGGCCAATAGGCACGTACCCAGAGTGTTACCTGTCAGATGAAGTCAGCTGGAATCTTTCTAGATCACAGGAGTGCAACAGCCAATATTCAAAGGAAGCACCAGTGATTCAGTAGGTGTGGTCCTTCCTTCTGAGTCAGGGTTGAAACCTGATGCCAGACTGTGCTTGGCTGCCGGAGGACCTGGCTTTTATTTGAAATATTGAAACCAACTTGAGTCTTTGTGGCGATTTAACATGACATGATATTGTACTGGAGGGTAATCCAGTTAGGATTAAATTAGCTGGCCTCCCGATATTGCTTCTGTCACTCAATGTCAGCAGGATGATCCTTTCTCTTCCTGAAGCCTTCAGAAGAAGCAGGTTGCTCTGACTAATTGAGGGATCCCAAGAAGATATTTTTAGGGTGGATTTAAGATGCCCAGGATTGTATCCTGTGGATTTCTTGTATCAGTTCTGGATCCGTTTGCACCTTAAGGATATGCTGGCTCTCAGTGCAAGAGTGTTGGACCAAAGAGTTGAAATGTTTGACTTTTCCACCATGCAGAGGGCAAACTTCCCTTCAGAGCATTTTAAGGGATAGAAAATGCTTCCAACCATCTGGCCTGAGAGCCAGTTCTGGTTTGATTTGGGATGCCCAGTGAGGGAGAGCTCCTGTTCTGAGGCAAAGGCTTAGTGGATATGATGGTCCCTCTTGAGTAAATAAGTAATAGGTGTGTGAAGACCTGTTGTAAAATTGTCTTTCTGCTCCATAGGTAAGACTGAATCGCAAAGAAAGAGTGGGAAAGCAATATAATAAGGGATGCATAATAACACTTCAGACTGTTGTCCATAGCAGAGCATCTTTATTTATTTATTTTATTTATTTATTTGTCTCATGGACTTGCTTCCTGAAGCAAGTGGCACTTTGAGACAGAATCCTTCCCCAGGGATGGGCTTTCCCTTCTGGTGTGAGGAGTGTAGGAGGCCAGGATGATCCTTTCTCTTCCTGAAGCCTTCAGAAGAAGCAGGTTGCTCTGACTAATTGAGGGATCCCAAGAAGATATTTTTAGGGTGGATTTAAGATGCCCAGGATTGTATCCTGTGGATTTCTTGTATCAGTTCTGGATCCGTTTGCACCTTAAGGATATGCTGGCTCTCAGTGCAAGAGTGTTGGACCAAAGAGTTGAAATGTTTGACTTTTCCACCATGCAGAGGGCAAACTTCCCTTCAGAGCATTTTAAGGGATAGAAAATGCTTCCAACCATCTGGCCTGAGAGCCAGTTCTGGTTTGATTTGGGATGCCCAGTGAGGGAGAGCTCCTGTTCTGAGGCAAAGGCTTAGTGGATATGATGGTCCCTCTTGAGTAAATAAGTAATAGGTGTGTGAAGACCTGTTGTAAAATTGTCTTTCTGCTCCATAGGTAAGACTGAATCGCAAAGAAAGAGTGGGAAAGCAATATAATAAGGGATGCATAATAACACTTCAGACTGTTGTCCATAGCAGAGCATCTTTCTTTATTTATTTTATTTATTTATTTGTCTCATGGACTTGCTTCCTGAAGCAAGTGGCACTTTGAGACAGAATCCTTCCCCAGGGATGGGCTTTCCCTTCTGGTGTGAGGAGTGTAGGAGGCTTTAGGGGCAACTGAAAGCATTGCACTGCCCCGCAGCAGCATCCACAGCACTCAGCTCCCTGTGAACATACACAAATCCTTTCTCCCTGTGTTGTTTCTTGCAGGTAAATTATGACCACTTTACTATTAGTGTTTGTGTGTTTGCAAGTCATCACTGCAGCCGACTCTGTGGAGCTCTCAGGTACGTGTCTAGGCCATGGGAAAGCAGGACTGAGCCATGTCCTGCACTCTGGTCCCACCCCCAAGGACAGGCAGCCCCCAGGCACAAGTGTACCCAAGATCTGTGCTGTGCACACACAAGGCTCCTCTGTTTGGAGAGCCACAGCCTCTCACTGCTCTGGTGTTTGGGAAGCCAGGGAGATAGCTGCAGGCAAAGGCAGATTTGTGGGGAAATGAAGAGAATTTCAGCATTTCCCTTTTGAAATATTATCAGGCATGATCTCACATGGGCAGCAGCCATGCTGCAGCAGAGCCCTTTGTTCCCTTCATGCCCATATCCAGCACTGGTCCAAATCTCCAAAGCAGCCATGGTGCAGTGGTCATTGCCACAACTTCCCTTTCTAGACTAGACCAAAAAGCTCATGTCTGAATATGTGGGTACAGGTTTGCACAGCAGATATAGGCCCTGGATCATATGGAAACAGGGGATGGTTTGTACTACACGTGTTACTGATGTAACCATTGCTCTGTTTGGGAACTGGCAGACAGTAGTGATGGCCTGGAAGTCAAGATACCTGAGCAGTCTCCCCTGCGTGTTACCCTGGGAAGCTCCCTGAACATCCCGTGTTACTTCAACATCCCAGAAGAGCAGGACACCAGTGTCATGCTGACCCCACGGATCAAATGGAGCAAGCTCTCCAACGGCACCGAAGTTGTCCTGCTGGTGGCCACCGGTGGGAAAATCCGGCTCAACAGCGAGTACAGGGAGGCGATCTCCTTGCCCAACTACCCCGCCATCCCCACCGATGCCACGCTGGAGATCAAGGCGCTGAGATCCAACCACACGGGCATTTATCGCTGTGAAGTCATGTACGGGATTGAGGACAGACAAGACACGATAGAGGTCCTAGTGAAAGGTGGGATCCTGCCCTTGCTCTTTTCTCTCAGTGTGTTGCTTCTTGGCCTGGGTGGAAGGGAAGAAGAGGTACATGGGTAGAGGAGGCACTGCTCTCATAGGAATAATGACCCTTTCTCTCAGGTCACAGATAAGGTGACGGGTGGGTGAGCAGAAGCCACGGGCCAAGCATTTATTTTAGCAGGCTAGGACCAGACTAAACAAACCAGTAAAATGACTCATGGCAGAACATGGCAAGAAAATGACTCTTGTGGTAGAAGGTGAGTTACAGAAACAGCAAGATGACATCCTTGGCAGGAGTTGGTACTGGATACACTGCGCTATTACTCAAGCGGGTAAAGCTGGAACGGAGCCTTTATCAGACCTTTAATTTCTCCCAAACATTTTAGGAGATGGGATGCCCTCATCTGGAGAATTGGGCTGTTCTAGAAAAACTTCCATTGCCGTATTGCAAAGCCTATCCTAGTAATAGGTGGATAAGATAACGAAAGTTTTGTACAATCCTTCTCTTTTATGTGGTTTTTGCTTTCTGTATAAGACAGGGAGACAGCTTCCACTGCAGGACTGTACAGGATGAGGTTTATTTTTGCCTTTTTCTTGTGCCTTCTCTGGAAGGTGAGGGGCTGGTGATTGTGAGTGATGGCCATCATCTTTTCCAGGCATCGTATTCCACTACAGAGCAATCTCCACAAGGTACACCCTGAGCTTCGAGAAGGCAAAGCAGGCCTGTGTCCAGAACAGCGCTGTCATCGCTACCCCCGAGCAGCTGCAGGCTGCCTACGAGGATGGGTACGAGCAGTGTGATGCTGGCTGGCTGGCTGATCAGACTGTCAGGTGAGAAGCCATGCAGGGAAGGGAAAGCCACAGCAGGGTCATTAGGGAAGGACTTCTGTAATGAAGCCACCAACTGAAAATGGTTGTTAATAGCAGCTGCTGTAACTGCTGGTGTGCAGAGGGAGGTAGTGGATTGCAAGCTATTCTCTGCCAGAGGGGAGTCTCTAGTGGGAAAGCAGAGTGACCACTGCCCTCCTCAGCTGGTGGTGACAACTAAGTGGACAATGGCTTAATTCTTATCCTCCATCTTCCCTGAACAAAACTAGTGCTGTGCCAAGATGCACAAATGTGGCTCAACCAGACCAAGCTGTGCATACCCCACTGGGGAGGCTCCTTGTCTTGATGTCTTTGGTCAGTGCTCCAAGGACGATCAGAGTGAGGGCAGGATGGCAGATCATCCTTCCCCTTCCCCATAACCCAGGAAAAGCCATAAATAACCACACTGGGCAGTGCCCTGCAGCTCCCTCCCAGCCTCCTGTGGCTGCCAGGGTCCTGCCCCTTCCTCCTTATCCACAATCTCTCCTTCAGGTACCCCATCCACTGGCCCCGGGAGCGCTGCTATGGTGACAAGGACGAATTTCCAGGAGTGAGGACCTACGGTGTCCGTGAGCCAGATGAAACCTATGATGTTTACTGCTATGCAGAGCAAATGCAAGGTGATTTGTGGCTTTTGTTGCCACTAGACACAGAAGCAGCCAGAGCCCTGATCATGCCTAGACTGAACAACTGCAAATACAGAGGCAATGGGCCTAGGGAAAAGACAGGTCAAAGCTGGAAAAGCACATACCCCGGCCAGGCCAGATGTTCTCTACAGTCTCTTTATTAGACCTTGGACAATTTTAATGTCAAATGACTAATGCAGTTCAGAGGGTGGAGTCCGTCTAACCTCCACCAGAGTCCACGCCATCCTGCCTGGTCAGCCATTGGAGTGTGTGACATTCAGAGGTGCCAATCACTCATACTTATGACAGGGATCCATTGATGTTCAGCAGAACAGAACTGCAATTGTCCTTTATCTCCCTCTTGCCCTGTGGCCCCAGCTCGTGTGGTGTGTTTTGCTCCACTCTGCATTTGGTCTGTAAGAATCACTTCATTCTGGTTTACAAAGTCACCAACATGGAGTTGCTTTTCACCTCTAAGACACGGGATTCTTCATCTTATCCAAACTCTCAGGAGTGGGAAGGGGATAGAAAGGGAATCGGGATTAAATTCTACAGGTAATTCCTGTGCTAATGGACGGTGTGATTGCAGGCAAAGTCTTCTATGCCACTGCCCCGGAGAAGTTCACCTTCCAAGAAGCTTTCGAGAAATGCCGCAGCTTGGGAGCGCGCTTGGCCACCACGGGAGAGCTGTACCTGGCCTGGAAGGACGGCATGGACATGTGCAGCGCGGGCTGGCTGGCCGACCGCAGCGTCCGCTACCCCATCTCCAGAGCACGGCCCAACTGCGGGGGCAACCTGGTGGGCGTGAGGACGGTGTACCTGTACATCAACCAGACGGGGTACCCGCACCCCGACTCCCGCTACGATGCCATCTGCTACAGCGGTGAGTGCTCGGGGCTGCGGGACTAAGCAGCGTCTCTGCACACCAGCCAGCAGGAGCTCCCTGGCCTGAGACAACCTCTTGCTTCTTTGTTGTTGGGGTTTTTTAAAAAAAGAAATAGAGAGGGAGAAAGCAGGTTTGGCAAAGGACAAAATCGTCTGCTTGTGTTCAGATAGAAAGCAGATCCAGAAAGGCTTCTTGACCTGTGCATAGAGGGCTCTGTGGAGGTGGGTGTAACGCAGCCTGCTTCTCTCCAATCCTCCCACACCCTCCTGCTTTTATAGCTCTCCTGGAGACACAAGGCAGAGTTCAGGTGCTTCATATACAAGACTTTGAATGCTGGAGAACGAAGCAAAGGAGAAAGAGGGCAGGTCTGACCATGAAAATGTGTGTAGTGATGAGATGTGATGTGGTACAGATGCGTGACTGAGTTTCCATGCTGGGATAAATCTGAGACTGACACAGTCTCTGGGAATCGTGGATCAAAACTGCACCTAGGAAGTGAAGAGCATCCCAGATACTCCCTCTTTCTTCTAAGTGCACACTTCTTCCTGCAGCAAGAGGGGAAAACACAGTAATATATGGTCTATTCAGGGCAACTAGCCAGAGGCCAACAATTCAAATAGGATTGCCATGGTTAAAAAATAACAGTATTTTAAAATATGTGTTGAAACCCTTCTGAACAGATCTGTTGTGCCCAGATCCATGTCCCAGACCCTTGGAGGTACCTAGTTATGAGGCCAAGTTAAGGACTGGTCCACCAAGCCACAGCCTTCTGGTTGTCTCAGGGTTCGCATCTGAAACTGCTGCATGTTGTCAGTCCTTGTCTGAGCATCTTTATAGAAATCTCTGAATCCCTTGAGATCTGAAAGGTACTGGCTAAAATGAACTAGCAGTAAAATGGAGTTGTACATAGAGCAGGGAAAGCAGTATCAGAGGAAAACCCAGGCATTGCCTCATAGTTTTCCCCTCCCCAGCCAAGACCTGCCTTGCTACATATCCAAGATGAGATCCATCCCTCTGTTACCTGCCCTCACAGTTCTGTTTCATGCTGCTCTGTAAACCACTGTCCTTGTTGTCAGCTCAATGCCATGTTAAGCACGTTCTCCTAGACCCAAGGGATGTGACTTGAGCAGGAAAGTGACTTGGGAGGGGAAAGGTGGGAGCTGTTTGAATGTATTTGGTACAGCAAGTGGCCTTGGCTGTCCTGGCAATGGGGTTAGGATGCTTACATGGGATGAGCTCTTAAGTCCTCACGTGGGCAGAGCAGAAGGAGATCACGATCCTGGTGAGGCTTCACGCACTGAGTGTGAGGATCTAGTTGTCTTTCTCCCACGGCTCAGACAGAGCTGCTGTGGAGGTTATCCAAGCTCCCCGACCTCCCTCCGTCCACCTTAACTTCCTTGCAGCAGGCACTAGAGGTCAGTACAGACTTGTATATGGGCAAGGTGATCCCGGCAAGGAGAACTGGCAGGCTAGCGGGGTGTGTCCCCGCTGATGAACCAAATTTGGAGGATGAGGTGGCTCGGTGCTTCTTGACCATGCCCTGCGTGCTGAGGCGTTGTAGAGAGCCACAGTGGAGGAAGGAAAACCATTTCTTTTACCAAACTCTCATGATTTTCCTAATCCCCTCAGAGCCAGTAGATACCCAGCTGCTTCTCGGAAGCAGCGCCAGCACAGTTCACCTCATCAGACTGACCTTGTCCTCTCTGCTGCTTTGTGTCCTGATGCAGGGGATGACATTGAGAGCCTGGTCCCAGGGCAGTTCATCGACGAGATAGGGAGCGAGCTGGGCAGCGCTTTCACTGTCCAGACTGTCACCCAGACTGAGGTGGAGCTGCCTCTGTCACGCAATGCCACGGAGGAGGAGGCCCGCGGCAGCATTGCCACCCTGGAGCCCATTGAGATCACCCCCACCGCCACCAGGCTGTATGAGGGCTTCACTGCCCTGCCCGATCTCTTCACCACCGCTGTCACAGTAGAGACAGCTGCCACAGAGGAGGAAAATGTGACCAGGGAGGATGTCACAGTGGTCTGGACTGTCCCTGAAGAGGCCACCACCATAGACTTAGGCACTGCCATCACCACTGTAGCCTTAGGCACTGCTGGTACCACCGAAACAGCAGAGGTGAGCTCAGTGGAAGAGTTCCTGGGGGTGACTGCCACACCAGGACTGGAGTCTGCCTCGGCATCCACAGTGGAAGATCAACTTGTGCGAGTGACAGCTGCCCCCGGTGCTGGTCACCTCCCTGAGCAGCCCATCTCCCCCACAGGTAAGTCACCAGGTCTCTGAGAAGCCTGAAGGTCAGCTCATTCTAGAGGTAACCATTCAGCTGAAAACAGCCTGGGTTTCTGCCATCCCAGAGGGCATCCAGGTCCCTAGAGGTGCACAGGCCTTTTTGGGGTCAGGGACAGGCTGAGCGCCTCCACCACAGTAGGGCAGGAGGGGAGACAAGGCTGTGGGCCACCCCATAATGTGATGACCAGGACTTGGGCTGCAGTGGTCACACTCTGCTCTCCCATATGCAGCTGACTCCAGGAAAGGGGAAAGTCAAGGCAGGAAGACCTAGAGGAGGGCTAGATAGATACCTAGAACATCACCCTCAGTGGCAGCAGAACTCCATGAATGAGGCATCTCCACCACAGAAACTTTAAGAGGGCCTGGCTCTCACACTGGTTTTTGGAAGACCCTTTCTGGTCATGCATCTTAGTGCAGGGGGGTCCTGTACCTGCTGTCTCACCACTCAATCTTCTCTTCCCCCAGGTGTGGTGTTTCACTACCGTGCAGCCACCAGCAGATATGCCTTCTCCTTCGTCCAAGCCCAGAAGGCCTGCCTGGAGAACAGTGCCGTGATTGCCACCCCCCAGCAGCTCCAGGCTGCCTACGAGGCTGGCTTCGACCAGTGTGATGCTGGCTGGCTGCGGGACCAGACAGTCAGGTAAAGTCACACTGACTTGGGGAAAACACCCCTCAAAATGACTATTCAGCCGTGACATTGAGGCTTTATTCTGGTCTATCCTGCTCCTCTCCTCATCAGCATCTAAAGCTTTGCTGACCCAAGATTGTCTCCAGTCCATGATACTCAGTGGCCACTAGACATGTTCTTGTCCACTTCTTTTCCTCATTTCCTCACCTGTGTATACATCTTGCACCAGTGAGCCCTCCTGGTGCGTAGGAAGAGTAGCAGGAAATTTGTATTTATTGCCTCGGGCTCTGAGCACCTCAAACAGTGAGGCGTTCGTGTCCTGCTCCCAAGCACATTGACGTTCTTCAGTCCTGGCTACATAAGATTGACCTCGGGTTACCTCCTCTCTTCCTTTTTTTGGTAGGTATCCTATTGTGAATCCCCGAAATAACTGCGTGGGAGACAAAGAGAACACTCCAGGTGTGCGGTCATACGGCATGCGCCCAGCTTCGGAGACCTACGACGTGTACTGCTACATCGACAGGCTCAAGGGTACATCCTCGCCTTCCCTTGAGCACTACTGTAGAGCAAAAATGTGCTCCACACCTCCACCTCTGTCTGTAGATGGCTGGGACGCAGGGATTCACCCATTTTTCTCTCCCATCCCTCAGGCGATGTGTTCTTCGCAACTCAGCCAGAGCAGTTCACCTTCCAAGAAGCCCAGCAGTACTGTGAGAGCCAGAACGCCACGCTGGCCTCCGTTGGGCAGCTCCACGCCGCCTGGAAGCAGGGCCTGGACAGGTGCTACGCGGGCTGGTTGGCCGACGGCAGCCTGCGCTAACCCCTCGTGAGCCCCCGGCACGCCCTTTTTTGGGCGTCAGGACCCTGTACCAGCACCACAACCAGACGGGCTTCCCCGACCCGCTGTCCCGGCACCACGCCTTCTGCTTCAGAGGTACCCTCCCAGCCCCTGCAGGGTGCATAGACCTGTCTCCTCAGGGAAAGGGATTTCAAAAGGGAGGCAGGGCATGTTGGGGTGCCGGTTTGGGTGAGGCGCTTCGCCGGCATCTTGGATTGTGAATTTTTGGGAAGTACCTGCAATGCCTTTTTTGTTCCAGCTGTGCCTCCCGTGGAGGAGGAGGGAGTCACCCCGTTCTTTGAAGATGTGCTGGCAACACAAGTGATCCCTGGAGTGGAGGGGGTGCCCTCTGGGGAGGAGGCGACCGTGGAGATGGAGTCTGCCACTCAACCTGAGAATCAGACAGCCTGGGGAACAGAGGTCTTCCCAACTGATATGTCACTGCTCTCAGGTGGGCTCAGAGCTTCCTTGTAGCCTCTGTCATACAGGGCTGGTGACGTGGGGTTGGGACACTTCCAAAACATAAATAATTTTTGCAACTCCTTCTCTTTGTTTGCTCTTTCTTTTCCAGTGAGTCCATCTGCTTTTCCTCCAGCTACCATAGTACCAGAGGAAACAAGTACCAATGGTTCCATCAGTGAAGTGTCAGGGGAGGTGATTGAATCTGGAGAGCATCAAGTCAGTGGTGAATCTTCAGCATCCGGGTGGGTACCTGCAGTCCCAGATACAAGCGGAGAACCAACTTCTGGCGTTTTTGAACTTAGCGGAGAGCACTCGGGGGTTGGAGAGAGCGGATTACCATCAGTAGACCTGCATGCCAGTGGCTTCCCACCTGAAGAGAGTGGGCTGCCCTCAGGAGACCTGAGTGGTGTGCCTTCGGGCATTGTTGATATCAGTGGCCTGCCTTCTGCAGAGGAGGAGATATCGGTGTCTATTTCAAGGATACCAGAAATTAGTGGGATGCCATCTGAAGTGGAAAGCAGCGGGCTGCCTTTTGGAGTGAGTGGAGAAATCTCTGGCACTGAGCTAGTCAGTGGCGTGTCATCTGGAGAGGAAAGTGGGCTCGCCTCTGGTTTTCCTACCATCTCTCTTGTGGATACCACATTAGTGGAAGTTGTAACAGCAGTGCCAGAACGGCGAGAGGAGGGAAAAGGGTGGAGTCAGCGCTCAGAGCTTCCTTGTAGCCTCTGTCATACAGGGCTGGTGACGTGGGGTTGGGACACTTCCAAAACATAAATAATTTTTGCAACTCCTTCTCTTTGTTTGCTCTTTCTTTTCCAGTGAGTCCATCTGCTTTTCCTCCAGCTACCATAGTACCAGAGGAAACAAGTACCAATGGTTCCATCAGTGAAGTGTCAGGGGAGGTGATTGAATCTGGAGAGCATCAAGTCAGTGGTGAATCTTCAGCATCCGGGTGGGTACCTGCAGTCCCAGATACAAGCGGAGAACCAACTTCTGGCGTTTTTGAACTTAGCGGAGAGCACTCGGGGGTTGGAGAGAGCGGATTACCATCAGTAGACCTGCATGCCAGTGGCTTCCCACCTGAAGAGAGTGGGCTGCCCTCAGGAGACCTGAGTGGTGTGCCTTCGGGCATTGTTGATATCAGTGGCCTGCCTTCTGCAGAGGAGGAGATATCGGTGTCTATTTCAAGGATACCAGAAATTAGTGGGATGCCATCTGAAGTGGAAAGCAGCGGGCTGCCTTTTGGAGTGAGTGGAGAAATCTCTGGCACTGAGCTAGTCAGTGGCGTGTCATCTGGAGAGGAAAGTGGGCTCGCCTCTGGTTTTCCTACCATCTCTCTTGTGGATACCACATTAGTGGAAGTTGTAACAGCAGTGCCAGAACGGCGAGAGGAGGGAAAAGGGTCCATCGGAGTCAGCGGTGAAGGAGATCTGTCAGGGCTCCCATCCTCTGAATGGGACAGCAGTGGTGGAATCCAAGGCTTACCCTCAGGAGCTGAGCCCAGCGGGGAGCCCTCTGGGGTACCCGAGCTCAGCGGGCTGCCGTCGGTAGGGTCTGAGCTGAGCGAGTTGCCCTCAGGACTGGATGCCAGTGGAGAACCATCTGGAACACATGAGACCAGTGGCCTGGTGGACCTAAGTGGCCTTCCCTCTGGTACTGATGGAAGCAGCGAAGCCTCTGGCATTACCTTTGTAGATGCCACTCTGCAGGAAGTGACAACAACCCCACCAATTATAGGAGCCGAAGCAAAAGAGACTTTGGAAACAAGTGGATTGCCTTCAGGAGGTGAAGATGCGTCAGGCACGGTATCTGGGAGCTTAGACATCAGTGGTGAGCCTTCTGGGCAGGTAGACTTTGGTGGGAGTGTTTCTGGAGTGCTGGAGATGAGCGGATATCCGAGTGGAGTGACGGACAGCAGTGGAGACGTCTCTGGAGTTGATGTCACCAGTGGTCTGCTGTCTGGAGAGGAAAGTGGACTCACCTCTGGTTTTCCCACTGTCTCTCTTGTGGATACCACTTTGGTGGAAGTTGTAACACAGACATCAGTGGCGCAAGAAGTGGGAGAAGGACCGTCTGGGATGATAGAAATCAGTGGATTTACTTCTGGAGACAGAGGACTCTCTGGAGAGGGGTCTGGAGCTGTGGAGTTTAGTGGGTTTCCTTCAGGGGCAGGAGACTTGAGTGGAGAGCCATCTGGAGTCCCATACATCAGTGGAGACTTTTCTGGAGCCACAGATCTAAGTGGACAGTCTTCAGCAGTGACTGATATTAGTGGGGAGGCCTCAGGGCTCCCAGGAGTCACTTTAGTCACTTCTGATTTAGTAGAAGTGGTGACAAGACCAACAGTGTC
>NW_008239758.1:5427433-5445483 GCF_000691975.1 Corvus brachyrhynchos | reverse complement strand
AGCGGTAAAGCCTCTGCGTCTGGCGAACTAAGTGGGGAAACATCTGCTCTGCCAGAAGGTGCTCTAGAAACATCAACAGCTTATGAAATCAGTGGGGAAACATCTGCATTTCCTGAAACTGGTGTAGAAACATCCACGATTCATGAAATCAGTGGGGAGACATCTGCATTTCCCGAATTTAACACAGAAACATCAACAATTCAAGAAATCAGTGGGGAAACCTCTGCATTTCCTGAAATTGTCACAGAAACATCCACAAGTCAGGAAGCCAGAGGTGAAACATCTGGCTATCCTGAAATTATCATAGAAGCATCCACAGGTCAAGAAGTAAGTGGGGAAACCTCTGCGTTTCCTGAAAGCAGCACTGAAACATCCACAATACAAGAAATCAGTGGGGAAACATCTGCATTTCCTGAAATTAGAATAGAAACCTTCACAAGTCAAGACATCAGTGGGGAAACGTCTGCTTTTCCTGAAATTAGAATAGAAACTTTCACAAGCCAAGAGGCCAGGGGTGAAATATCTGGGTATCCTGAAATCAGCATAGAAACTTCGACGGTCCACGAAACCAGTGGAGAAACATCTGCCTTTCCTGAAATCAGCATAGAAACTTCCACAGTGCATGAAATTAGTGGAGAAAGTTCTGCCTTTCCTGAAATTAGAATAGAAACATACACAAATCAAGAAGCCAGGGGTGAAACATCTGCCTACC
This sequence comes from Corvus brachyrhynchos, assembly GCF_000691975.1. Lineage (NCBI taxonomy): Eukaryota > Metazoa > Chordata > Aves > Passeriformes > Corvidae > Corvus > Corvus brachyrhynchos. The sequence goes on along the minus strand of NW_008239758.1, from coordinate 5,444,771 downwards.
CAGAAATTAGCATAGAAACTTCAACAGTCCATGAAACCAGTGGGGAAACTTCTGCCTTTCCTGAAATCAGCATAGAAACTTCGACGGTCCATGAAATCAGTGGGGAAATGTCCTCCTTTCCTGAAATTAGCATAGAAACTTCGACAGTCCATGAAACCAGTGGTGAAATACCTGTATTTCCTGAAATTAGAATAGAAACATCCACAGGTGAAGAAGTTCGAGGCGAAACATCTGCATTTCCTGAGATTAGCATAGAAACTTCTACAGTCCATGACATCAGTGGGGAGACATCTGCATTCCCTGAGTTTGGCATAGAGACACCAACAAGTCAAGAAGCCAGGGGTGAAACATCTGCCTATCCTGAAATTTTCATAGAAACATCCACAGTTCAAGAAGTCAGTGGGGAAACTTCTGCGTTTCCTGAAATCAGCATAGGAACAACCACAAGTCAAGAAGCCCGAGGTGAAACATTTCCTGAGATCAGCATAGAAGCATCCACAGTCCCTGAAACCAGTGGGGAAGCATCTACAATGCCTGCTGCTAACATTAAAACAGCTGCCACATCTTTGGCCAGTGGGGAGCCCTTTGGTACTCCTGAGGAGAAGGAGGTTCCTGACGCAACATCTGGAGCTGTGACACACTCGATCACAGGCTTTTCAGGGGAAGCCTCTGTCCCAGACATTGTAATTGGTACCAGGACTCCAGATGTTGAACCAGCACAGGGACTCAGGAACCTTGAAGAGGCTCAGCTTGAAATAGAGCCTTCCCCTCCTGCGGTGTCAGGACAAGAGACAGAGACAGCTGTTGCTCCAGACAATCCCCATCTGCTGGCCACCACCACTGCTGCCCTGCCTCAAGTCTCACAAGAAGCAATTGACGCATTAGGACCCACTACAGAAGGTAACATATGTCTCATATGGAAGGGAAAGCTTTGTGGAAGGGAAGGAGGGGACATAGCTGTCACCTTTTTTGGTTTTTATACAGCAGAGAACACTAACACAGAAGCAGACTTGAGCAGAACCTTGTTCTGATGGAAACCCATAAACATGGGGTTTTCCACAGGTCATGATCGTAGAATCATAGAATTGTTTAAGTTGAAAAAGACCTTTATGATCATCGAGTCCAACCATTAACCCAGCACTGCCAAGTCCACCACTAACCCATGTCCCTCAGTGCCACCTCTACATATCTTTTAAATCCCTCCAGGGATGGTGGCTCAACCTTTTCCCTGGGCAGCCTGTTCCAGTGTTCCACAGAATGGCTCCACCTGCCAGAGATTCCAACCCTGCATGCAGTTGAGAAGTTGGAAAAGATGGGCTGCGAGTCTCAGTCCTGTTCTGTTTCTCTTTCCATGGTGGTCTGTCTTGCTGCCTATAGCCCCAAGTATTGCTCAGCATGTGGCCACCCTTTGGTCTGTGTCTTATGCTGCTCTCTGCAGCTAGAGTGGGATAAACATGTGAGATACTGCTCAGAGCATCACTAGCTTTTGTCAGCTCTGTTGATAAATGCCCTTCTCTCCACCCTGCCTTTTTAGTGTTTTAGTGCTCTGTCTTTGGTTGGGCCCCTTGTTGCCAAGTACAAACAGACACAATAGTTAAGCCTGATTAACCATTTATGGTGAAAACACTCTCCTGGCATTCTGACGAGCATTCCCTGAGCAGAGTTCACATGCTGTGAAAGCATTAGTGCACTGCAGCGAGAAGAAAAACAAAATGCAAGACATTGTGCCTCTTGGCCAAGGGAGGTGCCCAGTCCTGGTAACACAGGATGTCCTGCAGCATCCCTGGACACAGCTTGGTTTCCCTTTGCTGCCATCAGGAGCTGGCACCTGGGGACAAGCCTCGTTTGAGAGCCATCAATGCTTGTGCTGTTGTGTGAGCATCCTGCATGTGCTCATTTCTCAAAGGGCCACATGTTCACGTAGGGCCACATGTTGCTTAAGTATGGTACAAAATGTATGTGGCAAGAGATTGGCACAGCTCCTTCCAGCAAAAGTGTCATCAATTCCACCCCTTCCCACATTACCTCCTAAACTGCTTCTTTTGGGTCAATTTACACCGCTCAGTGTAGCTAGCTCTGGACTCAGGGTCGGTAAGTGCAGGGCTTTGTGAAGCTCAGCCCGGTTTCTAACGTTATTTCCATCCCCAAAGCGTTTCCAATGAGTCACTGCATTTCCCTCTTCATCACTTCTCTCCCTCTGAGAGCACAGGTAATCACAAATCTTTGTTCAGCCCCATCACAGCACATCTGCGCTCCCCTCTGTCTGGGCTGAGCAGCTGCCCCGAGGATGCTGCAGGAGTGGGTGGGGACAAGTCAGCAGGGTCATTCCCACAGCACTGTTCAGCCTGGCACGGCATCCGGGGCTTAGCAGGGTGGTGCAGGAGTTATGGACCCAAAAACCCTTCTTGCAAAAGTAGGCTCTGCTTTTGGGCCGTGCCCACTGCCACGTCCAAGCCCAGAGACAAAAATAACCCAGCAAAGGCAGCACTGAGGGGGAGGAAGGAAGCCAGTAAGGATCAGTAAAAATTAAAAAAAAAAAGTTTTTTTAAATACTGGCCTCAAAAAATGGTTTTATTCCACTGCTTTTTCTTTTTAAAAATTAACCACAAGGCGATTGCCAGATTCCTCAGACCATTTGTTAGCCAACATTTTTGTGAAGTATTTTGAAAGAAAACCATGTGTTCAGCAGCTCATGTGTGAAGAATCTTGAAAAATATTCTGAAATTGGAATATATGTATTTGCAAGTCACAGACAGGACAATGAAGCAGCTGGGGTTTCTTAGCAGATGACAAGAGGTAAGCAACAACTGCATGAAGTTTAATTGTACACTTCATAAATTAGAAATGGGCTTGAGTACACGTGTACAGCTGGTACTCCCACCAGAGAAGATATTCTAGGGTAAAACTTCTCTTTTTATTGGTAAACTTTACTACAATGTCCCTAAAGGGTTAAATGCAGTCCAGGTCAGGGTATGAAGGAAGCTCATACAGGTGGCAAAAAAGTGTATTGACCATGAACTCAGAACCCCTCTGCAACAAGGCAAACCTCTTCTAGAGAATTACAGCAAAGAGATGACAAAAGAAGAAAAAAAAAAAAAAAAAAGAAGCAGAAAAAGAATCCTGGGCTTCCTTTTTTGGGTTGTTACTTTTTACAGAGCCCTGGGGATTCTGAACATGGAAAGTCTACAAGGAAGAACCCAAAATGCCGTTTCCCATGTTGTGGCTGCCTTTTCACTTGAAGCTTCCCAGTCTTGAAACTTAGCTCTTGCAAAAAAAAAAAAAAAAATCAGTTCTTGCAAAAGAAAATCAGTTCTTATATCCATGCCTTGTGCTGTGCTCAGGATTTGTAGGATGCAACGGGTGCCCATGAAGTGCAATGGATTTTGACTGGCATTAAAGCACGGGTGAAGCTGGTTCAGCTTTGCAGGAGCTCAGGGTGAGGAACAGGAAGGAATGTGGCTTTTGCCCTCTGGGCCTGTCGTTGGAGGGTTCCAGTTAGATCCAGCAGTCTGCTTAATGGGATGATTCAAGAAGAATGATATTATTCTGCTCTGTAGCCTAAAAGTATCTCTAAAAGCCAGAGCCAGAAGACTGAAGATTAACACTTGCAGTGCCAGTATGTTTTAGTATTTACCCAAATTGAAGGCTATGCGTGTACATGTCTTCAGTCAGCATTTGATTCCTTCATGAGGACAGGGACCCCACAGGCTGAAAGAATTGTCCATAGGCTTGGCTTCCTCTCCCAGGGTTTTGCCAACTCAGTGTGTCTTTTTGCTTCTGGTAGCATTTGAAGATAAATAATTATTAGCTGAAAGAACATGCTGGCACTTCAGTGAAAGGCTGCGGTTTGGAGCACTCTGGCCAGTCAGTGACGTAAAAACTTCGCTCCAGTTGTGGGGGAAAAGAGAAATGTGCTGAAATGGCATCTATTTATGTTAAGTTTTGCTTGTCTCTGGTGAACAAGTCCATGAAGTCTGTTGCCTACAGCCCCACACAGCAGAAGGTTAGAATACAAATGAGGAAAGGTTTTAATGGACTTTCCTTATACTTCACCACATGGAAGTAGGAGGCACTGAGTTTTGTTAGTCCAGAGAAAATCATCCAGAAAAAAAAGTCAAGAAAATATTCACCTGATTCAGAATGCTTCACCCAATGTGGAACACAAATTATGCTCTCAAGAAGGAGATGGAGGTACCAGTCCTGGCTGAGAGGCACAGACCCCTTTGTGGCTGAGCAGATGCTTGGATGTCTCCTGGACACACTGTCTGCTTTGCACCAGAAGTTAATTTGTTTAAAAAAACCTTCCTCTGCAGAGGTAACCTACAGTCTTGGACTAGTGTTATTTACACATCCATTTACTTTTGCATATATTATTTAGGAGACAGAGATATCCAAGTTTCCTGAGCTCTTTTTCCATGAGAGCATTGGACAAATTGAAGGTTCCAGCAGATCAACAGGTCCTCCTGGAAACTCGATGATATTTAGTGGAATAGAGATTTTAAAGCTGCAGCAACTCCTGCCCCTTCTGCTGCATGGAGACTTCGGTTCAATTATTGTAGTTAATTATTTTAATGACTTAATTGCTCATTGTAAGACAGCAACTGGCTATGTGATGTTCAATACTAGCATTTAACTTAAAATGTGAGAGAACTGGTTTCTCCAACTCCTCCTATTCTTTTCTTCTAGGAGTCACCCTACAATTGCTCCAATGTTTTTCTTTGATGTTTGAGCTATCAGATCAGTAGTTCAAACTTCCCAGAAGACTCTGAAAAGCAAATTTAATTTGTACCTGGATTACTTTTTTTCCCAATCTCTAGGAGATAATTATCTAGTTGGTCTCTGATTCCCTGTTTGGATAATTGCACTTACAAAGAGGCCTATGAAGAAAGGGTGAGGGGCACAACAGGAGCTCTTGGGCACCCTGAAAATGCCTTGCCTTTCTCTCTGACCTTTTTTTCTGCTCTGTGGAACAAAAACAGGAGGGTATAGAAATATTGTAGGGTGTGTTACTAAACCTGTTACTCACAGCTTCAGGAAAACTATAGTTTGTTCAGGGTTTGGGTGATAGCATCCTCTCTGCCCACCAGCTGCTTCTCCTTAGTAGATGTTTTAAACACAAAGCTGACCTTGTTTAATGCTCATCTTCCATACAGGCAGCCATGGAGAGAAATGCACAGACTGCACTGTTTTAGGAAATGGTAGTATTGTTTCTGCTATTGTTGTCTCAGCTTGAGATGAAGAATTTTAAAAGCATTTCCTTCTCACCACTGACACTGCATGTTCACTTGTACATGCCATTTCCCTTCTAAGCAAAACCAGGGCCAATCTATTTTTCTTTCATTTCTGCCAGGTTTCTCTTCCCAATTTCCATGATCCAGTGCAACAAATTTTTTTCCAAAGGCACTGGGAGAACTATAGAATCATAAAATGGTTAGGTTGGAAAGGACCTTAAAGATGATCTAGCTCAGACCTCCCCCCCACCATGGGCAGAGTGGACAAGAATATTTCTCTTGTTTTTAGTTGCACCAAAAGAAAATTTTTCTGACTAAATATAGTGTATATCTGGCAATGGAGAAGAAATCTTAGGAAGAAAATGGTGAAATTCAAACTTTGCATTGCAGCTGTGTAACTCCCTTTTTTTCTCCAGCCAACAGTTTACATTTTCCAGATGCAAGACCTGGTTTACATTGGCCATTTTGTTTTAATTGATTTATTTAAAAAAAAAAAATATCTAAAAGTTAGACCTTGGGTCCTGTTAGTAGCAAAAAATAGAAACTGCTGTGACAGTAGAATTGAGGAATTTTTGCGACTTCTGGACAATAGTAAGTGCAGTACGAACCCTCTTTAGAAGAGCTGCTAATTCTGCATTATCCTCAAAGAGTGAGTTAATAACATGTTCTAACAGGGTTTCCTATTCTTGGCATTTTCTCCCCGTCTTTGTTTTACAGCTCCCGCTCTTGAAAGCGAGGGCTGCCTCCCTCCTGCATTCCTCGACTGTCGCTGTCCTTTGTTAGCGCAGGGTAATAATAGAAGTGGTCTTGTCTCCTTGTCAGTTGATAAGCACTCGAGCTGCACCGCAAAGCAGAGCTGGCTGCTTGGATGGCTGCTCACCCAAGCAAATAAATAGCTCGTGTCTAAGATCCTTGAGTGTCAAGGTACCTGGCAGCCAGTGCTGCGGGAGTGGGGCTCGCTCCGTGCTGAGCAGAGCGGGCACACCTTGTGTGCTGCAGGCTTTGCAGCCGGCTGAAGAGGTGTGCAGTGATTTGCTGACCTCATCTAGCTCTCAACAATGTGGAAGTGGACACACTTATAGTATATAAAAGGCTATGAAGAAAATCGCTAAGTGTTTTCTGATAGATGCAAAATTTTTTTTTAAATGGAGTTCTCACCTCCTGTACATCACATTTGTGGCTTAGACGCAATATCCTAGAGACACCCACAAACCAATTTGCCAGGATTTCCAGATGCAACATCACTGCCAATTTTACCATTTAGACCTTTCTTAAATACCTCTGAGATCCAGATTTTCTGGGAGGACCAGAATCAGCAACACTTTCTCCAACCTGACAGGTATATTTGAGTTTTCTGATATCAGCTTGGTGAGGTGATTCTACATCCAGGTGGAGAGAGGGTCACTGCCTCAACAGCCCAACAGGCAGAAGGGGAGTTTGGTGTTTACGATCATCACGTGTTTAAAACATCTTCTCTCCAGCCATTTGAAGCACAATTTTGGGAAAAAAACCTGTCTGTGTCTCACTTGTATTTGCTGTTTGTTTCTCCAGCATTACCTACAAGTACACACCCTTTCTCTATGTGTCATAGATAAAAATACATATGTGTATGTATGGAGAGATATGTAACATATATATTATAATCAGAGATTTGTTTTTACTGCATATATAATATATGCAACCATATTATATGTGATATCTGTAAAAGGAAACTGTTCCAATCTTATTTCCCAGCTGGAAATTTGTGGCAATGACTTTGCACATGTGTCCCTGCTCCCCCCTCCTCCAAGACTAGGGATGGCAGCACACAGCAGGTCTCCTTCATCTCAGAAGAGATCTTGGACACGCCAAGTTTTATTCCACATGGCTGAAGACAGCTGAAGGCTCATTATCCCCCACTAAACATTCAGCTTTAGCTCTTGTGTGTGCTTCCCTCCCACCTCTGCAGTGTTCTTTCCACTTCATGGAGCCTGACGAATGAAGGAAAGCCTTTCCTTACGTGTTCAGCTGGAGCCCACTGGAATCAACATGAACTTCTGCTGCCACTGCTGTCGGGAAGCCCAAAGGGCCTCTTGAGTTGCAATCACCCCTCAGGATTCCTCGTTTTTCTTTATGCTCTCTATCTTCTAGGAACTCCAAGTGTGACTAATAAGCAATACTCAGCCAAGTTCAGCTCCTCTATTCTTCCTCTAGGCTTGTGACTCCCATTTTGTTCTGGAAAGTCTCAAAGTATTTACTAGTATCATGGAAACAGGAGTTCTCTTCATGTTGCAGTGATCAAAGAAATCCAGAAAGCTTTCGTGACATTTAGAAGAGCAATCCAGAGTGAAAAATTCCTTCTCTCAGAGAAGAACTGCAAAACTGGAGTAAGAGGCTCATCAGCCATCTGAGGAATGATTTCACTGCTCACAGTGATACAGCCTAGAATAAAGATGACAATCTCCTTGCTCCAAAGCACGCACAGATTTACTATCCAAGGTCAGAAAGGATTTTTCCATCACTTAGGCACGTTACAGAACATGTCAGCTCTTAGAGGACATATCAGACCTTGGCCACTGAGTCGCTAGACAGCCACAGGGGGTATAACACCCATCTGCTCTCTTGTGCCTGGGGACACTGAGCAGCTGGGCCTCAGCTCCAAGAAAACAATCTCCAACCAAATACAGCCCAGTCAGAAGATGAACACAGATCTTGGGGAGTCGCCGCTCTGCTCTGCTCTGCTATTTCCACAGCCAGCATGTTTATCATCTTTGAAGGTTTCCTCACTAACCCTGTCATCCACAAGAAAAGCATGGAGAGTTAGTCATCACTTTTAAAGCCTTACATTTCTCCTCAGTGTGAAAGAAATGCTGTCTTGCCTGAGGATCTAACCAGGCATCATTTAATCCAACCAGAGTGGATGTGTTCCCATTTTCTTCCTTAGTCTTCCTCCTTGTTTCTGAGCTGAATGTATCTGAAATCTTTCCATTCTGAATGACCCTTCTTCTGATTCCAAAGCTCTCTCCACCAAGATGGGGTCCGCAGCTGGAAAAGATGGACCAGCTTCTTCCATCCCCATCACAAGGAAAAGAGCACGTAGTGGGGACAGGTCTGGAGAAAATGGCACTGCACTCCAGTATCCCTCACCAAGGAAGAAGTGCCCATAGCCAGGCCTAAGATCCTCAAAGAGAAAAAGTTGAGGATCTCCGAACCACCTTTGAACCCACTTTTTTCCTTCTCTTCACTTTCTTCATGTTCACTGACAAGAGATTTCTTGACGCGGACCTTCATCCAAATTATGGTTAGGAAGAAACTATTAGTGAGGATGGACAACCAGGAACACTGTCTGGTTAGGAGACAGAGATCTGTTTGAGGATGTTTCCATCACTTATGAGAATTCCACATTCTTCCTCATAGACCTTTACCTGGTGGAGACGTGGACACAAGTTTGCATGTTTGATGCATCAGGCAGAGACAGCAGACAAGGAAGAGTTCCCACAGCAAGTGCTGTGTGTTGGATACACCTTGCTGAGCTTGTTCTGATATCTTCAGAGTGGTGTTCAACCATCACAAATCCAATATCTTCCTTTCAGGGTGGGTTGGGTCTCTTGCCTTCATTCTTCCAGCAGCAGCAGCGGCAGTATGTTATAAAATACAACCCTCCCAAGTCTCCCCAAAGCAGCTGATATTCCCTCCTAAACAAGCAAGGAAACAAGTTCTCCTGTTGGTGGAGTTGCCTGCCCAGAGCCCTAATGGAAGCCCTTGATTTCTTGCAGACACCGATGTGTGCCACTCAAGCCCCTGTCTGAACGGAGCCACCTGCGCTGATGGCATCGACTCTTTCAAATGCTTTTGCCTTCCCAGCTACGGAGGGGACCTGTGTGAGATCGGTACGGCCTCCCTGGCTTCAGCTAATCCTACTAACTGCTGCACCACCTTGTTCCCATGCTACCCCCAAAAAAAGCTGATCCCCAGTGCTCCCATCAGTGCTGCCCTCATCTCAGTAAGCTAACTTCTAACAGCAGCTTAAAACACGCGAGGGAAAAGCTTTGAGGCTTTTGCACATCTGTTTTGATAAGTTTGTTCCTCACAGCACCATGTCCTCTAAGATTCCTAAGCAGGAGCTTCTGGTGTCTTCTCCAGATTTCTCTTTTTTAAGTTTCTCTGGTGAATCTCCACATAGATCATTGATCACAGAAGTTGGTATCTCTTTGGGTCGAGGGTCTTTCTGTTCATCTGTAACAGTAGGGAACCTTCTGAGTACGTCTTCACCTCAGGCAAACTTTCTCTGCTAGACTGGAATTTCATGGAAGGATGCTTCGACTGAGCCATGAAAAATGCTTGTGTTCCTCTTGGGGAAGATGCAGCTGAGAGAAGCCTCACTCACTCCAGGAATCTCCACCAATTTGACACAGCATGACATTTTTGTCATCTCCACAACATGGCTTCCTGTGGAAAAATCAGCAGGGAATATATCTTTGAGAAAACGGGAAGCAACCTGTATTTCCATCAAAATTAGGCATTCTGACCTGCACTAATACTTCTTTTTATTTCTACAAGGAAAGAAAAGAGTTGTGTTTTTTTCTTAAAGCTGATGAAAGTCCAAACTTCTATCAGCTTAGCTGAGGGGAAGCTCTCCTTCCTTGCTCAAACAAAAGAGAAATAAGGTTGCAGTATCTTCTTCACCTTGGCATGAGTAACAATAATATATGTTGGATTTTCTCCTTCCTCTCTTCACATCTCTTTCTGCTTCAAACATGAACATGTGGAGCAGACCATAAGGAGAAGGCTCATGATCATTGGACTCTCTGGGCAGGAATTGTGCTGTCTTAACATCACTTTTTTAATGCAACCTCATCAGTTCTCAATTTACCCATCCATGATGCCTGTTGTTGAAGATCCTTGTAATCCACCCAGAGACTTTCCATCCTGTGACTGCTTATGATCTTGGGTGGTCCAAGCCAGATTTAATTTTCTCTTTTCTCTGAATTATGAGCTCTGATGCCTGGGAGATGCAAGAGGAAGCCATTGCCCCAAAATTTGTGGGGAATGTAAATCTTCATCTTCCCATGAGACAGACCATCCTTGCCCCAAGGATGCTCTGCTAACTTTGAGCAGGAGATCTGCCTGCAAAACCTGGGAATCCTTAGAGCTTCACCTACTTCCAGATAACCCATTTAATCTATTGAAGAAGGCAGGAAATGCTTTTAATGTCTCAGGTAACTACCAACCACTCCAACATCTATGATGGGCCTGCAATCTCCAGCTGGAAGAACACCAAAAAGTGGATTGGGAGGAATTAGTGTGATTGAAGGTGGCTAGTGCTTTGACCTACCAAGTTTAACAAAGAAGAAAGAAACTGAGTAGAGAAAACCTTACTGAAAAGAGAGACAGGCATGAGGACTCATGGAAGCCCACCACTTTCAGAGCAGCAAAGGCCTGAGAAAGGATGGTAGGTCAGGCATCTGAAGGGCTGAGATTAAACACATTTCATTTTCTGTTTCCCTCGGTCACATTTAGCAGACAGATGTGTGGTGTTGCATTGCATGGGAACTGCTGAAGGTCTTTTCTGGTGGTTTCTCCATTTATCTCCACTTTCCCCCATCTGTGGTTTTATTTTTCTTAGTAAGTGTGTTCAGTTCCTCAACATTACTCAGATGGTAAAAGATCTTCTGAAAAGTTGAGGAATGTTCACACTTCTTCAGCATTTTCCAAGCTTTTTCATTGAGATTTCATTCTCTCTCTCCACTATGGTAAGTTTCTATCTCCATCTCTTTTCACCCATCTTGGTCGGTTTGCTTCTCCTCCAGAGCTCCAGAATCACACCAAGTGATGGACCCACCCGCACCTGGTGGTCCCCTCTTTCATTTTCAACACCTATGTGTTGATTCTGGACATCTGGGTATGGGGTTTGGAGGGGTTTTTTTCCAAAGCAAGAAAACTTCAGGCCAGCACAAGTGGGAAGAGAGGTGTTCTCGCTTAGTCAGTTCCTCAGAAGCAGATTTCAGGAACATTACACAGGGATTGAATTTCCTAGGAATAACTCTGTATCATTCAAGCTTTCCAGTAGCACTGGTTGTGTCACTGCAGGCACAGGGTCTTCCACACAGGCTGCCCTCTCTGCGTGTCTTGGATGCCTTCTGAAAGTTTCCCCAGGGAATTCCTACAGGCAACAGTGTCAGGGTTTGCTTTTTAGTGAAAGTGACGGTGCGTTGTCCCATGCAATGGGAGCATGAGCTGCTAAGAGGTGAGTTGAAAGCTTTCAGACACATGCACCAACTCCTTTTCGGCCCTCCTCTGTGTGTTTCAGACTTGGCAAACTGCGAGGAAGGCTGGACCAAGTTCCAGGGCCACTGCTACCGGCACTTTGAAGAGAGGGAGACTTGGATGGATGCAGAGACCAGATGCCGACAACATCAAGCTCACCTGAGCAGTATCATCACCCCAGAGGAACAAGAATTTGTGAACAGTGAGTGCTGAGGGCAGCCTGGGACTGGGCATGGGTCCAACCACTTGACTTTGACTCTACAGGCAGATTTACCCAAAGTGGTGTAAAACCCACCATTTGCCCCACTGGAGCTCATATGTATCCTAACAAAGCCCCATCCTTGTATGGGTGCATCCATGCTCATGGCAGGTTGAGTGAGGAGGGAGCTGGACAAACATGATGTAAGGAAAAGGGTGTCAGGGAATAGTGACTGGGAGGCAGCTGAATGACCCAGAGGCTCCAGGGCCAGGGACAGCTGAGATGGCAAAGAAATGCTTCCAGCACAGTGTAGGACAACCATGACTCTTTTCTCCCCCTCCTGCTCTTCCAGGTCACGCACAGGACTACCAGTGGATTGGTCTGAGTGACAGAGCTGTGGAGAATGACTTCCGCTGGTCCGATGGGCACTCCCTGGTGAGCCCGCAGCCCGCAGCACAAGCAGGCGCCAGGTTTTGGTGGGGGGAGGAGGTTCCCCTTGGGTGGGAAGGGCCCCACAGGTTACAGGTTGAGTGCTTGGGTTGGGCATTGAGTAGAGGCAACCCTAAACTCTGTAGGGCTCGTGGTTTTTCCAAGACTCTAGAAAAGCTGGTTGGGTCCCGGGCACCAACACAACAGAATTAACCAGTGTAGGGGCAGTGCTGGCAACCCACAAGCTGGAGAGAGGTGTGGGAGAGGTGGCAGTGAGAAGGAAGGAGGGAGTAAGAGAGACCAGGGCCCAACCTTAGATGAAGGACTGTCCTCTCTCGGCAGCAATATGAGAACTGGCGGCCCAACCAACCCGATAACTTCTTTTCGGCGGGCGAGGACTGCGTTGTGATGATCTGGCACGAGAAAGGCGAATGGAACGACGTTCCCTGCAACTATCACCTCCCTTTCACCTGCAAGAAAGGAACAGGTCAGCACCCTGTGCCATACTGGCAAGGACTGGGGGCTCAGGAGGTAGTTGTGGGTCTGGAGCAGAGTCCCCAGTGCACATGAACATGGGTTTTGTCACTGCAAAGGGTGGTCAAAGAAATGGAAGGAATTAGAAACAGAAGTTGGCCAAGGATCTAGGAGAAAATTTCACAAGGACTTGAAAATAAATAGGACAAGCCATTAAGATTCAACATCCCCAGGCAGAGTCATACCCTGGCTGCAGCATTGCTCCCACACACCAGCTCTGTGCCCTCACACAGACACAGGCAGCTGTTGTGATGCTCAGCTCTCACAGCCTCTCCAGGAGGCAGGAATGGAGCACTGAGGCAGACCCCTGCTTAATTTCAAATCACAGAATTTCCGTATCCCCCTGCCCCTAAGCTTTGTGGACAGAGGAAATCTCAAAGGCAGTTAAGGTTTTATGCACGGAGGAGTGACGAGGCTGTGCGTGCCCAGCCTGCCCTGGGTGTGAGCTGCCTGCTCAGCCAGCCAGGTGTTCTCTCACTCACCCTCCACGTCTCTGCCCATCTCCTGCAGTGGCCTGCGGGAACCCCCCTGCGGTGGAGAATGCCAGGACCTTCGGTCGGAAGAAGGAGCGCTACGAAATAAACTCCCTGGTGCGGTACCAGTGCGACCAAGGCTACATCCAACGCCACGTGCCCACGATCCGGTGCCAGCCCAATGGGCAGTGGGAGGAGCCGCGGATATCCTGCCTAAACCGTATGTCTTGGTCCCTTTACCTTTGGGTTAGGGCTGATGCCTCCCTGCAGCTGGGAGAAGGAGCTGGGAATGCAGGGCATCATCTCAGGGTGTAGGATAGCTCTGAGCCAGGCAGAAGGGGGCATCATGGTTCCCTTGACTTCTTGGAAGTTTCCCCCATGATGGGGCCGTGGGAGTTGACATCTTCTGGGCAGTTGTGGACCACAGAGCCTGGCTTGCAGGACTGCCTTGGAGACCCAGCAAGGCAGAGTACAGGCAGCTCCAGAGACAGGAAAGGGCAATGAGGAGCTTACCAATGGCCCAGGCTACGCAGGGAAAGAAAAACAAATGGTTTCTGAAAGGGTGAGTTCTGGCACCACCTGCATCAACAGAGAGAATAGGACGGGAGAGCTATGGTCCCCCTAGCCCTTCCCCAGTGTCCCCCTGCGCTGGGAGCAGACAGGAGTCCTACAGCAGATACAAGCTGAGGGACAGGGCTGGGCTCCTGACTCTCCTCCTGTCAGGCCTCCAGCTGATGGCAGCCAGCCTTCTTCACTGGTGTCCCAGCCCACTCCCAGGCCTGCTTACACCCCTGTCCCATCCCTGATTGCCTGCAGCTTCCCAAGAATTTCGTTGGCCTCAGACAAATCACATCTGTACAGTGGCCTCCTTGCCAGGTTCTGGTCCAGCTGGGCAATTCCAGATACGGCAGATTAAGCAATGGTCCCACAGCCAGGGAAAGCCGATATGGGCTTAAGGGACAAGCCTCTGCCCCAGGGAGGAGATGAAAGCAGGAGGGATGGAGGAGGTGTCCAAGGGCGGCTGCCTGGTGCCGACCAAGATGCTGATTCCTTTGGCTCTGCTGTGGATCTGGAGAGCTGCAGGCTGTTCCCGACATGGACCGCCAGCGATCAAGAGACCTGGTCTGCTCCCAACCAGCTTTTGCTGCTTCCACCCAAGCCCTCCTGCAATTATCACACCAGAGCATGCCAGCTTCCAGGGAAACTGGCAGCAAAGATCAGGCAGAAACCTTGTTCCTGCCAGCCAGACGGGGCTGTTTCCCCTCCTATGCCCTGAGCACATCCCACTACTAATGGATATTGGGGTAGGGGATTAAGGGATAGCGCAGCGGGTGAGGTGGGGAAGAGCTGCCCTCCTGGCTGGGCGCAGTGAAGGGCTGGGACAAGCAGCCGTGGAGATGATGCTCCTGCCCAGGCTCTGGCCAAGCCCCGGGCACCTTGTCCCCTGGGTGAAGCAGAGGCCGGCAGGGCGAGAGAAGGGCCGATTGTGCGTGTGCGGGCGGGCTGGCGCCGGGGCACACACAGCCGCCCCCGGGCAGCGCTGCCTGCGGCTGCCCGTGTTTTTCCAGGCAGCCAGCGGCCAGGCCGGCCAGCGTGGGACAAGTAGCTTCTCTGTTCCGGCTCCTGCCGACAAGGTGCCTTTTCTTCTCTTCCACAGCCTCCAGCTACCAGAGCAGGCTATACAAGAGGAGCCCCAGGAGCCGGTCGAAACCCAGCGGCAGCGCCGTGCACAGACCCACCCATTAGAGCGGGGCGAGAGACCGAGGGGGAACGCGAGAAAGAGAGATTTTTAACGGAACACTTATATTAACAGAGTCGATTTCTTCTTCTTCTTGTTGCTTTTTTGTCATATAAGGAAAAAAAAAATTATATTAAAGACAAACCCACCTTTGTTTATTTATATATAAAAAAAAAATTGTTTTTCCAAGCACCAAAGCAAAACGAATTAGATCTCAGCATTTTTACTAACCGTCCGGTTCCAATTATCTTCGTGCCTTCGGGGACAGGGAGGGGGGTGGGTTTGCAAGGGCAGGGGGTTAAGTTAAATAATAAAGATGATTATTTTTTTCTGATTTTATCCACGAACAATGTAATTATTTCTGTTATTTAATCTCCAGGGTGAACAGCACCTTTTGGGGTTTTATTTTTTTTTTTTTCCAGAATCCTTCTACTGCTGCAGCACGTCAGGATGGGTGGGGAGGGCCGGGGGGCTGTGGTGGAAGAAGCTGTGGGAGGAGGGAGGCGAGAGGATGCCGAGACCCGGGATCCGGGTGCTGGGGGCTGTGGCCCCTCTCTGCTTCCCCACCGCCCCCTCTGCAGCGCAGCGCCCATCCCGGGACAACGTGCTCTTTCCAGGGGACCGTGCGGGGCACCAGCGTTCCCTGCACCTATTTATATTTTTGAACATATCCTATTTTGAAAGAATGATAAATAATAAAGAGAGCGAAATCGGAATGGGCACTTTGTCAGTGTTGGTTCTTTTAGGGAAGAGGGGTGTCTGGTGGGCTGGGAGGAGAGGGGTCTCCCATGGCAAGGCAGCAAGGAAGGAAGGGGGACCCAAAGAGGGTGCTCCAAGCTACACAGGAATGGCTCAGCCCCAGCCAGCACCTAAGGGACCACGGAGGTGGGAGGGGTGTCCCAAGCCCCAGCTGAAGAAGGACCCTGGAGTAGGACACTGCCCTCCCTGTTCAGCTTTCACCTTGGGAGGGAGTTAATCCACATGCCTAGCCCCAGCCAGCACCTAAGGGACCACGGAGGTGGGAGGGGTGTCCCAAGCCCCAGCTGAAGAAGGACCCTGGAGTGGGACACTGCCTTCCCTGTTCAGCTTTCACCTTGGGAGGGGGTTAATCCACATGCCTAAAAATCCATCTAAAACCCGTGGCCAGCAGGAACTGCTTCACCTTCCAGCTTTCAGTCCTGACACCCAGGGGGTTAATTAGCACTCACTAATGAGGGAACACAAGGCCCTTGCAGGAGCTGAGCTGAGCTAGCACTGATGAGTTGATGTTCAGCCAAGTATAAGACAGCCAGGGATCCCCAAGTCCTTTCTCCAGAGCAGAACTTTCTCTTGTGTTGGGACAGGGATGAGGACACAGCCATGTCACTCCAGGGCTTTCTCCACCGTTTTATTAGAAGATGTCCAGAAAAACACATCTTTTTGCAGCCAATGCTCAAAGAAGAAGGCACCAGAGTTCAAATGGAGTCCACACAAGGGGCACATGCCCTCCCTCATGCCTTTGCCTCATGAGCCGGGAGGCAGGACCAGCCTGGAAGGGCAGGTGGGTGTCAGTGACAACCTGCCACCGCAGGAAGGGGCCACCACCCATGGGGTGGCACAGCCAAGTGGGGTGGCAGCAGTAGCCCAGGGGAATCATCCTCGCACACGTCCCACAACAGGGACTGTCCCACACTGCCCGGCTGGCAGCCACCCCAAGCAGCTGCATGTGCCAGCTGCTGAGCGAGACGTGGAAAATACAAAGGAAGGAAACAAAACAAAACAAAAAGAAACCTCCCCCCATCCCACCTCCCCCCAGTCACCCCCAAAACAGCCCTTGGAAATGCCCAACACTGGGCACTGGCAGGCTGGAAACATCCTTCGTCCAAGAAGGATCCCTCCCGGCTCCTTATCTCTCCTTGTAGCAGAAGACCCCGAACCTGCCCTTGCTGGGGAAGCCGAAGCTGCGGACGCCGGGCTCCGCGGGGCCACAGTTGGCCCGGGGCGTGACGATGGGGTAGCGGACACTGCCATCTGCCAGCCAGCCGGCACTGCAGCGGTCCAGCCCCAGGAACTTCCAGGCGGAGTAGAGCTGCCCCACCCGGGCGATCTCGGCCCCTGCATCCTGGCAGCTCTGCTTGGCCTCCTCCATCCCAGCCAGGCGGTCCAGGTAGAAAACCTCTCCTAGGAGGGAGAGTGGAGAGTGAGAGGGGAGCATCAGTGCTGAGCATCATCCCAAGCATCCCCACCTGGGGCATCGCTGCCTGGAACCACCCCATCCAGGCCAAGTCCTGTGCCCTAAGAGGGAGGGATGCACTGCACCTTCCCCAGGATCCCAGCCCCCGTCCCTGGCCCAGAACTCACCTTTGAGGGCGGAGGAGAAGCAGAAGGCATCAAAGCGGTGCAGGTGCCGGTGGCGCGGGCCGTAGCTGCGGATGCCCGGGGCGAGGGGCACACCCCCGCAGGGCTTGCGGGGCAGGGGGAGGGGGGCACGCCACGGGCCCTCGGCCCA
>NW_008239758.1:5422399-5427279 GCF_000691975.1 Corvus brachyrhynchos | reverse complement strand
GGGGGGGACGTCCCCCGCGCCTGCGGCCAGCCAGCCCGCGTTGCACCAGTCCAGCCCCTCGCTCCACGCCTGGAAGAGCTGGTTAAAATTGGCGAGGATGGCACCCTGGTCCCGGCACACTTGCTCGGCTTCGTGGAAGTTGAGCCTGTACTGCCCGCGGGGAGGCTGGTAGGGGAACACGATGCCTGGAGGCAGATGGGACACTCAGCTGGCTCCGTGGGCAACCCACCCAACCCGAGTCCATCCCCAGCAGAAGCCACAGGGGTCCCTGACCCATGTCAAATTCAGGCTCTGGGACAGGCACCACCTCAATGTGGCAGAGACAACGCTCAGGCACGCAGGGAGGGGGCTGCTCCGGACATGCAGGCGCCAGCAGCGAGTTGCCAGCGACATCTGGTGGCACAGGGACACACGGGCTCGGTCCTGGGGACAAGGACCCCCTCATGGGGACAGCACCTGCATGTACAGGGATGCACAGACTATCATGGGGATGCAGGGACCACCACCACGGGGCTGTACAGACCACGGGCCTGGGAACACACAGACAGTGGTCAGGGGGGCATGGACCACCCCTGCAGGGATGGAGAGATCATTGTCTCTGGCATGCACAGGCTTCAGGAACAGGGAGACAAGGACCAGCATCGTGGGGACATATGGGCCATGATCCCAGGGGACACATGGACCACCAACATGGGGATGATGCCGTGGGGATGGATGGACCACAGAACCATGGGCATCACCACCATGGACACAGCCACAAGGACCGGTGGGGACGAGTCACTGTGGGAGGCAGGGTCCAGGGATCAAGGGGGTGGGGCAGGGACAAGCAGTGGGGACATTTCCACAGCTCTGAGCTCAAAAGCAATGTCAGGGCTGAGTCAGGTCCCTCATGACAAGTGAGCAAGAGAGGCTGGACCAGTCACCAAGGTTCATCACAAGATGCATTGGGGATATCCAGAGCTGGGAGGGGAGGGGACGCCTGTACATAATGCAGCACAGTGGGAAGATGGGTGGGTAAAGGCAGGAAATGCTGCAGCCATGGGGTCACTCCCAACTCTGACTCCAAAAGCACCCTTGGTGTCCCAGCTGGGGAGACAGCTCTGGGCTCACTCACTCCTGAAACCCCAGAGCCAGACAGCCTAAGCCACTGCCCCATCACACCAAGCATCCCAGCCCCTTTCTACCCATGATCAAGCTCCCCAAGCCCCCTGCCTTGCTATGTCCTCAAAGGAGAAGGTGCCACAGGAAGGCCAGGCTCACTGGCTCAGAGCCATGGTCCCCAGCATGCCCCACCTTGCAGCCGGAGGTCCACGACATCGCTCTCATCCTCCAGCCCGTCGATGACCTCACAGCGGTATTTGCCGTCATCCTTCAAGCGCACATCGCTGATGACCAGCGAGGCCTCGTGCCGGCTGGCCTGACGGATGTGAGCACGGCCCTTGAAGTCCCCGAAGGCCACGTAGGTCTTGCCTATGGCCACCATCACATCCTGCTCTTTGGTGTAGTCGTCCCGCAGCTTGGACCACTTGATGCGGATTTTGCGCTTAGGTCCCATGTCGGGCTCATAGCGATAGTGGCAGGGCAGGGTGACATTGGCACCATTGTAGCTGTAGACAGGGTCTTTGGAGGTTTCCACCACCAGTTTGGCTCCATTGAAGTAATCCACTGGGGGCAAGAAAGAACGTATGATGGGCAGGTCAGGATCCAGGGCTGGGCAGCATCCCCAAACCTTCCCTCCAGCCACCACCTCTTCTACCATGACCATCCCCCAAGCATCTCTGGAGCATTCCCGCCTGCTCCTCTGGGCCCCACATCCCACCAAGTGATGAGTCTCCAACCCACCCAGAGGCAGGGGGGTACTTCAGCCTCCTGCAACAACCTGCCTGTCCCCGATATACCTTTGTCCTGCCCGTTGTCATTGTCATTCATGATGTGGTTGTAGTAGAAGCCGTTGTAGAAGGGGCGGTAGGAGCCACTGGCCAGGCGCAGCAGGGTGGCCTTCAGGAGGAGTGGGAGCAGCAGCATGGCTGGGAAGCAAGGCTGAACCCTGAGCCTGGGCTGCAGAGGGGGAAAGGGCTGCTGGAACACCCCCAAATAGCCCGGAGCAAGCCAGCACTGCCTGGCAGTGGTGCCAAGCAAGGAGAGGGGTGGGAAGAGCCGGCAGAGCAGCTCGCCTGCCCGCAGGGGAGAGTGCAGGCAACCTGAGCCGTGCCCCCAGACCCGCCCCCCAGCCGGTATTCCCAGACCCCTCCATCCTCATCCTCCCGCCTGGCTCACACCACACACCCCCACATTCACCGCTGCTGCCCATTGGGGGGGTGCCCACTTGGGGGGGTGCCCATTGGGGCGGTGCCCATTGCAGGGAGCGCCTGGCCCACAGGGGAGTGCTGAGACCAAGTCAGGGACGGGGCAGCTGGAGAAACGGGATCCCAGGGTGTCCTTTGAACAGGGAGCACTGGGAAAACATCACGTAAGGGTGCAGAGGGAGAGAAGTGGCTGAGCTCCACTGTAAAGCAGCAAGCTCGGTTTACAGAGGCAGCCGAGCGTGCAACCCGACCAAGGAGGGAGGGAGAGAGCTCCGGCTGCCTCTGATGTCCCGGCTCCGGACAAAGCACGGCAGCACTCGCCGTCCTGGCCAAGGAACCTTTAGTCCTACCCAGGGCTGCCGCTCTGTGTCACAGACATGGCTGGCACCGACCCCGTGCAACACATTTGGCTCCCAAAGAATGTCCCAGGGGAGGGGGACAGCCTGGCTGCCCCACAGCACCAGAAACGTGCACCGTCCCCAGCTCTGGGGGCCAGGACACCCAAGGGTTCCCTGCACGGGGGTCACCCAGGGTGCTACCAGCAGAATTGGCTACTTGTGAGCATTCCCGGAGCCGGCAGAGGGGGCCCGGCACCCGGCAAGCCTCTGGCAGACCCCTTCCAGCACCGCGGGGGTGGGGGGGGGGAGGTCTGACATCTGTGCCCTGCTTAGACAAGGCTTACGAGTGCCTGCAAACACACCCCGGGCCAGGGGGCTGTGGGAGAGCAGATGCTCAACCCCGGAAGGGTCCAGTACAGGGTACGGTGCTGCTCTCTGGGCTCCGGGGCGTGAAACCGGCTGCTCTCACTACAGGTTGCTCAATCCCGGACTCTCCTCTGCAGTCAGTGCCACTGCCCACCGTGGGGTGCAGCCACATTTGCCACCCACTGGGGCCAGCAGAGCCGGTGCCCGAGGACGCAGGGAGCACCCGCTGGAGCGGCAGCAGAGCCCCGGGAGCCGGCGCTGCTGGCACCGGAGCCGCGGGGACACCGCCACGTGCTGCCCACGCGCCGCAGGGTGGGCTCGACGCACGGCAGCTCCACACCTCGGGCTGCAGGGCACCAGCCCTGGTGCCCCTGTACCCCAATGCCTGCTGACCCCACCCCCCACCCCCCCAGAACCCAGCGTTGCAGGGACGTGCAGCGGGCCCAGCGCTCTCGACTGCAGTGCCGCGAGCATCGTGCTGCAGCACCCAGCGCAGCGATGCCTGGCACCTTCCACAGTGATGCCCGGCTCCCTCCGTGGCAATGCCATCCCCCCCTGCCCTTCGCGGCAAGCAGGGTGCCCACCGCCCCGGGGTGCCAGTCCTCCCCAGTCCCGGCACTGGGGCCAAGCCCTACTCACGCTGGTTGCGGGCAGGCTGCAGGCAGGCGTGCAGGCAGGCTGGAAGCAGATGCACTGTGTTTAGGGCTCTTGCAGGGCTGAGAGGAAGCAGCTCCAGGGCCTGCCTCTTAAAGGGAAACACACGCCTTTCCCAACCCCCTGCTCGCAGCCCCGGAGCTGGGGTGGGTGCCCCGGCCCCCCGCCTGCCCACCATGGCTGGGTGATGGCCTCGCCGTGTGTCCACACACTGCCCACATGTTGCCCACACACTCTTCACACACCTTATCTGCGGTGTGCCAGCTGCCCGCACTGCCCCCGACTTGGAAGGGACAGCAGTGGGGAGAAATGTGCCCTGTTGGGGCTGGTGGGATCCTGTGATGTTCCATGCAAAGCCCTGGTGAAGCCACAGTGCAGGGAAAAAGAGACATCCCTTGTCCCACATCCCACTGGAGGGGACTGGCCACGGACCCCAGACAAAGGTGGTGTCCAACACATGTGTGCCAGGAGCACCACAGGCACAAGCAGCTGAGGACAGTTGGGCTGTGGCACGGAGTGATCTGTGCCCAGGATATGCAGGCAGTGCCTGCCTGCTCTGGAATTCAGGAGAGACAGCTGCGCTGTGAGGTTCAGCCTCTTCAGGTTCTGCCTGGGGCTGTGGAGACAAAGCAGAGGCACAGAAACCAGGGCAAAAGCTCTGGGGTGCCCAGTTGCACCCATCTGAGGGGGCATCATCCCTAAACTTGGGCGATGCCCTCCATGCCAGCTCCCACTGGTACACAGACATGCAGACCCAGCTCCAAGAGCCCCAGGTCGAGTCCTCAGGAAGGGCAGCACGGCGGTGACACCGCCAGGGGATGCCGGTCAGGGGATAGACAGAGGGGCCAAACAGAGGAACCACGATGCGGCGTGTGCCCTGACCCATCGACCCTCTGTCCCAGTCCACAGCGCTGCTTCACCCCCCACTTTGTTGTTTTATGGCAAGGAAATGAGGCGCGGGGGCCCCGGTCCAGCTCTTGCCGCCGTGCAGGATGGCTTCAAGCCGGAAAGAAAACAACCCGTGTAAAAATAAACGGCCCGAGGCTGGCTGCGGGGTGAAGGGGGCCAGGACCCTTTCCTGACAGCGCCCAGCACGGAGCGCTCGGGGTGCGATCCTGTCTGCCCGTCGCCGCCACGCTGATAGGGAGCAGCCAGCAAGGAAACGGCGTTATCTGCGCCCAGCGCCGGCACGACAGCCCGTGCTCGCCGTGGGACG
>NW_008239758.1:5416227-5422284 GCF_000691975.1 Corvus brachyrhynchos | reverse complement strand
CCTGCCCGGAGCAGCCTGTCCCGCAGCCCACAATGGAGGGACAATTACATCTTCCGGCATGGGGCCACTGCACTGCCCGCATCCTGGCCGACGGTCCCTACCCTCCCCAGCCGGAGAAGGTAGTGGGATGGTGTCCCAGCTGCGCCCTGGCCATCTGTGCCCAGCTGCAGCTGCTTGCCCAAGTTGTTCTAGTGACCCAGCAATTGGGATGGTTCCCTCCACCCCCGGGCTGTGCAGAAAACAGGCAGCCCTGTCGGGGCACGCTGCTCGCTGGCATGGCTATCCCATTGTTCCAGAACGGAGGAACAAGCCCCACGGTGTCCTGTGCTGCCCGCACTGCCTGCACCGCGGCGCCTGCCAGCAGCCATCCTCTGCCCGGCCTGAGGAGGGGGGTGGCAGCAGGGAAGGGGACAGGGATGCTGTCAGGCACCTCTTTTCAGCAACAGCTCCTGGCTCACCTTAGGGCACAACTCTTGTCAGGATGTGGCCAGTGATTTCTCCATCTCCTCCTAGGGAGGAGGGGGCATGGGGAAGGATCTGGCCACCAGCAGTCCCTGATTAAGAAGGAATCTCCTTCATTCCTTCCCACCTCTCACTCTCTTTTCGTCTTCTATTCCCTGAGGGGTACCCTGGGTGTGACCACAGGTTTCAGGTTGAGCAAAGCTGTGCAGGGTCAGGGTAGCTCTGACCTGGGAGCACATGTTTAGGGCACGTGTCTAGCGCTGGCTGAGTATTTGGCTGAACGGGAGCCATAAAAGTGTCATCCCTGTCTTCCCCGCCTCAAAGCCAGCGCCTGACAGCTCTGCTGTGGCCTCACCAGAGATTTGTCCATGAAATGCTGCTTGCACAGGATGATTCCAGCAGGAACACTCACATTCCTGGTGGGATGGAGGAGGTTGTGATCTGTGCTGGGCTTTCCGGGTGGCGGCGAGAGGATGCTCTCCCCGACGGCTGCTTCCTGAGGAACCAGCTCACAGCAGCTGGCAGCGCCGGCAGCCGAGTCAGCAGGCAGCAGGGTGCCACAGCACGCCGGCCATCCTGGCCTTCCTGCTGTCCCAGCAACCCAGCCGCGTCCGGGAAGAGAATCCGAGGGATCGGGACAAGCCGTGAGGGGCTGTGCATGGCGGGGAGGGCACCCTGGCTCTCCCAGTCCCCCCGTCCTGGGGCTCTTGGGAATGAAGAAAATACCACAAGGCTGGGAAGGGGCTCAGCATCCATCAGAGGAGCTTGGGGGGTAGCAACGGGCAGGGGGAAGCAGCAGCCAGGGGCTGAGGATGCATCCCCTGCTCTGATGTGCAGCATCTGCTCCCATCACCCTCCTCATGGAGCCTCTGCCCTATCCCTGGCTCACGGCTGTCTTGGCTGGACTCGAAGCGAACTGCTCTTATCTCTGCCTCAGCCTCCCGATGATAAGGGCGGCATGTCTGGAGGTGAGCCGGGCAGACTGTCCCCCCCGTCCTGGCTCTAGCTGTGGCTGCTATTTGTCACCAAGCAGCTGCAGTCACAGTGAACTCAGCCCGGCCTCCGCAAGCAGACCCCCAGCTCCTCTGGTGCCCAGGGCTAGGCATGAGCCCACCTCCCATAGGCAAGGCCCAAGGAGGAGATGCTTGGCTGAGCAGGGCACTGCTGGAAGCAGGGAGGTGCAGGAAGATTGTCCAGAGCTGCAGGGACAGAGAACTGTGTGGGACACAGGTGACTCTTGGCCACTCATGCCAGCCTCAGGGGTCCCTGCCCAGTGTGGCAGATTCTGGAGATGAGCAAAGCTCGTCTGTCCTGTTCACCACGGTGCTCCTTCCCTACATGGGATCACCTCCTCAATGCAGGGAGATCCTGCTCCAGCAGCATCCATGCCCCAGCCCTCCCCAAGAGGGCTCAGCTGGAAACATCCCCACAGGCATCCCTCACAAAATTCACAGCTCCCTCCAGCCCTGGGAGTGCGCTTGGGTGTAAGAGCTGATCTAGCTCCAAGCTGGGGGATTTGCTCCAGGATCAAAGCCAAAGGAGGAGACACAGGGTGTGGGGTGCTGATAGAGGCTTCCCCTCCCCAAGTCCCATCCCGCCGCGCCTGGCCAGCTGCGAGCACAGTCTCCAGCAGCTGCGACAGGGTGGAGGCAGTGGGAAAGATGCACACAAAGCCCTGAGATACCCTGTTTTTCAGACAGGGAAGGGAGCTAAGAGGCTCTGTGAAGGCAGGAACGGTGTGGGCTCAGCACAGCAGCTGGCAATCCCCCAGAATGGAGGAGTCGAGGGGCTCGGAGGGAATCCTGGAGGATCACCAGACCAGCTGGGCTTTGGGAGATGGCCTTCAGGGAGGCACAGAGCAGACAAGCCAACACCCCCAAAGTTTAAGCTGGTTTTAATACTGTCAGAGACACCCCAGAGTGGGGCCATCGCTGCCATTCCACCCGGGTTCCCTCAGCCCTTGCCAAAGTGAACCCACCGCCAGCTCAGCCCCACGGCCGCTTCACATCCCAGCAGGCAGGGGAAGCAGTGCTGCCAGCCCAGGACAGCCTGCCTGTGCTCCCATCTGGGTCTCACTCATCTCCTACCGCTAATCCCGAGGGTTCGAGCATTGCAAGAGGCTCCCTTCCACCCCACACAAAGGGAAAAAAATCAGGTTACAAAAAGGGTCATGGCACGGCTCTCTGCCCACTGCACTTGGGTGGTTTAACTACCACCTTTCCCATCTTTTCTCCACATCCTTGTGGCTACAAACCAACTCTCCCCGCTACCAGATTGTAGTTCCCCTGGTCACCACCGGGCTCTGAGGACAAGGGACGTCCAGGCACCCCAAACTGCAGTAAGATGGAGATGATGGCAATGCTGAGACTTGGGAGGATGCTGGAGCTGGCATCCCAGGAAGGGGAACGGGCAGTGCCTGCCAAAACGCCTGCTGTGGTGCCTGCCAGAGTGCCCAGCAGGTAGAGCCACCATCAGGGGGGATCTGGTGCCTCTTGACAGGAGCCGTGTCATCACTCCACTCACACTATGTGGTGCTGACATCGCAGGCAAGGACACTCAGGGCCTGGCAAAATGGGCAGGGGACAACAGCTGAGTTTTTTCAGAGGATTTTCACAGCCCCTGCTTGCAGACAAGCAGGGAGCAGGAGGGATGTCGGAGGTTGCAAGCCAGAGGAGCCTGCCCTAAGACCCTGAAAACTGCTGAGCCCCGAGACCCAGTTCAGGCAAGGGACTGCCACTGGCTGCAGCCTCTCTGCGGGAAACAGAAGCAAGAAGGAGAAAATTTGTCCTCAGGCTTAGCTGAGAAGATAAAGCCAATCCCTGGTTGCAGGACAGGGTTCCCCAGCAAGGCCTCATTTGCAGGATGGTGTCCCCAAGAAAGCCCCAGTTCAGGAGGGGGTCTCAGCCCTGGCTGGAGCAGCAAAAGGGCAGGAGCCATCCCCACATCCCACCGACAAGGGCCCCATAAAGTGCAGTGCTGCAGCCCCAGCACTGATGCGGGGCAGGGGAGCCCTCTCAGCCACCTCCTGAGTGTGGGGACACGGAGAGAGGGGTGTGAGGTCAGAGCAGGAGCGGGCAGGGGTAGGCAGGGTGCAGGCTGGGCAGCGGGGAAGAGCAGCCCCGTCCTTCCTCCCCGTGCCTACTCATCGCATCCCAGCAGCTCCACGCGCAGGGTGATGCGGTTGTTCCAGGCCACGGGCAGGATGCGGACATAGCGGGCATAGAAGGGCACATCGAACACATTCTTCTTGTGTGAGTAGTTGTCACTGTTGCCATGGAAGATCTAGAGGAGAAAGGTGGGTGTCAGTGCTGCCAGGACCCCAGAGCAGCGGTCACAGCACTGAGCTGACAGAGTTCAAGAAGCCTTCGGACAGCACTCTCAGGCATGTGGTGTGACTCTTGGGGTGTCCTGTGCAGCGTCAGGAGCTGGACTCACTGATCTTTGTGGGTACCTTCCAACTCAGCAAATTCTGTGATTCTGTGACCTCACCCCCACCACCCATCCCTCCCCACCACAGCATCCCTGAGCACCAGAGAAGCCACCTTGTCCTCCCCACACCCACCTTGGTGCTGTTTGTCTGGGCATCCCGGTACAGGGTCCAGGACGTGCCATTGTCACTGTAGGCCACCTTGTAGGCTGCCACATACTGGATGTGCCCAAAGTCACGGGCTCCTTGCGTGATGATGCCTGTCACCTTCTTCTGGTCCCGGAGGTCAATCTGGCAGAGACAAGGCTCGTCACAGTTCCTTGCAGAAGCAGCGCTCCCACCCTACAGCACCCTGCATGTTCCAGAGGCTGCCAGGAAGAGCTGGCCCTCGGGGGTCAAGAATGGAGAAAACACCACTTGACCCCCACGCCAATGCCAGACAAATCATAAAACACGACTGTGAAATATTTGATCCTCCAACACTCACAGCATCCCTCAAAGCGACCAAAAGTGGGCACAAACCCACCTCAGCCCCTTGCCCACCCCTTCCACCTCCACATTTTCTGCCGGAAACATCAGTGTGGGAAGGACAGCAAAAAATCTCAACTCAAAAAAATACAGGATTCACAGAGGAAATGCATTTCCACTGGAAAGCAATTCTGGCTGAGAAAATATGCACTTCAACACAATCTGACATTTGGGTTCTAAGTGAGACGGCTTCCATTCTCTTTACTCTGCCACATTGTATTTACTGCTGCTGTAATGTTACAGGGTAAACCACCAAAGGAGCTGAAAGCCTCATTAATTTAGTTCTGTTTTCATGCTCATGGAGGGCAGTTCCAGCTACACAATACATGTAAATCCTAAGTGTACATGTAAATCTATACACAGGCAGTCTGTGGTGCAGCAGTCCAACTCAGCGTGTCATCCCGACCCCATCATCAGCCAACATCTCGATAAGCTGGTTTAGAGTTGTGAGGCAGCTGCTTTTAATCATTTCCCAAATAAAAAGCGGGACAAATATCTAAACTGCTTTGTCCTATTATGTCATGGAATCATGTGAAAAGTACAAAAACAGGGGAGGAAAGGAAACTGAGAAGGAAATTTCAAAACTATTTGTTTCTATTCCAGACTGGGAAGAGAAAAGCAGGCCTGATTTTTTTCCTGCAAAACAGAAACATGGTGTTCTGGGCAGCCAGAAGGTGGTGGGATGGTCACCCCAGGTTGGGATGGCATTTTTTCAGGGGATGAGGCAGAACTGGGGTGCTGTAGGCTTGATGCACCCCACAAGAAGGTGCAGAGACAGCACCACCTTATCCCTATGGGCACTGGCTCTGACCCAGTGCTCCAGGACTCCTGTTAAAACCAGTGGCTGTGGTCCCATTCTGACCTGCCCTGTGATTCCCCCTCGGGGAGAGCATTGCTGGACTTTGTGACCCACTGCAAGTTTCTGGCCACACCAACCCAGCTGTTCCAGCTACCCTGAAACAGGAGGGGCATAGCTGGAGGAGCTGGTGAGGAGACATGAGGTTACAGAGACCGGAGACCCACCTGCAGCCACTCAGACTGGTCATTGTGCAGGGCTGTCCAGGCGTTGGTTTTGCCTGTCATGTCCAGGCGAGCGTAATGAGGGTGCCAGGTAAAGGCATCGATGCCCCAGGTCTTGAAGACACTGGAGGCTGTGATCTGCTGGTCGGAGATGAGGCGGGATTTCATGCCCAGAGGCTCCGAGCAACCTGCCGTGTTGAAATACACTGTAACACAACAGTTTACACAGGCAGTGAAAACGAAAGAGACAACAGCGCGGTCGCAAGCAAAACCCCTCAGCCCTGTCAGAAGCCATCCTCACATTCTCATGTTTCCACTGCCAGAGCAGCATCAGGGCCAGGCAGGGAAATGCTCAGCAGAGGCGCAGGGCTGCCTTTTCCAGGGATTTTTAGCTCCTAGCTATTCCCTGGCTCACAGTGCCTCCTGCTGCAGGGACGAGTGATGTCCCCACAGCACAGCACAGCCCTGGAATATAGAGAGCTTTGGCAGGAGGCAGAGAAGGACATGGAAAGAGCAACGCAGACACCCCCAGCCAAAAGCACGGATGGCACCACACCCACGCAGCAGCAGGACAGGACCCAAGCCCCCACAGCATCCCACTCCCACACTGACACCCGAGC
>NW_008239758.1:5409157-5416161 GCF_000691975.1 Corvus brachyrhynchos | reverse complement strand
GCGGGAGGCACAGGGAGAGGGCTCAGGCTGACGATCCCTTACATTTCCCAGAGGACTTTGATCCTCCGCTGCTTTTCAAGCTCTCCAGCAGGAAAAGCAGCGGGTTCACAGCTCAGACGGGGAGGGGACACAGTAAAAACTCCTGGCTTGGGAAGGTGTTAGCAGCGTGAGAATGCAGCTCAGAGCTGGCTGAGCCGATGGGATTAACGGCTTGTGCTCCCCAAACGCACCCCTGGGTATTTCCAGGCATCAGTGTGAGGAAAAACAAGCACTAACAAATCCCCTTGTCCTGAGAGATCAGAAGCAGGCCAAGGGGTGATGCCCTGCCCTGCGTCACCCCCTGCCCTGCAGCCCCCGGGGAGGGGAGAGGCACCAGCATTTACCGTTCATCTCACAGCCGATGAGCTCGAAGCGCAGCGTGCAGGCACGGCGGCACATCACGGGGAAGATGCGGATGAACTGGGCCGTGATGGGAGGGTTGAACATGTTGGTCTTCATGGTGCCATAGTCCACGTTCCCCTCAAAAACCTGCAACAGTGAGCAGGGCTCAGTGCCCCAGCTCTCCCACTGTCTCCTGCATCAAATCCCTTGCACAGGAGACGGAGAGATCTCAGCACTGCCAATGGCAAAAAAGCACAGAGGGGGAAGCTGGGCTCTGCTTTTGTGCCCTGGAACAGTGCAGGACCTTGCAGCAGCTCCAACACTCTCCACAGAGCTTTGGAACTCTCCCTGCTTCGACCTCACCCCCACAGAGCCACACATGCAGCAACACCCACTCCCTCCCACTACCACAGTGCTCCTCAAATCACAATAAGCACAGAGGTGGCTCGCTTCTTACTTTTTAACACAATAAATAGAATCAAATCATGTTTCCATGCACTTTTTCTGCGCTGCAGAAAAAAGAGGAATTTTTCTATTTGTTTTAAAGCAAAGCAGGTACTCCCAACCACTCCCTGGACGCTCAGAAAGCCAGCAGGAGACACTTGCCATAAAGAACTGAGAGTGGAGAGCACTGCAATCTATGAGTATCCCTGCTTTGAGAGACACACTGTCAGCTGGTGCTTGGTGCAGATATAACACCGAGCCACCCAAGCTGCTCAGTAACACTCCCAGACCAAGCCCAGTTCCCACAGCGTGTCAGTGATAAAGATATCTGAATGACCTAAGTAAGTCAGTGCTGCTTCTTTGGTTATGCTTATTATGGTCAATTAAACAGAGACAGGGAGTACTGCTCGGTGCCAGAACTGCCTGTGCCATCTCACTGCTAGGATGGTTCCCAACACAGCTTTGTCCCAGGTCAAAAGCACTTTCCCACACATGGGGATGCAGCTCACAGCCACCCCAAACCGCAGCACCACTGGATGGGGGGAGCTGGGACATCCCCTACATGGAGCATCGCAGCCCACCTTGTCTACATCCTGCTTCTCATCCTTGAAGAAGGTGAACTCCCGCCCGTCCAGGCTGTAGGCGACTTTGTAGGCGCGGACAAACTCCTGCTGCCCCACGCGGCGCGCGCCCTGCGTGATGATCCCGCTCAGCCGCATCTTCCGCAGGAGGTTGGCCTGTGGAGGGGAGAAGAGGATGAGCAGGGTGCAGTGAGGATGGGGTGCACAGCCCTTGCACCCACCAGCACCACCAAGCCTGGGTGGGAGGGTGGGCGCTGGGACAAGGAAAGGGGCTGCCTAGAGTGCTGGAACTCCCATGGGGTGGAAGCCCTCCATCCTTCCAGCCTTGCATTCCACAGTGGGCAGAGCAAGGGGGATCATTAATCTGGGTCCCACCTTCCTCCAACGGACTTGCCTCCTCCAGGCACATCCCAAGATGCCCCCAGGTGGCAGCTTGCTGCAGCAGTTTAGCCCCACATTTGCCACCAGGAACAGTGAAATCCCGTGACAGCAGCACTGCAAGACCAGCCATGGCTACCAGGGCTGCTCTCTGTGCTGGCACTCCCAGTCCTGCCCCACGTACCTGGATCCAGGGGCTCTTGTCATAGTTGCTGGAGGTCCAGGCATTGACGATGCCGTGGTTGTTGAGGCGGGCGAGCTCTGGTCCCCAGCGCTGGAGGCCAAGGAAGCCGTAGTAAACAGAGGATGCTGAGAGCTGGGCGTCAGAGATGGCTCCTCCTTCCATGCCCAGGAGAACAGCACAGCCTGGGATAGAGGGGTGATCAGGATCAAAGAGAGACAGTAACCAGAGCGCAGAACTAGGGGTCATTTGTTTCTTGTCTGGGGACAGAGCAGGAGAGGGACGCCAGTCCTAGGACCTGGCTGTCCCCAGGGTGTCCCTTCCCCCTCACCCCTCAGCCAAAACCATACCATCCATCAGTCCCCCTCACAGCACAGAGGTCTGGAGGAGAAAGGGTCATCCTGGGGCCCTCCAGAGAGGAGAAAGCACCTCCCCGAGGATGTTCCCTCCATTAGGACCAAGCCTGCTGGCATCAAGGGCAGACACAGCTGCCCTCCAGATCCCCTAAACCAGCTGGTGAGATCTCTCCTGGCAATGAAGGACAGACAGTAGGGAACAGGGAGGGAAAGGGAATTCAGTACAGTTGGTGCCAAGGACTTACGGACGTGGCAGGTCTTCCCCAGGAACGGAGAAGGACACTTGCAGGTGTAGTCACCATCCAGGTCCAGGCAGGTGCCTCCATTTTTGCAAGGCTGGGAGGAGCACTCGTTCTTGTCTAGAAGAGAGAGGAGGAGCTCAGGAGGTAATCCCAAAACAAGTCCCAGGGAGGAGACCCCTCATTCAGTGCAGCAGGAAGAGGGGGAGGCATCCTCTGAACAAGGGCCATGGCAGGGTCCCTGATAATAGGGTGGCACGGGTTGAAGCTCTAACCCAAGGACCTGTCTACGCCATGTCCCCACTGAGTGCAGCCATGCAGGTGCACCAGGACACTCAGTCACCTCAAGGCTGGGAACCTGCACGGAGCAGACTGAGCCTCGAGGCACCCCTTGTTTTATTAGTTGAGGCACC
Source organism: Corvus brachyrhynchos (assembly GCF_000691975.1). Taxonomy (NCBI): domain Eukaryota; kingdom Metazoa; phylum Chordata; class Aves; order Passeriformes; family Corvidae; genus Corvus; species Corvus brachyrhynchos. The sequence continues at coordinate 5,413,188 of NW_008239758.1, read as the reverse complement.
GTGTCCCTCCAGAGAGGCAGAGCAAGATTCAGACACAACCTGTCCCCACATCATAGTCCTTCCCTCCACCCTGCAAGCCCCAAAACAGCCCACGGTCCCTGACAGAGCCTGGTGCCCCCGCCCACAGTCACAGCAGCACACACCCACCAGTTGTCACCCAAGAGGTCCCCAAGCTCTTAGAAGACAAGCAGCTCCCCCTGCCCCCCACCACTGTACTCACTGTTCTGGCAGTGCACCCCATCGTACCCCGCAGGGCACTTGCAGATGTAGTCGGTGAAGACGTCACCCCGGTTTGGGACCAGCTGGCACTCACCGTTGTTGTGGCAAGGATTGGGGTGGCAGGGCCCTGAGAAAGGGGAAAAAGAACTGTAATATAGGCACAGGTGGAAAATAAGAGCAACCAGTGGGCTTCCACTCCCCAACAGACATTGCACTCCCCCCAAGTGCATCCCGTCACTATATCCCTACTTGGATCTCTGCTCTGTGTATCCATCAGCCATCAGAAGGGCTGAACCCCAGGGCCAGTGGTGCAGGGCCATGACAAGGGCAAATTCTCTGCGAGGCTCCTGGCTGTCATGGAGCACCTGTGAAAGGGCCAGCTCCTCACCTTTCTCCGTCTCATTGCAGTCAATCCCAACGTAGCCCTCAGGGCAGATGCAGAAGAAGGGGGCCTCATTAATCCCAGTCAGGCAGGTGCCCCCATTCTGACAGTGGTTCACGTCGCAGAAGTCACCTGGAAGTAAAGCCAGGTGTCACTGCAAACCATCCCTAAGGCTGGGCATCCCAGCCCAACAGCAGGAACTGGTCTGCTGCAAATCCCACAGGGAAGGGAGCACCTGGCAGGGACAGGCTGCTGGACCTTGCACTGGCACTCAAAGGCATGGCTGAGACTGGGAGCATAACCAGCAGCAAGGACCTTTCCTGCCCTGGCACATTAAAAAAGAGGTTTAACAGACCCTATATGTGAACGTGAAGACAGGGGAAACCCAGGGTTTTGGTGCATTAAATGTTTTTGACACTTGGCTGGGAAACGTGAGCGGTCAGGCTGGGGCTCACTCGGGCACGAGCAGGACAGGATCGTTCAAGGGAACGAGGCTGGTGCTGTTGCTGGGTTTTGCTAATGTAAGTTTGTACTTGTAAGAACACAAAAAAAAATCATTGTAGGGGGAGCTCGCATGCCTCAGTTCCCAGAGTCACGCAGGGAGGAAGCACAAGGTCCATCTCTGCAGGACGCCTGCCGGACCTCCATCACTTTCCAAGCAGCTCCCAAAAGGCAGCCCTGGCTCACAGGCACGTTCCCCCAGGGAGCTGATGGGGCTGCACCACCTTCCCTGCCTGTTCATCCACTTCCAGCTTGTGCCACGGTGTGGGGTTTATGTGGCAAGCTGGTAGTGGCAGGGGGCTGCAGAGGTGTCTCAGCAAGAAGACAACAGGAGCTGCTCCCATGCTGGAGATAGCCAGTCCCAGCCAATGCCAAAACAGACCCTCTGCTGCTCAAAGCTGGTGCCCATCACCAGCACTAGGGTTGCTTCTGTGATAATATATCCAAGATTAAGTAAAAAACACTGTGCAGCAGCTGTAGAAGAGGAGTGAGAAAAATGTGGGAGAAACAGCCCTGCAGACACCCTCGGCAGAGAATAAGGAAGGGAAGGAAGTGATCCAGGTGCAGGAGGGAGATTCTACTGCAGCCCATGGAGAAGACCCGTCTCCCTGAAGCCTGTGGAGGACCATGGGGGAGCAGATATCCATATTGCAGCCCACAGATGACTCCAGGCTGGAGCAGTCCCTTCCTCAAGGACTGTATCTCATGGAAAGGACTCGCACCAGAGCAGTTAATGAATAACTGCAGCCCATGGGAAGGACCCACTCTGGATCTTTTCCTTCTTTTCCCCACCCTGTCCGGTTGAGGAGGGGAGTGAGTGATGTCAAACCACTGCATCCTCCAGCCTTCTACTCCCCATTGTAGGGCTGAATCAGATTACAAGAGCTGGGCTGAAATTCCTCCCACTCTCAATTTACTCTGCCTAAAAGCTGCAAGGCAGCAACGCTCCATAAACCTAGACCAGATTTCCTCAGTAACTCCTCATCAAACAGGACAGCACATCCCTTGATGCCAGGCATTTCTCTGTCATGCTGCAGAAGTCAGAACAAGGGCTGAACCCAGATGGAGACCTAGGAATAACCCTTCACTACCTGCATGACCTGGAGAAGGTGGAAGTTGATGAGCTGTGGGCTCACTGCCCAGACCCACACCAAACAACGCAGTTCTCATTTGCCTAAGCTACTACTCAGTGAGCTCCTACTCATTAGTCCTTTAATAGCAGGACTCCTTTGAGTTAATCCTACTCTTCCTGACACTCCACATGTGTAGCATACACACTGGTGGCAGGCAGGCCAGCATCAGGTGAAGGTTTCCATAAGGATGCTGTGGCTCCCTTAGCCCAGCCTCGGGAGGCAGAAAAACTTGGGCACCAGTTCAAGTCACTGCCTGTGCTGCCCAGCCTGTTCTGCATGACCTCATACTCCATCAATGCGCTGCCATGAGCTACAGCATGGGAGGAGAGGGCTCCTGCTGATACATGGGGATGCCTTTGCCCTCCACCCCTCCGCAGGTCTTGGGCACATCCAGCCACCCCATCCCAAGGATCTCTGCCGGCAGCCAGTCAAGGCTGCACAAACAGAGCTACTTCTGTTCAACAGTGGGAGACGGCTGCTTCCCCAGGCAGAGTGTCAAAGAACATGTGCTCCCCAGCATCGCTGCTGCCTCCAGCGCAGGAGTGTCTGGGGTGTAACATGGCAGCAAGGCAGCAAGGTCTCCTCCCAGGGTCAGGGCAGGAGGGGTCCGAGTTTTATACCTTAGTTATTCCAAGTATCTGGACTCCCTTTTATCCCCTCCCAGGAATAATCCCTTACGTGGTGGGTGTTGGTAGCCAGCCCCCTGCCTAGCAGTGAGGCACACAGGTCACATTTTCCACTGTAGCAAGCAGTTTTGGATGCTCCTGTTTCTGGGCTGTTTCAGGCCTGGTTTCAGAGCTGTTCAGCATCTCCATCCTCCACACACACATTTTTCTCCAGTCAGGGACAGAGCTGTCACGGGCTGAACACTCAGGAACCAAGGCAACAAAGATCAGCCACCGCTTTTGGAAATGTTTGCTTATATGAACCCACAGGCTGGCTGGAAGGCAAAAATAACATCCTCCGAATACTGGGACAGCTCATCCCAGCAGGGCTGGGGGAAGTCGGGTCTCAGGAGGGCAAAAAGGGCACCTCAGCTGCCCAGGAAGAGCAAACATAAACAGGGCCTTCCTCACCCCTTCCTGCTGTCCTTTGTCCCCTGACCTGGAGCCTGCACTTAGGCTTCGCTCCCCTTTTCCCTGGTCTCGTCCATCCCTTTTGGACCAAGTGCCCCAGGTATGACCCACGGGGTTATGACGGAGCTGCTACTCCTCGGGCTTGCCCTGGCCAGGCCAGCTGGGCGCGCAGTACCAGGCGGTCCCAGGGACGCTGTTTACATTGCGAGCATGGTTCTCTGAGCCTGAAAGCACAGGACAGCCCGGCTGAGAGACTCCCGGCTCGGGAGTAGGGACGGGGCCGTGGACCCGAGATCCTCCGCTGCACGCCCTCTCACTCGCACTGCGTGCCCTGCAACCCGCACCGCAGCCTGGACCCACTCACCCTGCACCCCAGATCCTCTCGCTCTACGTCCCGGATCCCCGGCACCGCGGATCCCTGGCATCTCGGGTTCCCCTACACACCAGACAATCCCTACACACCGGACAACCCCTGCGGCCCGGATCCCTTGCACTCCACATCCCCAGCATTCCGGGCTCCCCTGTATTCTGGATCCCTTGAATCTCACCCTCTCCTGCACCGCAGATCCCCCGCACACCAGACAACCCTGCACTCCAGATTCTCTGCGCTCTGGGTCCCCTGCGCCTCGGACTGCCCTGCGCCCCGGAATCCCTGCACACCGGGCAACCCTGCACTCCAAATCCCCGCCACTCCGGCTCCACAGCATTCCAGCCTCCCTG
>NW_008239758.1:5364439-5408625 GCF_000691975.1 Corvus brachyrhynchos | reverse complement strand
GCCCGCCCCGCCAGGTCGTGGCCCGCGGGTGGCCGGTAGGGACTTCCTGAGGCTGGCAGTGCCCATGGCTCCCAGCCCTCGTTGGCAGGCAGAGGGTGCAGAGTTGGACTGGAATTTACTGGGGGCTGCCAGCACTTGGCAGAAGGAAGAGCTGTTTTGCAGCACAAACCCCACTTTTCTCTCCCGGGGTGGGATGAAAGCTGGAGAGGGCTTCCCCTCCGATGGACAGGGAACACAAGTGCCCTGTGCCATCCTTGTCATCCAGTGACAGGGGGTTTTCCCAAGTCCCTCCTAACTAGCATCAAGGAAAACAGCTTGCAGCTAGGTCAGGCGAATATATGAGAGGGATTGGGAGTGACATAACAGCTTTCTGCCCAAAGCACTACACCACAGCTCCACTGGTTTGGCCACAAACTAGCTCCTTTTTGAGTTGTGCCCAAGAACTGGAAAAGCCCAGCCATGCTCTTGAAAGGAACTGGTGCCCTGTGGGGAGCTCTACCCTGGAAGGCAGAAACATATTTAGCCCTGGAAGGCTAAAGCGTATTCAGGCTAAATCCATATTCAGCAGCAAATTCTTTGGAAAAGAGCACTGCACAGCACAGGAATGCTGGATCACTTGACCCTGTAATGGAAATCCACTCCAAACCCTCCTCCTAAACGTGAAGCTGATTTTATCTCTTCTTGCAAAACCCTCCATTTCAGCATTAACTAACCCACCTCAGACACTTGGGCCGCTCATATTTATGTGTTGAGTCTGTCTGAGTGTTGCTACATTTCTGCCTTTGGCAGTGCAGCCACGGCAGCCATCCGTGAGCTGGGCAGTCCAGCTGCATGCCATGCACTTTGACCAGTCTTCCCACCTCCACTCCAGTGTCCAGCTAATGCTTTTGTCAGGCACAGTCAACCAGAGCCCATGAGAGCACTCAGACTATGAACGACACCCCAGGGAGGGACCCAGTGGCAGGTCCAGCTGCCCCAGCGTGCTGGTGGCTTCTCAGAGCACCAGAGAACAAGAAACGCATGGAACTGGACACGTATTCCCACCCACACCCACCAACCTCACTGCTGGTGTTTCCCTAAATTAGTAACAACACAAAGAAAACTCCAGGTAGAGTTTAACTCCAGTGTAGGGAGAAAAAACAGCTGGAAAGGAGGGAGCACACAAGACACAGTACTTGCTTTCGAATAACCCTTCAACCTCAGGGTAATTACTGCTGTGGTGTTCCGATGAAAACAAGGTCAGGAGGAGGAAAGTGCAGGGCAAGATTCCCAGGGCTGTGCACAAGCAACTAGGACAAGGGTGTTTGTTCAGTCTTTTGAGGGGTTACTGCCTGCATTAGTGTCAGAGAGAATGCAAGACCCGGAGGGAGCTGCAGAAAAAGCATCAGCCTCTCTAAAAACAGAAAGCAAAATGTTTTCCTCCTGTCCCCAGAGGCATGAAGGCCAATGTCCTGAGGAATGTGCATGGGAAAGGATATGAAAAAGCGAGTTGTGGAGGCCAGATGGAGCAGTGCTCTCCACGGGGACAGTGCTTCTTGCAAGTACCAGCAGCTCTTTGAATGGAGACCTGCAATGGAGAGGGGCATCCCATGAGAAACTACAGTTGGGAAGTGTCTCTGCTGTCCCAGCTGGCAGAGGGAAGCTCTGGACATGGGAAGCAGAGAAGAGAGAGTAACAACCTGTCAAGGACAGGGAAGAAACAAGGAACAGAGACAGCTCCCACAGGCAAACACCACACCCAGGCTCCTACGGCCGCCAAGTTTTTGCAAGGGATGGCTCTACTTGAAAGAGTTGGGTAGGTCGAAGGTCAGGCGTAATTTCACTCCCTTCTGCAGGGACTACTTAGGCCTTGCTATAGCAGTATTTACCACTGGGTTTGGTTTCTTCTGCGAAGAGATCTGCCAGATTCTGCTGTGCGTAACCCTTTCCAAGCTGTGCTGATAGCAGAGAGCCTGGTTCCGTAGCTGGGGTGATAAAGAGGAAAATAGGTGATGATGGGGCCATGCATTTCTCTGATGCAATCCTATTTATTTTCCAGCTTATACAAAGCTGTTTTCCTGTGAACAAGAGAGATGAACAATACACAGCTGATCCCTTGCCCAAGCATAAAGCCCTCATCTGCCATAAAACTGACCGGGGTGTGTATCATGGCTGATGAATGTGCAGTGACAACTTTGCTATCAGTACAGTTTCATGTTCCTTCCCTCCACTCCCTCTCAGATGCTCACAGGACCTCTCCCCGCCACCATCAGGTAGCAAAGATGCCCCCCCCCACCCCCAACAAAGTCCTGCTCAGCCCTTGCATGGATCTTTCTTTGGGTAGCAGCTCCTATTGTTTCAACTATCTGTTCTGCAAAGGAGTTCACTGGCTTAGGTCTATCTCAAAAGTCAGCTGTTACACCCCAGAGGGATTCCCCACCCAAAATGCTCTCACAGCACTCCTTGCAACATGGTTATCCTCTCTCACCCCAGTTTTGAGAGCCCAAAAAAATTCCCTGGCAGAGGTAGCCAGCCCCATCCTTCGCAGGCACCACTGTTTTTTAGAGTTCAAAGCTGTGGTTCAGGCCACAGCACAGGCCCCGGGAAAGTTTTGTGTTGCGTGGGATCAAGCCTCCCATCCTGCCACATGTGTTAGCCACTCCAAGTGGGAAGGAGAAATGATCTGCGGCACCAAAGCAGTGGACTAAGCCCCAGTCTGCTCTTAATCCCTCTAACAGGATAACCAAGGGCTTGTGCCAGCATCTCTAACCTCCTGCAGCCCCAGCCAGCGTCACTGCCCGCTGGCCTACCAGCACGTGGTTTCCAACGGCTGCAGAAGATATCCACTGGCTGGGACAATCCTTGCATGTAGCCAGACTTCTCTGTTTAGTTTCTTGAGGAACAAAAGGCTTCCACACTCTCTGCCCTTTCCACCAAAAGGGCAACAGTTTCTTTAAACACAGGCTGTACACTTAGGGATGCTAATGTTTAGGAATCTGGAACTTCAGGAATAATCAAAAAACCTAGATGCTTAATATCCTTGGGGCATGGAAATCTCCATAAGGCTACTGAGTGCCCTTCAGGATATCTGAAACTTCCTGATTTAAAAGGAAGAAGGCAAAGGGCAGCACCGTCCCCTGGTTTTGCTCCACTGCCCGTGGCTGATCCTGTCGGAGCTCAGATGAGATTCCAGCCAGTTTAACTTCAAGCCCTTTGCTCTAACCTAAATAAACAAGATTATACCCAGCTTAGAGCTGGTGTGTCTGTGTAAGGTACTTAATATAAGCACCTTTATATAACCCTCCTCTCTGAATCCTTTGCTGTCTTTAAGGATTTATCCATGCTTATCTCCAGCAGAAAAGGTGTTGCCTTCATCTTCATTTGGCAGATGGGAAACCAGGGCCTGCTGAGGCTCCAGGGAAGGACGTATCTCCCTTTATTTTGTCCATCCAAAAGCTAGACATGCAGGCTTGGCCTCTTACACACACTGTCTCATCAGTCAGTGGTAACAGCACCACTTCCAAAGGTCATTTGTACATGCTACAGCCAGAATTACCCTGGGAAATACCTGTCTCCTCAGTGATGATGGATTAGCACCAACCACGGGCCAGGATTAAACCCCTGTGTGGCGGTGATTCCCTGTGGTGCTTATCTCAGAGCGCTGCCCAGGACAGATGGGGCACAGTCCACATCCCAGGCTTGCCTTGCCCTCGGTAGCCTGTTGCTTGGGAGCACCAGCCTGTAACAGCAGCCCACACTCCGTCATACGCCACAGTGCACAATCGAAACCGCTGATGGATTAGAAGCTTCGAGCAGCCTGACCGTGCCTGAGCACCGAGCAGATGCCACAGGAAGATAAGGCATGGCTCTTTTGTTCTTTTTCAGGAAGTTCTTTGCAAACTCCTGCCTTGAAAGGAAGCACTAAATTGTGCACTTGATAGCTTTGTTACGCAGGCTCCTCTGATAAACCAGGTTTCCATGGCAGGTTTCTGATCCTCACCCTGTTATCACACTCACAAGACCCGTCCGTACTCAAGCCACTGATTTGGTGCGTGTGCTTCTGGCGTATCCTTGATGGAAGGTCCTCCAAGGCCTGCAGGGCTGAAGGCAAGCTCACGGTCTGACTAAACACGGGTCCTGATGGTGCTAATGCTATATGAATATGGAACAACACTAATGAACTCTAACGAGCTAGACCACAGGGTTTGTTTGCAAGAGCCCAGAACCTGTCCTACCGGCTGGTGGAGAAGTGGCAGTTTGCTCATTACCGCACGCTCCCCTCCCACCCATCCATGCCGGGAGAGGCTCTGCCCAGGTGGAGGCCTTATTAATTTGTAAAGTTGTCTTTTGATCTCTGTATCTCAAAGCATAATGAGAAGGTTTGAACTCTGCCCGTCCCACCCTCTCTGTACCTCCCACTTGCTCTGATCCCCCAGAACCTGGCAGGCAAGGGGAGAACTGCCACAGCTCTAGGATTCACCTCTTCCTGGAGAGACGCATATTTGTCGCCTTCTAAAACACACTTCAGTAGCCACAACCATGGCTGATGTAGCACGAAAGCACCAGATCCTGCACACCTTCCTCTCTCTCACACGGACACCTGACTCAGTGGGGGAATCCAGGGTGATCACACCTCAAAAACAGCTCCTTATCCCCTTGGTTCACATAGGCCAAAGCAGCTCTCAGAGGCCACCTGGAGCCACTTGTGCCCCTAGGTGGAGAGGCTGGTGACCACTGATGCAGGATGTTGGCTCCTGTAGGACCTCTGCCTTGGAAGGAAGTTCATGGTGACTGATGCCTTCTGCTGGAGCTGCTGCAGGAGCTCCTGTGCTGGCAAAGAGCCATACATCCCCCCCACCCCATGACCCATCAGAGCATTCCCCTTATGACTCAGTCTCTCTTCCATCCTGGATCGATCCTGCACTGCTGGCACACCAGCTGAAGCTCCCTCTCTACCACTTCCTGCCCCTTGGGCTGCAGCCTCCAGAGCCGCAGTGGAAACCGCAGCAAGAGCTCATTTGGCACCGCGGTCTGTGTCCAGGAGAGCCGGCTCAGCCACTCAGTTACTCCTCTTCATGGCTCCTCCTTCCCTCAAAAGGAAATGAAAACAAGCTCCAAGCCAGACATGTGTCCTCAATGAAACACATCTGTCAGAGCCATCGCCACGGTCTCACCGGGCTGTTGCCTGCTCAGGGCGTCCAGCCCCGCCATGGAGAAGCGCACGTAGCCAGTCCCAGGGGCAGCACGCACCCAAGGGGACACGAGGCTGGAGCAGGGGATGCCACGGGACGGCTGGGGCAGCTGTGTCCTCCCCAAGCACTCTGCTTGGGGCTGTGCTACCTCCTTTCTCAGCAGCGACAACAACTTCCAGGCAAGGAGCCAGCTGATAGCCCTGCGCAGCCACAGATGTCTCCATACAGTTTCCGTACACAGAGTCTGGAGAAGTGAAGACCCCTTAGAAGAAAGAAGAGTTGGCTGATGGGCAGGGGTATGCACCCATCTCCCCCACCTGGTTCACAAATTTCCTCCAAGGGATATTTCCTAGCGCTTAAGTGTGTGATCCTTGTAAAGTCTCCCAAGTGTTTCTCCCTCCCTGCCAGGAAGTTCATGCTAACATATTTTTACAATATGCATTCAGTCAGTCATACTCCATATGTCCTCTGCAATCACCCCTCCTTCTCAGTGGGGTCTCCCATCACACCAACTACTTTGTCCAGCCTCCAACAGAGCCTTTATTAGAGCATGAACCCATTTGCCTTCTGCCATCAACTCCCCCTCCAGGCATTTTCACATTTCACTGTTCCTCTCACCTCCTTGTCCTACCCCACGGCCCAGTTAATAATAGTAGATCCCACCTATTCTGCTTTCTCCCAGTGTTCTCAGAGAGTTAAGCAGCTGCAGCTCCAGTGCTGAGTCCCTACATGTCCCCAGCTGGCAGGGGGCTGCTGCCCTGACAGCCCCAGCAGCAAAAGCAGTGGCTCTCGCTGCAGACATCCAGAGTAGACAGAGTGAAAACATGTGGGTTCAACAGCCCCGCTTAGCTTCTAACAGGGCTTTGCATCCTACCAGAGCATTCCCTTTGATCTGTGTTCTGGGCCAGGTTTGTTTGTACCTCTTGAAGTCCCCCAGGGATCTATGGATGCAGCTCCAGCACCTCCTTTGACGCATGTGGTGGGGCCAGGACTGTTATTAGGGGATTGTGTGGTAATATTTGTCCAGTTTAGGACGCTCTCTTTCAGTGGTTGCTAACCCACCTCAGGATTGAGGTAGAAAACAGAAGAGGGGTCACTTGCATCAAGACCTGATGTGGCTGATTTCATGGACACTGTGCTGTACCTGCTGCTCACCTGAAAGAACCCCAGAACTTCCCCACAGCCCAGAGGGAGGTGCAGTCCCTTTATCTGTGAACGGGGCTCATTTGCACTCTTCCTCCTCTGCTGCATGCCTGCATCTTCTCACTTTTGGTAGGTTGTCTTCTGCAAGACCTGAGAATTAAGAACATATCTACCTGTGCTTCCTCCTGCTCCAGCTACGCCTGCACATCTGCCCCAGCTGCTGCAGGCGGGCAGGGAGAGCAGCTCAGCCAGCTGTGAGGCCAGTGACCCCCAAGCGCAGCACCGGGGCGGCAGGGCTGTGTTTTGTGGAGCACGTGCAGCCCCACGCAGGACGCACGTTCGCTCCTGCTGCCTGTGGTTGCTGGCAGGCTTTCCAGGGAGCAGCCCTCGGCTCACAGAGCTGCTTGTTCGGGAGCATGTCGTGTTTTTGCCTGGTCTTGCAGCTGCCTGTCAGCTGCTGTACAAACACAGCCCTGTCTCCCGTGCTCCCCCCCCCCGGCCTCTTCTCACTCCTCAGCTCTGCTCTTTGCGGTGCTCAGGATTAGCCACACCTCAGCTGGGTAAACAGGAGCTGATCCTGCCCCATCAGCCGGGGGCTTTGCAGCCTCAGCTGCCGCAAGCAAGAAGTGCTCCTTTATTTTTCTCCCCAGCGAATCTCCCTTTCATCATTCAGCAGATCTGAAGCCCTTAATTGGACACAGCAGTGAATGTGATTCCTCTGCATTGGTTTCATCTTCTATTTTCTTTCTTTATCCTTTTATTCTCTTTCTTCACCCTTCTATTCTCTGCTTTTGTTCCAATCAGCTTCCTTATCTTCTAATCCGTTCCTCATTTTCTCACTCCTTTTCCCTACTCCTGTCTGTCCCCTTCTTTTTGCTTTTACACCCATCTGAGAAAAGCCACCCTTCCTTTCTGTATGTCACCTTCTGGGTGCTAAATAATTAACTAATGAACTGTTCTAATCTGAAAAAAGCCCTGGAAGTTGTTCATAACTGCAGTCAGCACCTTAACTCAGAGGCAGTGTTTCCTGCAAATTTTTACCTGGCTCTGAAGGGATGCTGAGCAGGGAAGGAGGAGGACACCCATTCCCTGCAGCACAGCACCCTCTAGCCTTCGCCGGGGCGGTAGCTCTTTCCTGAGCTGCAAGGAGGAAGGACCTTCACCATCATCACTCAGCCACGCATCCTCCCATCCTGCCACACTCCCTACACATCCAGCCCTGCGTAACTCCAACAAAATCCTCCTGCAGCATTACTGCCAAATCCCAGGATGGGTTTCACGGGAACTCCGGAGGTCAGGATCTTAAAGCTGGTCTGCTCTGAGGAGACGTGTGGCAAATAAGATGTCATTTCCCAAAAGCTGAGACATCGGTTTTGCAAGGTGGAGCCTGCAATGCACCAAGGTGGAATCAGCCTGGAGAAGGGGTCATTACACAGCATCAGCAGCACCGTTTATTTCCTCCAGCCCACGCAATACTTTAACTCAGAGGTGGTACAAAGGGAAGCGCTGCTCCTGCAAAGCCAGGTAAGGTCAGCCAGAGGAATGGATAGCAGTAGCTCTGCAGTTGCTTTGTTTTCCTGGGACGATGATCTGCAGCCTCCCAGGTGCATGGAGAAGGGTGGTCACCCCCAGCTCACCTCTGGCTGTGGTGGCAGACTTTCCCCACTTGGCTGTGACTGCCAGTGCATCTTCAGGAAACCACCAGGCACATGGAGATGCTCTGGGTTAGCCTTTCATCCCAGCCATCCCACTGCTCCTTGCAGCTTTCTCCCCACCTATCCACCCCCCCAAACCATGCTCCCGTGGTTCACCCACAACCTCACTCACAACCCACCTCCCTGTACCAGCACCAAGCCTGTTTCCTCTCACGCCTGCTTTCCTTCTACATCTCCAGGAAACAGAGCTCTGGCTCTCTGCTCCTGAATACCATCACTCGTTCTCCCAAATCACAGCTGTAACCATTTCTTTTGTACTCACCATTATCCAAACACTGTTTTGTTCTCCCTCCCTCCCAGATCTATCCCAGTTCCCACTATTTTGGCACAAGGCAGTAACTTCCGCCTCCACTCCATTTATTTCCATAAATATTGCTCTCTAGGAAAAGGCCCTTCCCCATTCCTCAGACAATAATAAAATTTGGACTTTTACAAGGGGGTGCTAATCCCATTGTTTGCTTCACTGAGCATTTCAGTTTGCAGGGTTGCAACCCTGCATTCTCCTCAGGCACCACGACTTCTACGGAAACTTTTCCACAGAAAGCATTTCACAAGCAGCCACTGAAAAAAACAATAAAACTGTGGCCTTAGCAGACTCTCTGTCAGCTTTCTGAGGCAGGACAATCCCAGTCTTTTCAGACTCCAACCTCAGGAACACACTACAGTAGCAAATGTCAGACAGACCACTTGGGATTAAACAGAAAACCAGCGGTTTCCCTTATTCAGTATGACATCTTGGAAACTCTCCAGGAGAAGTTCATACATCCTTATGGCTCTAGTACATTCATTTGTCTGAATCCACCCTGTTTTCCATCAGAGACGCCTCCTCTCCCTGCTCTCACTGCCTGACAGACACCTGCTGCTCTGATGCCACCTCCACTGCACAGAACCCCCTGCTTGTGCAGGTGGCTTTAGGGACAGGTGCCACACCAAAGCACAGCCTGGCTCCTGCAGCTGTATCTTCAGTTACCAAAATGTGTGAAAGGGGCAGAAACAGCTCTAAGTGAATAAGAGGTGGCATTAGAGGTGGCTGCAGGGAACAGGTCTGCTCAGCCTGGCAGCTTTTGGTGCAGAAGGTATTCTGAAGGTAGGAATTTCACCTAACCAGACTCCCTGGAAAATTCAGTAGTGTTGTGGCACAGATTCCTTTCAGGGACACAGAGATGGATCCTTCTCCTAGACCACTGAGTCTGCTTGTGGAGCCAGGCAGGGTTCAAGTGCCATGGAGCAACCAAAAGCAGGACCCACAGCATTGCTGATGCTAGGGAGTGGTTTTCAAAACCTCTTCCTCCAGCCAGCAGCTGTGGCTGGATGTGGGTTAAAAGCAGTGAGCTGGCTGCTGGGAATCTGTGGACAGAAGCAGCGGAACACAGCCTGGTTAAGTGCTCGGCTCAGCGGCATTTCTCTTTTGGCCTAAAGAATTTGGGAATGCAATAGCCCATCTGCTCCGAAATGATCAGTGAAGCTGTCTGTATAAGCAGTCTGAGCCCTGTCGGGTTTGGGAGAAAAACAAAAAAAGTGAGTCAGAAAGTCTCTAGCAATGGCCTTCAGCCATTAGAGGAGACCAGAGCCTGTGGTCTAGAGGTGACAAAAAAGTGGACAGCAGTACCCAGAAGGGCTGAGGTCAGTCACTTCAGTTCTATAATTAGGAAATAAATAGCATGCTAAATAAACCCAGAGTAGAAGCTTTTGAGGAGCGTGACAGAGCTGGAAGTTGGCAAGGAGCAGCTGAATGAGATTGTGATGGAAAAATACTGATCAGGTGGGCCACATGCCACCTCCCCAGCTGGTTTGTATGATGCAGAAGTTCTCCCACCCCTGGCACTTGCCTCCATACATTGCCAGGTCCTCAGGACAGAGGCTGGTCTATTTAGAGCTATACAAAATGCCCGTTACTCTTTTAGACATCATTTTCAGAAAAGATGTAAGAGTCCAAAGAGCACTGTGCCTCCAGATCCAACAGGCTCTGGAACAGCACGGCTCTGCAGCCCACGAGCCAAAGCCTCACTGACACTGCAGGGAAGGCAGAGCAGGAGAGGAAAAAGCATTGCCTTTATTTCCATCTGCAAAGCTTTTCTGTGCTCACATGTCACTGACAGGCACTTCGCTTCTTTTCAGCTGGCAATCAAACCCTGCCTAAGAAGTGTTTTCCTTTTTGCTCCTGCTACACACTTCCAGAGATGAACACCCTGATGTTTCCTCTGGCAAAAAGGTTTCCTCAGGGGTGCAAAGTCCGCAGGAGTCCTTCAGCACAAGGCACGTTTGCTGAGCAGGAGAAAAGATGGGCCAGGGGAAATGAAGCAGAAAAAGAATTCAGAATTCCTTGTGGCAGCAACAGCCAAAAGAGAGAGGGGTGTGAAGAACAAAAGGTGATTGTCACCACAGTGTTGCATGGGGGTGTCTCGGTACCTTTCCAATTGCTGCATTTAAAAAGGTGGAATTTTCATCAGTCTTTTTTTGGCCTCTCTTTACAGAGGTAATTGGCTGCCCAAAGCACAAGGCAAAGCTGCGTTCTTCCTGTGCTTTCAGTTTCCAGCAAATACATTTGTACCCTTTTGCAGTAGCCACACTACTCAGAGAGGGTTCCTCCTGTCTCCAAAGCATTGGGGTGTTCCTGGACACTCCCATCCCACCTCTCAGCAATAATAGCAGGCAGAAATATCTGCTGGGCTGAAGCAGCTAAATCCCTCCCCTACAAGGCTGGAAATGAAGCCCAGCTCTTTCCAGCACTCTTCCTTTGGGGATGGTTCAGGCTCATGCCCAGATGGCATTTTCTGAGCATGACCTGTTTACTGTGAGTGGCACAGCTTTGCTCCTGGCTCCTGGCCAGAGCACTCCACACGGGCACACAGGACTGCTCCCAGCACCAACCCTGCAGAGCCCACCAGCACATCGGCCTGAGCAACTCCCCACACACTCAGAGAGAGGGTGGCTTCCTTCACAAGCCATGGCTCACCACCTGTCTTAACAGCCCAAAGTCAGATTTGTATTCCCAAAACGTGCTTACTCCCTCCCAGACATCCCTGCTTCCACACCACAAGGTGCAGCTGGAACCCCCCAACACTGCCCAGAGTAAAACACCAATGACTGGCACTGGTTCTTCCCTCCCTTTCTGGAGACACAGCACCTTTTCCATCACTTCACTTCTTGCAATAAACACGGCTCAGGATTTCGGCTCCCACTGCCACAGCCACCTGTAAATTCGTGCTGCCATTTCTTCAGCGTTCGCCTGTCCTCAGCAAGAAATGAGCAGCGAGGTTTGCTTTGTTTTGTGACAGGTTCATAACAAAGCTCTCTTCTAATAGCTGAGCTTCTCTCAGGTCAGAGAATCTCCAGTAGTCTCAAGGACATAAAATAAAAGCCTTGCCTGGAGGCTCAGCTCCAGTTTGAGGCATGTTTTCCTGCCTGGATCTGTTTTTTCCTGCCTGGATCAGATGGTGAAGGAGCTAAGGTACATCTGGAATCAATTGGACTGCAATTTTCTGTAATCAAACTCAAACACATTCCTCAAATACTTAGTTGAGCCTGATACCGGATGTTTATCTGCTGAGCCTATCTGTTAACTTGATCACAAGCATAACTCAGCTGCCTTGAGACACACCAAACCTCAGCCCAGTTGAGCCACTGACAAACTTAGCAACCACAAACCCTGGGTATTTTCACAAGCTTAAAAGATAAGGAATACAACTCTGTTTCACTGAGTGGTGTGGGATCACACCTGTAGCAAGTGTGGAGGAGAGGTGGTTGCTGTTTATTCTGCCACCTTCACTCCAGAGTTTTCCTCTCTGCCCTTACCCAGAACTCCCTCCTTCCCTGTGACTCAGGCTACAGCAGTTATTCATCTCTCCATGTACACAGCGCCCTGGAAAATGTGACTTCTTCCTTGAGAGCTTTCTCCACGTAGGAAGCTCCAACACCCGGTAAACAGAGGAAACAAAATATCTGAAATGAGAGGAAGGATTTTTCCATTCAGCTATATAAAGCAACCATTAACACAGCTCAGAATGGTTGATGTTACTAGCAACATAACACATCGTTCTTTTGGAAGAATACAAAAGAAGTGGTTTATAAAGATTGCATTGTGGACAGTTTTTTATCTTATCATTTATTTTCCTCCAGTGCCTTCCAAATGTGGCAGGGTCCACCCACCTCTGACTGGATTTCGCTGTTCCCGACACACACCCCACTTGGTGGGACGATGCAGAGCACTCTGAGGGACCTGGAAAGACCCTTCGCTGCTGCTGGCACAGCCCAAGGGTGCTCCCAGTGTTTCCCACACAGAGGTGGCCTGTGGGCCCATGGTAAACAAACCCAGCACGTCGAACGCCCAGACACCATTTTTAACATACTGTTTCCAAACGACGCAGTATCATGTAACCAGCATCCAACACCAGGTACACTACACGGCTTATGGGCAGCCTGGAGCTGGTTTTTTGACCCTCAGGACCACCGAAACCCGTGTCACTAAGAAGTAACCACGTCCTTCAGCTGGAGCCGCTCCCCGGACTGCCTCCCCCACGTCACGGGTGGTAGCTCCGGCGGCGTGCAGCGGACTGAAAATGAAGCTGAGGCGGAGGCTGAAGCCGCAGCTGCCCCCACCCCTCGGGCCCCCGCTGCTCCCTCAGGCCCCGCTCTGTCATGGCCGCAGCACCGCGCACCCCGCCGGCGCCGACAGCCCCGCCCCCAGCCCGCCGCCGCCAATCACCGTCCTCTGCCTGACTGACAGGTGCCCGAGCCACTGGAACCGCGGCGTCCCACCCTCCGCTCCTCCGCCAGCCAATGGCACCCGCGCATCCGTGACGGCGAGCCCCGCCCACCGCTCTCCTTCTGGCCAATCGACGCGCGGGTCTGGGCGGAAGCGGCGCGGCGGTGGCCAATGGGACGGCGAGGGCGGCTGCTAAAGGGCAGCCGGCGGCGGGGCCGCAGCAGACGGGCGGGAGCGGCGGCGGGAGCTCTCGGGGGCGGCGTGCCCGGCTGGGGCCGCAGGTGAGGCGGGGGCACCTGGGAACCCCTTCCCGCAGGGCTCAGGGGACGGCCGGGCCTCCTTCCCGTTCTTCTCGGCAGGCCGGCGGGGCTGCCCCGCGGCCGGGGCTGTCCCTACCCAGCCGTGCACTGCCTGCACGCCCGGCCCCGCGTGTTTGTTGCTTGGAGGGGAGATGGGGATGTCCCTCGGTGGGGCTGTGGCGGGGAGTGGTCCGTCCCCTCGCTGTTCTCCCCGACGCTGGAAGCTCTGGGAGGTGGTGGTGCGGTGACAGCCTCTCCTTCGGCTCTCTGGGGGTGCGAGGCTGTGCAGGGCACGAGCTGGGGTGGGAGCAGCACATCCTTGTGCTCGCAGGGAGGGAAGCCCGACGTGGATGCGGTCGAGAGCTGAGTGCGGACCAGAGGATGCTCCCTGCGTGAGTTAGAGCCAGGTGGACTGTGCCCCTTGTCAGGTCACACTGCTCCCGCTAAACGAGGCTCTTCCCCTGGTGCTCACGCTCCAAGGTCCTGACCCTGCTGGGAGCAGCTTGCATCAGCTTCAGACTCCCTTTTGGTGCCTGTTGTGTACCTGCTTGTTACCCTGTATGATGGGATTCTGCCCCATCCTGCACCTTCAGGTGTAACCCGTGATCTCTAGCGCAGGATGTGTAGATGTATCTATCACAATTGATGAGTTACAGCTGCTGAGATCTCACCTGATGCTAGTGCGCTTGCAGAGGTATGTCAGGAGCAGCTTTATTCATGCAGTTATGGCTGGAGGGATTGCATTCTGTACTTGCATTCTCATGTAGGTTCTCTCAGAATTCACAACAGCTTCCTCTTATTGTTGATGAAAAACTGTCACTGGTCTGACAAGTACTAAAGATTCTTGTCTGCCTCTTAGATTGCTGTTTGACTTTCACAGTACTGGTGCATCCTTCTGTAACAAATCTTCCTGGCTTATTAGTCAGCTAACTGGTACAGGGTGTTCATCTTACATGCCTTATTTATCAATTATTATCATGCTCAGCCACGTTCATAATATTGCTTAAGTTGACATGTTTTAGTCCCTGCTGATATGGTGTCTGTATGGTGAACACTCAGTCCAGTTGTTTGCATTTGTGGTATCTCATTTTTAGACTTTCTTTGATAATATGTATTTCCTCTGCAGGGAGTTTTGTTATTGAGTGCTAGTCTTTAGTTGCTCTCTTATCTTTCCTGTGTCACCTTCTCTGTGAGGTGCTTGTTTAGTTCTCATATCACAAGAGAAGTTTCAATAGCTTCTCTTGTCTCTTCTTAGATCAGTGGACATGCAGCCATTCTTCTTATTCTACACATTGCTTATTTTGGTCTCAAAGTCAAGAGTAAGAACAGGAAGGCTATGAAAAGAGAAATAAAAGCTAATGTTCGAGTTCTTCTGTTCTCCTGTCTTATTCTTAAAAATAGCTGCTTTTGAATGGGAGGTCCTCTATGTTACTGAGTGAATTAGCTGCACAAAATACGAGGTTGACCTAAGATTGTGCCAGACTGTATTTTTTTTAGGTGTGGAAAAGATGTGGAGCTTGTGGATAAAGCCTTCTATCTTGCAGAGCTGTTTCTGAAGAAGTTAAACTTAAAAATTAATGCGTTCTTCTCTTCCTGTAAAAGCTGTATTTTTTTATTCAGGGAGCGAATAGCGGCTTAAACTCTTAGTGTTTCATAAAGCTGCTTTATTAAACTTGTCATGTGAAAACTCAGAGATTAACACATTGAAGCAGTTGTTCTGGGATGTGGCACTGGGAAGAAAAGATGGCAAAATAACTCCCTTTGACCTTGACACAGGCATATGAAGACATTATCTGAGTCTACTAAGTTCCAACTATACTCCAGATGGGATTTTGATGTAGGATTAGGAAATGGTGGGTTTAGAGCAGTGAAATGCCTGAGTGCCACTGGGTTCACATTGCCCTATTACTCACCTTTCTTCTTCCATATCTCTTGCTGCTTCATCCCTGCTTTCACACTGCCAGCTCTGGCAGCACCAGAACTTGGATTAAGCTAACCAAGAACAGGATTTTTTTAGTCTCTGGTAGGCAGGTAAGTGCTGGGTTCTTGGGTGCTTGTAATTCCTACTGAAAGGTGCAAAGACCAGCCTGAAACTGGTTACTTGAACTTTTCAGCAAAAGCCTAAACAATTGGAGTTTGCCAGGACTTTGGAGTCTTCATCTACACTTCTGAGTTTCTCTGGAAGAGTGTTTCAGGATGTGTTACAGCTCCAAATTGCTGTTCTTAATGTTCTTAATAGATCAATTGATCTGTGTAAGTATTTGCCCTTCTTCTGCCTAAATATCTTGCAAAGTTTAAGCTTATATGCAGTTAAATGTCTGATCAAACTCAGCTGATTAATTTCAATTGATTTAATTTCAGTGTGCAAGGGCATGTTGTCCTTCTTGTGGGGAAGCAAAGTCCCGCTTGCCCAGCATATGTGGGTGGCAGTGATGGTACCCTGTGGGGCAGCTATCTAAGCCTTTCCTGGCTCTAGGAAGGCTTCTACACCTGAAGGCTTCTACACCCAAAGGCTTATCTTTCCTTCAGCTCTCTCAGTTGACTTAATAATAAAGATTGTCTCTGACTGCCTGCCAGCCTTACTCTTCCAATATCAGGCAGCAGTAATTGAAAATGCTTTGCAAAGCAGTTCAGTACAAACCAGGTGCTTGAAATGTCATTGTGCCTGTGCTGTGTTAGAGGTAATGGCAGTGGAAGGCAGTGCCAGACGTGGCAGAGACCAGATTTTTGTCTATATCTCTAGACTGACCAAGAAGTGCAGTTGCTTATCAATCTGCTGTTGAGAAATGCTTTCATTTTTTCTTATCATGGGTTCAGTCTGGCTAAAATAAATGACATTGACAACTTCCTGTGCTAATATGGGTTGAGCCCCTGCAAACACCAAACTTTTCTGAAATGTCATGTATTATTTGCTGGTAACTGAGCTACAGCCTTATTCAGGGCATCGAGTACTCAAAAAGTATAGTACAGGCTCCTCATAGGAAGAGACAAGTGACTGACTGCTACCGAGAGGCTCACTGTTGAGTGGCTTGCCCTGCTTCTAAACTTACCTCAAAGCATCCTCAAAGATGCTTTTGTATAGAGCTGCAGGTTCCAGAAAGGTTGTGCAGAGAGGGTTCAAGCCTGGCTCTCCCTTATCTGGAACACCCAGTTCTGTGAAGTGTTGGTTGAGCATATGTGAATATGAAAGGCTGTACTAAGTGAAATAAGCACGTGCACAGTCATCTACAGTGAACCTCCTTGTAAGAGGTAAGGACAAAATGTCCTAAAACATGTGCCTGTAATACTCCTAGCCTGTCACTCTGATTCAGCAGCAGAGAGGGCAATGTAGCCCTTAAGACACTGAGCTGCTGGTGACTGCTGTAATGCTCCAAAACTGCTCTTTTAGTTGCATTCTGGGAGAACCTGAGTATTCATCAGTGGTAGTAGCTGTGTGTTGGTCAGCCCCTGTCTCTTTGTGTGTAGCTCTTCTGTCCTGAATCGTTTTTGCTTCGTTTTCAATGTATTTGCATGAATTACATTACTCCTCTAGTGTGAGCCTTCTGCCTGTCATGGACAGGCTGTGAGAGAATGACTCTGCAAATCTTCTGCTCCCCTGTGGAGAGGAGCTGCTCGTCAGGGGAACAAAGTAAGCAAGATCTTTAAAGACCTCAGTGAAATGGCACCTCAGCTTTTCATCCTGTTCAAGTACAGGTGTTTTCAGACTGCTTGAACTGACCATTCTTGAATAAAGTTCTTACCCGTGTTGTGCCTTGTTATAGGTGGTCTTCCCCTGCTGTGCAGCTCATCTGGTGTGGAGCACATTCTCCACTTACTCAACCCTGTAGCTGAGTAAACAGCTGTGATGTGCTTGGACTTTGAGCTGTTCCTCCAGTGTGTTCAGCTGAGCTCTGTGACAGTGTGGAAATGGAGGGGTTGGAGTCAGAGGATAAATGAGGCTTTAACAATATGATGCTTCAAAATATAATGAAGGAATAGAGCAGACTTCCTTGAGGAGGGTTGGTCTGTAATGCAGTTTTTATTAGCTCACTTAGCTCTCTGTGGCTTGATTCCAATAGCACTCCCTCATCTACTAAGCATGGTTTGTTGGGTTCTCTACAGTCTGTTTATTCCATTTCTTCCCTTGAGCTTTATGCTGCTCACTGACAGAGTTACGTGGTAGGCAAAGGACACCTGCTAATGCTGTAGGACTGTGTGAAGGTATTACCCAATATTTCTCTCTGTACCTAAAAGTTAGCTTGACCTCTTCTACAAGGACCTGAAGCTTTACCCTGTAGTTACATAAGGTAGTGGTTAGGGAGACAGTCCCAAGTCCCTGCACCTTATCTTAAAGGAAAGGCTCATGTTATTTAAGCAAACGTAATTATTTGATTACTGCAATTAATCGATTTCTGTGAAGTCAGAGTCTGGTCCTGTCTTAGCTTAATCATGTTCATGAGGTGTGTGCAATAAAAGCTAGTGCAGGGGTTTTTCAATCCAGTTGAGACAAACAGGAACCAGATAAGGTGATGTAACAAAGAGTTTACATAGCAACCTTAGGTCATATGTAAAAGCTGCCTCTCCTGCAGTAGAACTATTTCTGATCACTTAAAACGATATTGTTGGGAAACAAAGGCAGTTCCTGTAGTTGGGAGGAAGTTAAATTCAAGGCTCATTTGACTGTAAATTAACAGAGAAGTGAGAGTGCTAGAGAGCCTTTGGCCCTGTTTGCTGTAGATTTATTCTTGGGTGCTTTTTTTAAGCAACCTGCCTTGTGATGTACACCCAGCCCTCTGAGGTGCTTGATTTCTGCTCTGAAGGAGAACTCCTCAAGGGCAAAGTAAAAAGCTCTAGTTCAAGGCACCTGTCTTTGACTGTGTTGATGGCTCCTTGTGCTGTGAACTTTATCCCTGTAACCTCACAGTACCTCTAAATTTAGTATGAGCCAAGTATTGTAACTCATGAAAAGGTCAAATTCCAGTGAAGGCACCAGCCAAGAATTTTTTTTTGGAACAGGGTGTAAACAATACTTGCTTGTTTCTGTACTTGCCAACCAGCCAAATCCTGGCTTGGGTATGGCCCTGGCACAGGGAGGGATTTGCACTGAGGACTTCAATAGGCTGTCCAAATATTGTTCTTTGAAGCATCCTGGTGATGGGGCATGTCAGTGTGCCCTCTTTACTGGGAGATAAAATCTGTCACATGTTGGACAACATACCCATGGTGGCTTTGCCAGGCTCCTGAGGACTGCACTTTATCTCTCATGGCCACATCTAACCCTAAAATTAAGTGCCTTAAGTGCTCAGCTAATTCTTCATTATACCCTCTGTGCTTTGAGGTCTGACACTTAGCTGGCTCTTTTAAATGGCCAAAAGTACCGAGTGATGCATCAAGATGGCAGCGTTTCCTTCTGATGTGTCCTCTGAGCCACACTGAAGGTAATGGGAGGTTTTGCTCCAGGTGAGCTTGGGCTGGGTAGATGCCAGTCTCGAGATAAGTGGTGTTACGACTTGCCTTTGTGCTTAAGCTGATGAGGCATAGTATTGGTGTGGCCCTAAAATACTCATATCTGTGTCATTTTCAGGGAACAAAGCAGTTTAGACTTAACACTTTGCTATAAAAACAAAGGCTTTTTTTTACGCAAGCACTGGGTAAAAGGATATAGAACTGTGCAATAAAGCTTGAGGCTTTCTTCGTGATTCCTCTTGCACAGGTTCTGTACTTGTGTGGCTTGTCCTCCAGTGCTTAGTCTGGCAGCCTTTCCCTTGAGGACACGTGCTTCAGAGCCTTTCCCAAGTGTATTCATCTTCATCTAGATGGTCTCTAAACATCACCCTCTGCATTTAAACCATTGAAAGCTCAGCAGTGAAACACTTTTGTGCACTTCCTGGAGTGAGATTTGAATAATATACTGGCATAAAACTTGTCTTTGTAAAAAAAAAGCTATGCAGTGCTCTGACTTTTTGCCCTTTCCTTAATAAAGTTCCTTTCTCCATAACATGGTTCTAAATATCTTACCTGATAGTGATGGTGTATCTTTCAGAAAGGTCATTAGCTTTGGCTGATATTAAAGATGATTAATTTCCTGGAAACATTCCATAAAGAACTGACTTCAGCCTTCCTCCTTCAAAGAGGTTGGAAAAAACCCCACCTTATTTCTGATCCTAGTCTGCTTTGGCACAACTCTTTAAAGTAGGGTGGTTTTGCTTTCCTCTTGTCTGATATGCTTGCTTTCACAGTTTTATTCCCAACCAGACACTAAAATACATGAAACCAGTCCAAGAAATGTCTGATATGTTAGTTAACAAAGTCTGCCTGTTTAAATCTGTCATAAATGGCCTCTTTGGCTCTTCTGAGTCCTAGTGGGTAAGAGTATTACACTACTTGGTAAGCTGTAACAGAATAGGAAAGGGAATTTTTAAAGACTCTCACTGTTGGGCAGGCATGTTCCAGTGTTTTGGTGTCCAGCTGAGCTCTGAGATCATCAGTGAGCCAGAATGCTGAGGGGTGGGGAGGAATCCATGAGGCTTTTGTACCAAGCTGCCCTTCCTGGAAATGGCATTCCTTCAAGATTCTTCAGTCCATGTAATGGAGAATAGAATATCTTGTTAGTGGAGCCCCGTTCAAAGAGGCCTTTGCTCTTTGTGTTCCATATAGCTGCATCTTTGCATTAGCCCAAAGCATTTCTAATGCTTCAGTGAAATAAAAGTCTGCCAGGCTTTCAGTGGCTTGTTAAAAGGCCTGAGGGGGGAGGATCCTATGGGAATGGCTTCCTTTAATATCTCTGCTTTTTTTAATGTTGGCTTTCCAGTATGAAGAGTCAGACTCTGCTTCCATGGGTGGAGGAGCTGTAAAGCTTGGTAGCTACCAAATCCTGTGCGTGCCTTGTTGAGTCACAGTGAAGTGACTTCTGTCCCTGGAAGAGTTTCCTCTCCACAGGAAACCTGGAACTGAAATGCGTACAGCTCTTGGATTTGTTGACAGTTGTGAATTCACTTACTGTACAAGTAAATATTTTGATGTCTTTCCCAAAAACCCAGTGTTTTTGAAAGGATACACAAAGAATTTGCTGTAGCTCTAATGGCTTTTATTGTACTTATGTCTGTTCCTGTCTGGGAAGGGCAGGACTTGGGATTTTTTACTCATTATACTTGTACAGATGAAGTGCCCTCTGTTAACAGTAATGCTGAAATGTTTCCTATAATATGATTTTCCAGCTTTTTGTGATGAAAGGGCAAATGAAGAGACCACAAATCCAGCACTTGCTTTCCAGTGATTGATTTTAAAGTTATCCCTCAGTTACAGCTGGGACTTAAAAACATTGCTTGAGAAGGCTGCTGGTCTTTGGGGCTGTCATGCCTGTAAGGGATTTAATTGCACAATTTTATATAAAAAAAAGATGTTTCAAAATAATATCCTTGGGGCCAAGAGCTTCAGCTTCTTTGGGTTCTTCAATGTGGATCTCAAATGCTGTGATGGGTGGAAAGGCTTGATTGCTCCCAGTGGTATGCTTTTTGGTAATTTTGCCTGGCCTGCCAGAAGTGAATGCAGTGTTTTTTATATGGAAAAAGCCAAATGTTTGTCCAATTAGATTAATGCTGACCCAGTTAGAGGGGATTCTAGATTAAAATTTGTCTGGCTCAACCCTGTGGTTATCTATCCCTCCTCTTTTTTTTTTAAACAGACAAGTTTATTGGGTTAATGCAAAAAGGGCTTAACAAAACAGAAGCAAGGTGACCTCATCCCAGCTGGTTAAAGAGGGAGACATTTGTCCTCTGTGATTAGAGGCAGAGCTCAAATCCATTTTCGTAAGGTAAACCCTTAAAATTTTAGAGCCAAGTGCCTTGACTCAGCCCTTGCAAATCTGCCCTGGCTGAGACAGGTTTGTTTAGGTCTTCAGAAATACCAGACTTCAGAGGGAGTACCTCAAGTGACACAGCTGAATCCATAGGGGTATGGAGTCCTCATGGACTGGATCCATTGCTTAAATAATCACTGCAGAAAGCTGTGCACTTGAAGCGGTGCCAGCTTTGTGTTACATCTACAGACTGATCTGAGCTTTTGGGTACAGATTTTGACAAACACACGAACATCTAGCACATGTTTGAGGTGCGTAAGTTCAGTGAATGTGTTTAGAGTGTCTAAAATGGAAAATACTAGTTCATAAGTGTCAAAGCATAATCCTGCCTACCAACAGCTGATTTTTCTGGAAGTAATGCCAAGCTGGAATGCTGTTTTAAGGGAGTGACAGGCTAACATGAGATCTAAAAGTATCAGAAAAGATGTGGTGTGTTTGTCATCTGAAGATTATATGGGAGAGAACATTCTCAGGGAGAGATAGAGTTTAGTTGGATCAGCTATATTGAGTCACTAGTACAAAATCCTAATGACTAATTGTGCCCAGTTTTATTTTTAGCGAGTTCACTAAGGTGAACACTGTAAACAGCAACCTAGCTTAAAATCCAGGAGTCAGTGCGTTCTCAGAGATTAGCGTATCTTAATTTTCTGAATAAAACAATGATAGGAAGATGTCAACAGAACTGCTGGGAGTTTGATCTGGCAAAGATTTGCTTGAGCACCTGGTTGTCCTTGAGTTCAGGAACTGGTCTGCTCTTCTGCCAGTTGTACCTTCCCTGGTGAAGCCATTGCTGCGATTTGCCTGTTGTCCCCTACAGAACTGATGGTAGTGTTGGTGAAAGTTTACCAGGTAGAGATGTGAGGTAACACACTGCAGCTGAATGTGATACTTGAACTCCTCTCACGATGCCAATGCTATCTTCTGAGTAGAAGAATAAATGGCTTTTTATGGCCCATCCTCTCCCTTCTACTGTGAAGCTCAGAACTGGAAAATAGAAGCTGAAAGAAAAGCTGTCCAAGATTAAATGTCTCTGCTTCCCTCACTCTGTTCTGCTAGGCAGATGGTTGTGGTGGCAGGAACTTGCAGCTTTCCAGCACGTTGTTAGTCAATAGCTGATGTTACGCGTGTCTTCTTCCAAGGGGTTTTGGTGTAGCTACACTGAGTACAAAAAGTACTTCTGAGGCTCTTTACTCCTGCGATGAAGAAGAGTGAGGCTTTGGTATGGTCTGTCCTGATGGTGTGTTTTCCATTTGGAAGCAGCAGCTGTGGTAGAGAGCAGACAGTTCTGGAGCTTTTCCTGGAGGCTCTGATTCCCCATCGATTTGTTGTGCCTGTGGTAAGGCAGTTCTAATTGCAAGTATTCCTTACACTTCTATGGTCACAGGCTGGAAGCTTTCTCTTTTATTGGCATCATCATATTCTTGTAACAAGCCTCCTTGCATGTGCACTAGTGTTAATTAGGTGACTGTGTCTGAGCTTCCTGTGGCTCCCACCGTGTTGAAGTGTGATGCGTTGTAACATCTCAAAAAGCGAGTGTGGGAACAAGCAGAAACTGTTTACAGGCTTCCATCTGTAGGAGTGAGCTGCCTTGCTAAGCCTGAATAAAAGTAGCAGGAAACTTCTTTCAGACTGGCTTCACACTTCGGTAACAGTGTAGATATTGTACAAAGTTGAGAAGTGTATCCTGCTAATCCTAGTTGTTTAAATAGGAAGAGATTTGGGCAGGTTTTCTGACTACAATGTCTCTCTGTCTTGCAGAGATGAAGTCTCTCTGCTCATCAAGTTGTGTTTGCACACTGCAATTGAGTTAATATGCTTTAGGCAAGTGATCTTGTCTGGAATCGGTCCACTGGCAACAGATTTCTGATGCAGATGGATCAGACTTGGCTATGACTGACTACACAAATAGCTTGCCATGTCTGCGATGGGACCTTTGTATAAATTTGTGTTCATCCTTTCCAGCTGAGAAATGCAGCTTTATCAGTAATAATCAATTTGCTTTTCCTCCCCTCACAGGATAGCTCGGGCAGCACGTGGATCAGTGACAAGTCTACTGAGGACTGGCAATTTTTTCTAGCTTGAAGAAAATTTAAATTGGTAAGACTTGGCTTGTCACTTATCTTACTTGGGTTAGGAAAGACCCAGGGAGAAACCTGTCCCTTCAACAATAAATGCAGCCAGCTGTTTGAATTGTATGTTCAAAATAAGCTGGATCAGTTTAAGAATTTGATTTCAGGCTGGAAGGATATATTTTTTTATACTTTGCTTTTCTTTCTTTACTCTGAAGCCCTTGAAAGATTAGATATTAATCTAGTCCTTCAGCTGCAGAACTGCAGTGAATTAAAAGAAATGCTGAAAATGCCAGTGCATAGTGACCATCTTAAGTGCAGGCAGGATTTAGTACCAGTGTTCTCGTGGAACTGCAAGACTCAGACTGAGGAACTAATACAGTCGTTCTTTCAGATGCTCTGTTTCAAGTCTGGCTGCGAAGGAACACCTGTCCAAGCTGCCAAGGTGCCTTTATAGCCTGGCTTTTCACCCAGCTTCTGTTTGACCTGAGTAGTCAGGTCAAACCTGACCTGCATGTATTGACTGGCTGCAGACCAGGGGTTGACACCTGAGACACTGGTGCAGTTCTAGGGCAGCACTGATTGGGAGTAAATCTCCTTCACAGCTGATCATCTAGTTTTTCTTCTGGTTAGGGTGTTTAGAACAATACCAACTAAATTTTCTTTCAGCTTAAAAGTTGCTGGTCTGAGTTGATATGCTAGGATTTCCTGGCAGTGTTAACTTAACAAATTTAGTTGGTTTGCACAATTGTATGTTTAACCTGACAGTTGATACTCGTATCCAACACTGTATTTCTAAAAGCTTTAATGTTGTTTTTTTATCTCCAGGCTGAAAATGAGTGCAATATTGGAAACCTCTGAGCTGCCAGCAGTGTTTGATGGGGTGAAGCTAGCTGCAGTTGCTGCTGTTCTGTATGTTATTGTTCGCTGCTTGAATTTAAAAAGCCCAACTGCCCCTCCTGAACTCATTTACCAGGACTCTGCTTTGGCTCGCTTTCTGCTCAAATCCTGCCCACTTTTGACCAAAGAGTAAGTAGTATATTTTTTCCATGTTGACCTGTGTTATAGGAAGAAGAGCTGTGCTTATTGATTCTTCCTCATGTATTTCTTAAACTTGGGTTCAAATGGATGTCAGGGTATACTCCTGCTAAAATAAATTATTTCTAAGTCAAGCATTTCTTTATTGTCTCAGGTACCTGGATTTATGACCAAACCTTGTTGTGTGGCATTTTCCACAGATGTATAGAAAAAGTCATCACTGTTCATCTTTGCAGAAGCTGTATGCGGATATGCTATACCAGCTCTATATAGCCCACTGTCTGTAGAAATGGGGGAGGGGTGGGTGCAGTCAGCACTTGTTCATATTCTTGTACTCCTTTCTATTAGGGAAGGAATGTGTTGGGGCTCACAGGAAGGAGACGTTTTCATGGTGTGTCAGTGCCCTTATAATGAAGACAGGCTTGGCTATTAGTTTTAAAGTGCCTGCTGTTATCTGAAGTATGTTAAGGTGATTGAAAACTAATGAAATTTATTATTGGTGGAGCACATCCTAACTAGTTTAATAAAGTAATGACACAGAGGCCAGCTCTAAGCCTGTTGAATACACTTTCAAATTGACCTTATGTCAGCTGTGTGTTTGAGCAGGCTGGTCCCTGATCTTCCACTCCAAGACCTCCAGAATCAGTGCAGCTGCCCTTAACTTCACCAAGAACCTTTGCCAATAATAGGAAGCATTTAGTACAATTTTGTGAGGCTTTGGAGGGACAAGGACTTTGATTACAGTATTTCTCTTCTGCAATCACTTTGAAAACTTGCAAGTCCTATTTAGAAGCTCTAAATACATCAATTATATAGCAAGTGCTGAGTGCAGCTGCATGAACTTTCCTTTTGGATCTCAAAAGTCAAGCTGACTTAAGGATAGTCATTTTAGGGGAGATGAGAGGCTTTTAGCAGTGCTGTGTTAGGTGCCTTGATTACGTAAGGTATAAGATGTTAGGCCATGGGTTCTGTAAACTTCTAGAGCAAACAAAGCATTATCTGTTGAAATTGGAACCCAGAGAGGGTTCTGTGCTGCACTCCAAGTTGGTGGTAACATAAGTCTGTTTGGATTCTTGATTATGTCTAGTGCCTTAACTGCAAAGCAATTGCCTTCCTAAAAAATACAGTGAGGAGGTTTGAGTTACTTGGTACTTTAGAGACTTGCCATCTCAGTGTCGCACTCCAGAATGACATGTCCCTTGTCACTGAAGGAGCAAGCATGAAGCTGTGCTGATTACCAGCCTTGAAGGCATGTTAGTATTAGGCTAGTCTTTGGAAAGGGATTGTCAGCTAATTCAGAGTCCATTTTCCTGCTATTTCAACTCTGTGCTCACAGCACAGGCTCCTAGCACTGCTGTATTAGGGCCATGTCTGTTGACTTTCAGTTGGAGAACAAAGCATTCCCAAAAGAGTGAAAATGCAGAACATGTCCAGCAGTATTTAGCCATCTGCTATGCATTAATTGCAGGAGTGATGAGCTGCTTGCAGAACCCTGGTATTGTGTTAATAGTGTGCAGTCGTGGGTTGTTTGCCTTCCCTGGATTAGCTGAGCTCAGGCTTGCTGGCTTCTCTGAAAACTGTAGCAGTGATCTCCAGTACCTGGTTCTTGGGCAAAATATTGTCTGAAAGGCTTCCATGACAAAAGGCAGCAAACTCAGCTGAAACAAACTAGAACAAACTGTGTTGATAGGTAGCTGTTCAGTCCTCCTACCTCTGTATCTCTGTTAAGGAAGACAGGACTTGGGAATATAATTGCTGTGGGGAATTAGAAGAGTTTACAGGACAGACAACTCTTAAGATGTGTATGCGGTTATTTCTTTTTACTATTCTAGTGTTGTTATCACAGACTTTTTTCAATATAGAAATTTAAAAAAAAAATCAGATAAATCCTGTCTTTAGGCATGAAAGTCACCTGGAGACTAAAGGGGAACAAATACATTTAAATTCCTGCAATTATGCATGAAACAGTTTGTAGGATAATTAGGAAAAAGCTATGTGAAAACAGCTTGTGCCATACTCCACCGAAAAATCTTGCAAGGCTTTGATTACTTGCTAATTATTCAGAGTGCTAGGAAAGCTGATTAAGCAGCTCTTTTCAAATTCTACCATGAAAGCAAAGTAAGTAGCCCAGCAATCCCTTCTGTTATATCAGTACTGGGTTTGTTGTCAGATCTGTTATAAGACCAATTCTTCTGTACAGAGGAATGTTCACAGCTTTCAGACTGGCTGTGAACTGGCTTTCGGACCTGGTTTGTTCAGCTCCTGCTTAAGGGAGGAAGGGATGAGGGCACTGCTGTGAAAAACAGGCTGACAGGGAGAAAGAATAACTTTGCTTGCTTCTGCTATCTGTGCAGGTGTTCAAAAATTCTTAGAGTAAACACTTTTGGACTTTATTTTCCCTTTATGGCACAATCCTCACCTCCGGCCTAATTCAGTGTATTGTAGCTGTGGTGTCATTCAGTGAGCCAAGTGGTGGTAGATGAATAATTTAAGAACTTTGAATTGTAAAACTGCCTGAGATGGCTGTGTGCCAGGTACTTTGTACTTGTAGATGTTAGTACTGCTTTTTACAGTTCTGTAAACTGCCAGAAACTTTCTACATGTCCACCAAACATTGGGAAGCAGGAGAATCTGTTTTCCTAGTGCTCATGTTCTTTTACCTGTTTTTCCATTCCTCTGACCCTGTCCAGCTCTGTACTTTGGCTTACCAAGTGGAGTAGCATAATCAGACCCTTTTCCATTCAAATTGCTGCTTCTTGTATGGAAGCTCTTGCAATTCAGCACAGCTATTGGTGCCCTTGAGCACTTGGGCCTAACTGCTGGTGGCAGCTGTGTCCTTTTCCTGTCTTTCAGAAGGGTACAGAAAGTCCTTCTTCTGCTGTTATTCCTGTAGAAATGCAGCGCTGGCTCTTTGATTTGTGAGGATAAATTTGGCCAGTGCTTGCTGTACTGGGCTAGACTTTTGTGGCTGTTTACAGTTTATTCTAACAAAGTGTGTGTATCTTTATTTCTGTAGAGATGTGGCACGTGTCATCCATGTCGAAAATAATTATCCTCACTGTCTGCACACTTTTTATCATCAGTAAAGGCAAGCTTCTCAAAGATTGAGGCAAATGACTGTCAAGCCTCTTAGTAAACACTGTCAAAGATCCAGCCTAGATCCTTCTCATCCTTTGTTTGCACACCAACCTGTGCTGGGTGAGCAGGCTGCCTGGTACCAGAAGACTCTTTTACGCTGTCACTGCTTTTCCCTTAGATGCAAGGAGATGAGTAGTCAGAAAAGCTGTCTTCAAGCTTTTCAGTGTTCTTTTCTTTCCCCCTAATAGCAAGCAGTGTTTGATCCCTGTCAACTCCTTAGTGTTTTACTCTGGGAGGAACACTTCCAGGAGAATAATAAACTAGAAGAACAGTGCTACCCCTGAAGCTTTGGCAGGTGAACATGCTGAGAGGCAGAGAAGAATGGCAGCTCCCTGTTGGTAAATTGAAGCATTGACCTTGCAGAGAAGCACCCTCGGGGGTCTGAGTTTTTGGTGGGTGCTGTGACACTGGCAGCAGTCTTGTGTTCTCCAGCTCTTATCAGCAAGGAGGATTCTAAATGCTGTAAATCCTCATACCTTGTTTTGACTAAAATACTTCTTGTAGTCACTGGTGGGGGAGGAGGGGTGTGATGGGCTCTTTACTAAATAAAAGCTTCTGAAGTGGTGAAGGAGGTGGTTTAGTCAAGGAGGCCAGTCTGTATTTTTAAATAGTTCTGACTTCATACAGGTACTGTGGGCAGCAAACAAACACTTCTACTCCATTTATTTCTTTTTTGAGGCTCAGGGAATGTGGAAGTTCCATAACTTGCTTAAAATTTTTTGTTGTGTATCTGCTGTGTCCTCATCACGTTGAGCAGTCTAGCTGAGTTGATGGAGAAAAAGCTGCTTTCTACATATTTGGGGTCAGGGGTTGAACCCTGCAGACTTGTATGAGAGTTTCCTTGATTGGAATTCAAATTGCATTCCCTAGCATCAAATAAAGGACAAGGCTCAAAGCAAGCTTGATTTTTGTAAAGCATTCTTTAAATACCTCCAAACTGCTCTGTAAAGGGAAAAGAATAATCTCTTACCTGTTGTAATGCAGGTAAAAATTCTTAGAATGTCCTGACACTGAGAAGTTGTAGGCTCTGTTTTCTCACCATCAGTATCCAGTGTGCTATAGCACATGTAAGAGTTAATGTTTAAAGTGTTAATCTCCTCAGATGAAATGAAGCAATGCTCCAGAAATAAGCCTGTTGCTGAACTTCCACTTCAGATCTTTGAGGACCTGAATGCTGATGCCTGCTAATAAAAATAGCACAGTTTTTATGTGCTTTGTGTGAGCTGCTTATACAGCTGCTGCTTTCCTAAATTCCTGCATACTGGATGATGTACGTGCTCTAAAATGATAATTACTGCCTGAGAGCCACTAAATTTAATCTACAATCACATGCTGGAATTGTTTTAAATATTAAAATGTTAGGAGAAATTTTTGGGAAACACCTAGGAATTGTCTTGTTCTGGAGCACTGTGGGCAGCCACCTATCAAGATGTGAGGCAGTGCTGCACAGCTGAAATGCAGGTTTGGAGCTCAAACCCGAACAGTGTTGAGCAGATTTATGTAAATGGGTGTGAATTCACTTAACCACCTAAGAGTGATGAACTCTGTACATGTTGGGCCATGTAGGACAGCTTCCATAATAAGTAACTACCATCCCCAGGCCTGTTCTCCTGTCTGCCTCCTGTTACTGGAAGTTACAGGGCTGCTTACTGGAAGACATAACTGCTCCAAATCTTTATCATTACTCAGGGTGCCTGCTATCTACTGCTACTGACCAAAATGGGGAAATGAGTCAGTTAAAAGCCTTTGGGTCTGGAGTAAACTCAGAAGCCATTTTTGTTTCACAGAAAGAAAAATCTCCGGTTTTGGTACAACATAACTTTTCTTTTGGATTTTTTTATCAGTATGTGCTTGTCTGGGTTGTTGTGTTATGCTGTCATTGTCCTTGTTTGGAGGCCTTGGCAAGAGGTCCTCCTGGCTGGTGTTCACTGCTCAGCTCCTGTCACCATAAGCCACAATTGCATAGCAGTGGAAATGCTGCTTATAGACATAGACATCCCTGGGCTTTGGTACCTCTGGGAGCAGCTTCTCTGGAACAGGACACTGAGGAATATGTACTGAAGCATCTCCATGCTGTGCTGGAATAACCTCTGCAGTACACTGCTTTTCAGAACAACTTCAGGTCATAGCAGACAGAGAGGAAGGAGTTGAAAATCTGTTGTCCTTGAACACTTTCCTTGTTTCTACTTGTTATCAATGCTGGAGGGAAGCCACCTGGTTTTGAGTGAAGGGCCCTTCTTTGAAAGACATGGTTAAATTTAGCAGTAATTATAGTTTTAGCATAAAATCTGAAGGACGATACTCAAATGCTCCTTAGACTGAATACTACTTAATTGCTCAGTCTGCATTGTTTCCCTGTGTTGCATCCTGCTGAGCTTGTTTTCTTAAGGTAAACCACAAGAAGAATGCCCTGAGTACATGCGCTTCTGTCTGCAGGATGATTGTTTTGGAGAAGCATCTTTTTTCAGCTGTTTGCCATGAGGAATGTTGACTTCACTACAAAACAATCTGTTCTAGCTCTTGCTATCAGCCCTGGGTAGTTAGGTTTTTTCAGCTGGGTTGAGGATAGAAATGTCTCTGAAACTGTGTAGTAGGCTTAAATAAAATTTATCTAATCTGATCTGCCCTTTCAGAGGGTAAAGGCTTTTGCACAATTCCTGGCAAGTTTTCTCCCTCACCAGTGTCGTATTGTGCGCCTTTGGGACTGAAGAGTTCTTCCTGTGCTCTCTTCTTTTTGAATGATTTTAGTAAAAGCAAGCTAAGTCCACACCAACCCTGTAAAAAGATGTCCCATCCTTCAGTCTTGTACAGTCTTGTGCTGTTAGGCTCAGTACTTGCTCTTGGAAGTTCTTGTAGACTTTGTCTCATTGAAAGACATAAGTCACACGAATGTTTCAAAAATAATTTGTCCATTGGCAAAATGGAGGGTCAACAGAAATAGTGTGACAGGCAGATCATGTGTCTGATTCTGCTATAGATTGTAAGGATACCTTGTCCTCAGCTGAGAACAGATTTTACCTGAATTCAGTGACAGAGAGGAATCACTTACTGTAAAGGCTTTACCGGGTTTTGTAGTAGGTTAGATTGACAACTTGTTGTAGTAAACAGAAGTAATATCTTTATTAGCTGCTCGGTTTTGCATCAATCTTATACGGTAAGTTCTAATCTGTCTTAATTTTTCACTGATATTACAAGTTCTGTGCTATCTGGGCAACTTTCTTCCCTTTCCCTGTTGAAGTGTTGTGCTGTTCAGTCTCCTGAGCCTGGATACTTAAGGGATGTGGTTTGCCTCACAAGTCTGTTGCTTAAAGGCTGATGGGTCTAAACAAAAAGTTTAGATAGCAAGCTTTAGATAACAAGCTTCTTCTTGAACACTTGCATGTATTTGAGAGCTTCAACTGCTTTTAAAACTTACGTGCAAACTAGAAATATACTTAATGACTTGGTAGAACTTACAAATATCTGCATCAAAGTACTATGCACATCACTCATGCTGAAGCTTGGCTTTATGCAGAGTGACTAACACAAGCCATCTTTGCTGCAGGCAGTGATGCTTAAGCAGGTGGCTGGAGTTAGCATCATAAAAGATAAGCTGAGCATTTTACTTGGTCCATGGGATGCTCAAACACTTATGCATTCTGCAGGGAGTGACAGTGAATGCTCCCTTGTCCATAGGGCTTCACACAGTTTTAGCTTTGAGGGAAACGTGGAAACTGTAGTTGTCACTTGACCGTCATTATGGATGAAGTGAAAGGGATTCCTGCCTTAAATAAAAAACATGTCAAGGAAAACTGCATGTGCTGTTTGCCTGTAAAAGCAGTATAAAGGTTTGATTTATTGCACATCGGTACTTAGGTAACCTCCAGCTGGGTTATGCAAAGACAGGTCTGGGGGTTTCTTTCCCCGGAGAAACCATCAGTGACCTGAAGAGGCAGACTGTGGGAAGCAGTGTGCTTGAAACCATTTGCCTTCGTTTAAACTCTGGCAGTAGTGGTGAGGCTTTGAAGACTATTCTGATTTAATCTCTTAACAACATCCTGTGGTATGTGCTGCTGCATCTGTTCCAGTGGATGGCTGTAACCTATGGCTGGGAACTGAACTGTAGGTTAAACATGAGGATGTCTGCAGATATCCTTGATTTTTGGTTTGTTTTGGTATTTTTTCACGGTAGCAGTAATCAGCTATAACAGCTGTATAACTTAGCTGCTGTAGCTGGACAAATTGCTTTCCTGTTAGCCCTATAGGGTAAGATTTTCAGATAGTCTTTGAGTTGAAAAGCACTGTATGGAAGCAGAATCACCAAAACTTTCCAATGCATGTTCTCACCCAAGATTAGAAACCATGAAGCAATGCTGACATCTGAGTCTCCTAAAAGAGCTGAAAATTCTTATTATAGGTTGTATTTGTCAGCTCCCCTCAGAAGGTGCTAGCAAACCCTATCAGTAAAGGATGTCTGTGGGGAGAAAAAAAGACAAAAAGCTAGTCAGGCACTGTCTAGTGTGGAGTATGGCTACTGATGTGAACTGGTGCCACAGTAAATGACTGGGGTGAAGCCAGCTGTTTTTCCTTATGTTGGGAGAGCAGTGTCTCTTCCATCTGGCATAATAGGTGTGTTCAGAGCCCCTGCACTGAGCTGTATGAGACTTGAGCAGAACTGTGTGTAGTTCTTGGGCAGCCTGGTTTAGTCTGACAGCCCTATCCCAGTGGGTATTTACTCTGGATTGTGAGAATGGACCCACTGACTACTTTCCAGCTCTAGCAGCTATTGCAGAGGATGAGCTTGTCCAGCCTCTGTCACTGCTGGGAATCTGCACAGTTCTACATTGTGCCTGGCAAGACCCAGTGCAGGGATGGTCCCTAACAGAAGAGGGGTGTGATGCTCCTGGCCTTGCCTGGATCCTTTGAAAATCTTTTTAGTTGAGTGATCAAATCCAGAATGCACTGAGGGCTCATTTACAAGGTTGTGAGCAACTTTTGCAGCCTTTATTGAAGCACTACCTGCTTCTCCAGAAATCTGTTTTGGATCTCTTTGGGAAGTGCACTTGCAAAAATGAGTGAAACTACAGCAAACTGTTGTGTTGCTTTGACTGTAAGAAGTCTCCCTCGTAGTGAGGGTGAAGAATGGGGAGAAAGAGAGCATACTGCTGCCCTTGTCTTGCTAAACAAGCCTAAGTAGTTTTTATTTGATAGGAAGTCTCTTTAAGGAGTGTGTGGGAGAGGAGGGAGTTGCGGATATGACACATAAGAGCTGGCATGGGGAAAGGTCCAGCTGTATGAGTAGGCAGTGTCAGAGCATAAAGGTAGGGTTTGTCACGTTCTGGTGGATTATGGGCTTTAGTAAATTTGAGCTGCCTAGTTCTCTTCTTCTAGAAGAGAGAGGAACATGATCTCTGCTTCATGTGCTCTCAAGAAGGCAGAAGGAACAATTGCAGGAAGCCCCAAACACAGCAGGGAGGGACTTGCTAATCCCTCAGGATCCAAGGCGTTGTCAGAAGCTCTCAAGCTTCTTCTGGATAGCCTGGTCTGTGCACCAGAGACCACAGTTCTTTAACTGGAAGTGTGTCTCCCGGGACTGCTGTTCTCCTCAACAATAAATCATTCATGCTTTCCTGTTCAGAGCTGATGTAACTCTCTTTTTCAAGGCATTGGCTCAGTCTCCTTTGCTGAGTGACCAGGTGACTTGCCCACAGGCTGGTGGTGCTAGGGCGCAGTATGTTTCCTGTTAAACCACTTGCAGCTCTGCTTGTGCTAAAACAAAATTGATAACTAAGCCTTTAATGCTTTCCAGCTCATAGCTGTGTTTCTCACGTATCTTTTTTGAGGGCCTGTAAGCCAGGAAAAGAGACAATCTGCCTTGTTACACAGCTTTAATATACCCTTGATAAGCATGAATAATTGGTAGACTCGCCCCTCTTACTGGAAGGGATTTGTTATTCAGTGGAGTTTGGCCAG
This sequence comes from Corvus brachyrhynchos, assembly GCF_000691975.1. NCBI lineage: Eukaryota > Metazoa > Chordata > Aves > Passeriformes > Corvidae > Corvus > Corvus brachyrhynchos. The sequence goes on along the minus strand of NW_008239758.1, from coordinate 5,375,558 downwards.
TTTTGACTGGTTCTTTTAACACTGTCTCAACTTTTACCTAATTCTGAACAGCAAAATCAACCTGTACTGTGCTCTTTGCTTAACTTAGTAAAGCAGTTCTGTGTAAAATGATCCCAACCAGCAAGTCTTGGGGCTTTCAGTTTTCTAGAACTTGCTGTGAATCCTGCTGTTTCTGCCACTGACTTGTACAGTCAAGTGCTTACACAGGTTCATGTGGCTCTACCCAGGAGGCTTCAGTGTTTCAATTAAAACAGATTTACAGCACTGTGCAGTTCTGGAGGTCACTTTGGTTGGTTGGCAACATGCAGTCCCAGTCTCACCGAGGCACAAGGCCTCTGTGTATTCAGTGAGAAGCATTTGTTCCTCTAACATCTCAATAATAGGGAATGTGCGGGGTTTGGCTTCTGCTGTTGCTATCAGTGCTGATTTTTCAGCTTTGAGAGCGTTTTGGTCTCTCCTCTTTTATAAGGCTGCAAAGATCACTGCTGCCAGTTCAGTCATGGCAAAAACAATTCCATATTTGTTATTATATTTGGGAGCTGGTGAGAGATTTATGGGAGTGCTTACCTGTTCTCAAAGGCTCGTTAACACAGCAGGGGTAAGTAATTAAATTATTGCTTTTCAGGTACATTCCACCCCTCATCTGGTGTCCAGACAGCTCTTTATGGAAAAATGGGGAGAGTGAGATCACCACATCCATATGGACTTCGCAAGTACCTCACGATGCCAGATGGAGCGACAGCCACCTTTGATCTCTTTGAGCCATGCTCTGAGCACTGCACTGGAGGTGAGTCAAACAGCTGCTGGCTGCTAACCTTGATTCTGTGCTCTGGGGGACAGATGAGGAATAGAGCCCTCAGAAAAAGCAGATTTCTTTTTTTTTAACTGTCAGAGTTGAGATCTTCATGGTACAATGCTGCACAAGAACAGTTACTGTTATCTTTATTGCTGAAGAGAACCTGAGCAGTGCTTTTCTAATGAGATAAAAGTTCAGTGGCTAGAGCTGGTGATGTTGGAGCTTTGCACATGAGAGTTACAGTTAATTTGAAGTGCAGATGATAATCCTGAATGTAATTTACTGTGCTTACTTGAATTACAGCAATTACTTTCTTGGTTGATGAAATGATATCTTGTTAAACTAGTGAATAGTGTCAGCAGATCAAATATCATTAGATTAGCCACAAAGTAGATGATGGCTAATGTCAGGTGATCAGAATGTCTGTGCTTAGCAAAGCTTCATTTGGAAGATCTCTATTACACCCAGCTCGAGAAGGGAAATGAGGGGGAAATAGTGCAACCAGTCTACTTGGGAGGCTGGACTCCACAGCTTCCACGCATGTCACAGTCAGAACAGGCTGTCAGAAGGCAGAACATGTGTAACATCAAAAGTGTCCTTCGGAGGGAAGAATGTACTCTTGGTCTCTAGGCAGTGCCAGTAGAACTGTTTGCACAGCTTTCCCTGAAGTTAAAAACTGTTCATCTCCCCTAGCATGAATTACTTTTTCACATCTGTAGCACTAGAGCTGCTGGTCTCCTGTCCCATATGGGATTTTTGGCAGACTAGTAGGAATTCTAGCTTGCTTGTGGTAGGTGGTTTCCCACGGATCTGAAATGGAAGCCTTCTGACTCTCTTAATTTGCATGAAGTGACATTTACTTAACTTCCCTCTCTCTCTGAGCACAGATGATGTCACGATGGTGATCTGCCCGGGGATTGCTAACCACAGTGAGAAGCAGTACATCCGCACCTTTGTTGACTATGCCCAGAAAAATGGGTACAGGTGTGCTGTCCTCAATCACTTGGGAGCCCTGCCAAACATTGAGCTCACTTCACCACGGATGTTCACATATGGTAGGTACTTCGTGGCACCTGGGGAACTTATTTTCAAGCTTGTGGAGTTTCTAGGGCTTGATCAGCCTCCTTCAGGATAACACAACTGCTGTACCCCAATGAGGGTAACAGTTTTGTACTGTTTCTTGGGAGTTAAACTGAGCGTAGATGGGAGGAAGAGGGCAGGCTAATACTGAATTCACTTTTGTCTCTTCTGCCAGCTCTTACACATGTATTCTCATCAAGAGGCAGTTTTTTGTTAGAAAACTTTTTTGGGGAAAAAAACCCCTTTTGTGGCTACCAAGAGCCTGTTCAAATGATTTTAGAGATACTGAAATTGCCAGTTTCATGGAATGTGAAACAAACCTGTCCCTGAAGGATAAATGCCATTTCTGAGGCTTTGTAGGATGCAACCTGAGAGGAGTTTGTACCAGCCTTTCCAGAAAGTACATTTATATCCCAGGAGGGACACATGAGGATTTGCCCCAGATGTAACACAAGTCAACAGCAACAGTTGTAGAGTATGACAGTAAAGCTGCAGAAGTGGTAGTGCTCAATTGCCATGATTTTGGGCTCTCACCTTGAGTATAAGGAAGTCGTTCTTAACCTAGAAATTAAAAGGAATAAATTATTTGAAATTGTCAAGGGTGACTCCAGTTAGTCTTAATTGCCCTCTTGGTGAGTAATGTGCTCTTTGTAGAATGGGCCCTCTTTGCCTGTGACCTAATCTGCTTGTTCCTGAGCTCTCTTGAGCCCTCTTCTCCTTCTTTACTGTAAATATCTATAGGTACCCTGTCAATTGTGTGTGGAGCAGATTTGTGTTAGCTTTTGTTTTTTTAAAGTTAGGCAAGCTCCTGATTAGAGTTTGGATTATAACAGAATAGTTATCTTGAACAGGTAATTGTCAAAATAGATGTATTGTGCTTTGAGGTGCCAAATCGAGCAGGCAAGTAGGCTGTAATGCTTTGTTGCTTGTTCTAGAATTATTAAATATATTCCTCTTTGGGAAACACTTCAGGAATACCAAATACCTTCATTTGTAGTGAGGCCCTAGGCTGTTAATGGCTGCAGGACTACCATGTCTTGAAAACTAAATTTGTCCTTGTTAAAGCATTTGTTATTTTGCTAAAAGTTAAGAGTTTGCTTTCATGGAGCTTTGCTCTAGGCCTAAGGGTGTTATTCTGTAGTGCATCTCTTGAGACATACCCTTCTGAGTCTTTCATAGCCTTGGAAAGGGCAAAGAATGCCTAGCACTTCCTTTGAGCAAGACAGTAAATCACTTGGCAGAGTTGCTTGTTAAGTGCCAGCAAGACCATGAGCAGACTTTACTCTGCCTCCTACCCAAATAACTCAGTGCCCTTTCAGCTTTGCTGTATTCCAGGCATGCTTGTTGAGGAGCAAGTAGCCTAAATCTGGGATTTGCTGAACCCCAGCCTCTATATCAAGTTTGACCTGTTGCTATTCTAGTATTGGATTCCTGAGCTGCCCTGAAATCACAAAGGTCAAACACTGAAGTATTTCGACCACTGGCTTCTTCCAGAGGAAGCCAGAGCAGTGCAGCATTTGTTGTCTTGAAGATTGCTCATTAAGAATGTTCACAAGGAAGTGCCCAAACCCTGCGGAAACACTCAGGAGCTTGCTGTTCCACTGAAGCAAACAAACCGTGGTGCTCAGAGTTTACTCCAGATCTAGGTAAAGCTGGAGTCTGATGTCTGAGGATGCTACAGCTGGGGTGAGGGCACAGTGGAGCAGTGTTAGGTTAGTACAGGGTAGAATCCTGGAATGCTAGGATTTATCTCACTGGACAAGTTCCAGAGGAGAGAGCTGAGCGTCTGACTCTGGACAGGAAGAAACATCTGGAGTTCTATTCCTGTTGTCGGTGTGATGCCTTCTGTGATTTGCAGCCTTAAATCCAAAAGGAAGGTTAATGAGCTGCATAAACAGTTGATACCAGTGTACTAATGCCATCACTACTGCAGCTGCTTCTCCATACTTCCTTTTCCTGTACTCATAAGCAGAAGAAATAGTTGTAGGTACTCAGATTGTTGCCTGTGTGGAGGCCTTCAAGTCTCTCAAACAATTGGAGGATGCCAGTACTGCCAGAAACTGGATCCCTCAGTGCCTGCAGCCTGTGGGATGCAGGTGGGTGTTCACTGACAGCAGAACAGATCTGTACAGAGGCACTTAACTATTCTCTTGATGTGGGGATACCCACGTGTCTTTTAGGGAGCTGCAGGATCTTTACCCCTTCACTGGTTACAAAGGGCTGAATGTGTCTGTGCTTAAACCCTTCTCTCTGATTCCAGAGATCACCTGCTCAGTCAGGCTCTGCAGCAGTCTGCTGGCAGCTCTTCCTGACAAGCCACTCTCTTCCCCTCCTGATAGCAGCACGGATTTGGGGATCCATGGTGGTCTTGCTAAAAACAAAGGAGCAAACTGCATTCCAGATACCCCATTTCACTTCAAAAGTGGTAAACTGCCTCAGGAAAGTAATGATGTGTGCTGGTCCTGCATAGTAATGTCAAGCCCAGAGTTGCTGGACTGCTTCTTAAGCTGTTTTAGAAAGGAAGAGTTTTGATTGTCACGTTAACTGTCACCATGATTTTTAAGCAACTAAATTTCATCTTGCTTTGGCACTCTGTCAGAACTAAGCATGAGCTAAGCTCTACAGGACTCACAGATGTATTGAACACATGTGAATCAGAGCTGTTAAAACCTTAAGGCTATTGAAAAGTCAGAAGGGGTAAGAAAGCTGAATTCAAAGCATGCAACTGAAGCTTCAAGTGAGAATTGAAATATATCAGATGCTTTTTAACTTCGTTCTTCTTTTTAGGATGCACCTGGGAATTTGGTGCCATGGTGAATTACATCAAGAAGACCTACCCTCAGACCCAGCTGGTTGTCGTGGGCTTCAGCCTGGGTGGAAACATAGTGTGCAAATACCTGGGAGAGAGCCAGGCCAACCAGGAGCGAGTCCTCTGCTGTGTCAGTGTGTGCCAGGGGTACAGTGCACTGAGGTGGGTCTGGGGTCTTCTCCGTGCTGGTCTCTTCTGGGAGTGCAGGAGTGGGCAGATCTTTGCAAGGACAAGGTGAAGATGGGTGTTTCTCTTGCACTGAACTGGTCTGACACACTGAGTGTGTAGGACGGCACCTTCCTGAAGGAGCCTGAAGCTTTGTTGATTTGCAAGCACAAGTAAACTTTGTCAGCAATGCAGACAGGTTTTCTGTACCTGGCCAGGTACCTGCTGGCAGCTTCTGGACTGTGCATGTGATGCTGTCTCATGGCTGCAGTGTCCTAAGAGGAGGCATTCCCTGTGCAGTCCTGGTGTAATTAACCAGGCAGGCTGGGCAGCGTGATCAGCTGCTGAGCTGATGCCAGGTTTGCAAGCAATAGTTTACACTGTCTCATCACTGTGAGAAAGATCCCGTGGTTCATAATAGCTTGTTTGGTTTCAGTGTGCAGTTTCATCTGGCAGCTCTTACCTGGGAAGACTGGAAAGACACAGCACATTCACTGTCAGTCCATGCTCCCCTCTTAGTGTGTGTCACTGAAACAGTGCTGTGGGCTGATCAGGGGATGGAGAGGTGCATGCAGCTGTGTTATAGGAGTGGGGAAGGTGGGGAGGGAAAGTATTGCAGCCCTAAAGTCTGAAAGTATTAATCTGTCTCCCCACCTGGAAGCCAAGGCTGTGGCACTTTAGGAGCTGTGATGGCTTCACTTGCATGTGTTGATGGAGGGTCCAGGCACAGCACTGCTGGTTGAAAACTGGACTTGACTAAGGTACTTTAACCTTTCTGGGTATGCACAGCTAATGGAGATTCAAATGCTATAACTGGCTAAGCTGCTCTTTTCAGTTTTTGCTGTCTGTACATGCTGACAATTACTAAGGTGTAGCTGACTGTGCAGTAATTTACCTGCAGTTTTGAGCCATGAGACTATTTACAAGGCAGAAGGGGCTGTTGAGACTCAGGTATTTGGGTCAAGATCCTTTGGGCTGATATAAATGGTGAAACTGTGGCAGGTCTGTGAGGGGCTTGCTGTGGAATTTGGCCTCACAGCCTGGTCAAGGTAGCTGGAGCTCTCGATGCTGATGATGCTCTGCCTGTGCAGGGACCAGCTTGTTATTCAGCAGTCTGAAGACACCTTTTATGAATCAGGTTCTTACAGGTAAAAGCAGAAAGCTTTTCCAGAAGCATTAAGATGTGAGTAAAAGCTTGATGTGCATGTAATATTCCAGCTATCTAATCCCTTTTGAGGTCAAATGTGACTACTGCTAAAAAAGTGTATAATCTGCTGCTAGTTCACACCCTTAAAATCTGAACAGATGTACAGGAACAGCTGTTCTATTTTGTTTCAAGTAAAATGTTCTTAGCTGTCCTGGGGTTCTGGCATAGAGCATCCTTTTGAAGCCAGCTCCTTAATTGCAACCATCAGACAGGGTTTGCAGGGATAATATCTGGCTGAGGTCCACTTGGTTCATCTTCTACAATTATGCAATATTGTATTCCTGATCTCCAAAATGATGTTGTGAGTAATGCTGTTATGCTTGCATGGCAAAGACAACTTGATGAACAATTCTTCACTTGGATATTTGTGTGGAAAAACAACTGGCTGGGTTTTTTTTCTTTTCCCTGAGTTTAATGCACCCCATCGTGTGGGTTGTGTGGATTATTGAGCTCTTGCCTCCACCTGCTGGGTAAACATCTCCTAGCAAACCTCCTGCCACACAGCATCTGCTCTGTATTACTGGACAGCCAGCAGGAAGGCTTTTCAGGTCTTGTCTCCCTTCCTAATATCTACATCTGCTGTAAGTGCTAATTAGCTGAAGAGCTAGGAGAAAACATCTACCAAGCAAAAGACAGGAGGAGGGAGGGCCTTGTGCCCTGGATATAAAATTGGGAGGGAGGAGGTGCAAAGCCACTGCCTTCCCAGGTTTGCTCTGGTAGGTTAAAATAGCTGGCTTCAGCCTTCAGGGCTACATGGAAGTGGATTACCCTGGTAGACAAGACCAGTTAGTTTACAATTCCTTTTTTTTTATATTAGCTTGTCCAGCATTTATTCCCCAAATAACTTTCATAAATGAAGGAAAAAGGTTTTAGTGAACAAGGTGAACTGAGGATCTGCCTTTCCAGAGCAGCAGCAATACCAGGATCTGCCAGAAGAATGAGACTCTTAGTTTAATGAATTAACACAGAGTCTAGGGAATGTGTTCCCTGAGGCTAAACAGGGACAGGTCTCCTCATTCCTTAATCTCTGCCTGCATAGGCTTGATTCTGCTTCTTGATCTTGTGGAATGCATCTTCACCATAGCTACAGGCTGTGGGGAGAGACCTCAGCTCTGAAACCTGGGCAGCCCTCAAAATACTGGAAGCTGCATGTGGTATTGGTTTTTTTTTTTATGCTTGCAGCTCTTCATATTAGGAGTACTGCTGTACACCACAGGGACTGCAGGGCAGCATAGCAGCTTTAACTTCAGACATCTTGTGATAACTTAATAGGTTTGCTTGGAAAACCTTTTGTGAAGAAAGAAATGTGCCTTTTCCTATCTTCCTTTTTTCACCTCCCCTGGTATAAATGTGGTAGGTATAGCCTGGCTAGATAAAAAGATAATGGATTTTTTTTTTTTCAAACCATACTCCAGCATGGCTAATTACAAGAAAACAGCTTGCTCTTGCCTGGTAGGGGACTTGCAGGATATAGCTTGGAAGGTCATGTTAAATCTACAGTAGTTCTCATGGTATGTTAATGTTTAAGTGGTAGGAGAGCCTACCGCTTTCAGCAGTAGCTGAAACTGCTCCAGCATTCTTCAGTCTCAGTAAATGATAGTATGTTCCCTCAGTAACAGCAAACCCTGCTAGGAGTAAAGCTCTAACCTGCCCATGACCCTGCACAGCAAAGGAGTGCTGGTATCTGGCAGAGCTCACACAACTCTGGGTGGCTTAAATTCTGTTTTAACAACAGATAAGCTGTGAAGTGCTCTGCTGCTTTTGAGAATAGGTAAAGGCTTCGACTCAGATGCCACTGCAGCTGCATCTAGTATTTATTCCTACAGTTCCTGCCAATGAAGTGAAACAATAATAATATCTGTACATATTGGAAACATCTGCACAAATTATTTCCTCTGCAGAGCTATATTACACAATAGGCAGCACTGTTGAGCAACAGGTTTTAGCCCTTTCCTTGAAAGTCCTATTATGTAAATTACATTCAACTTCTGCAGAGGGATACTAAAATCCTCTTGTCAGTGTTGTGGATCTTGATTGATGGCTCTTAAATGCTCTGATCAAAACCACTAATTGCATTGTGCAAGATGAGACTGCAGATCTGTTTTCTGATACTAAGGAACTTCATCAAAGTGGAAGTCATTTCCTGGAAAAGGTTAAGCTGTGGCAGGGAAGGCCTGGAGGTTTGTTTACACAGCCCCCAGGCTGCCATAAGATGTTAACAGTGTATTAATCTGATCTTTCAAGAGCTCCACTAACAGCTTTGTTTGTTCTGCCCTGTTTTTTCTAGGGCCCAGGAAACCTTCATGCAGTGGGATCATTGTAGAAGATTTTATAACTTCCTCATGGCAGACAACATGAAGAAGATCATCCTTTCTCACAGGTACTGCAGTACATCACTTACACTGACAGTATTGATTAGGTCAATTGCTATATTGGATTTGTCTGCCTGGTCCTTTAAAATAGGACTCCTGAGAGGTTATGCACAAGTTCCTTGGTGGGTCTTTAGATGAACCAACAGAGAAGGTGAGCTTATGTCAATCTCATTATACTGTAAAATAGACAAATAAGCTTTGGTCATCTTGTTAGAAGAAAGACTTGGTTGTCTTTTTGTATTCTGGGGAAACTTGCTTAATGAATAAACAAGACATGCACAGGAAAACATTGCAATTAGACTTCAAAGTGGAGTATTCTGCATCTGTTTCACTTCTAGCCAAAGAATTCCCTATTGAAGGAGCCTCTTGTTCTGCCACCTACCTGAGGTAGGACTAACCTTCAAGATCTGCTGTATGGAGTTGCTGCTTATCAAACAAGCAAATAGTCAAACCTGTAGCTCTGGCTTCTAGCTGTTCCTCTAGAAAGAGCATGTAGCCAGCAAAACACTCAACATTGCTGTTCCTGGAGTGCAGGTGTACTGTAGGATCCCTCTGCTGCTGTTGCTGTTCTGTGGCTCTTGCATAACAAAGAAATTTGTGTGCTAAACAGGTGACTGTGCTCAATGTTGGTGCTTTCCCCACCAAAAGGTCTCTGGGTGGTACTTTCTAGGCAAGGAAGTACCTCATCTATGTGTATTGGAATTTGCCTGACTAAAGGGAAAGGAAGGGAATATCTAAGACCTATTTCACTGAAGGAGCATGTGTCACTTCAGAACTTCAGGTTCTTTGTTTACACTCCTTTGCAGTATAAAGCACTTGGAGGAGGAGGGTAGCCAGTGTAGGATGATCCACATAATTCATTCCAGGTTTACAAATATTTAGACACCTTGACCAAATTTGACATTTGAAGTTAGGTAAGATCCCATTAAAAGGTACTTAAATTCTTAACCCAGAAAAAGCCAGTGCTGGCTTGAAGGCCAAGTGTGTTAAGTAAACTTTTTCCATAATCACTTGTGCTCTAACTCCCTCAAATCAAACCTAGCCTCCCTCCTGCTCTGCCCTGCAGCTTGCCTCTCAAAGGGAATAAAAATCCCTTTCCAACTTGTGGCTTTTGTTCTGTTTCTTAGGGCAGAAGTTTGTTCTGGTAAAGAAACACATCCTCCCCTGAGGGCAATAATTAATATGACAAGTGTCCATAGTAAATAGCTTTCTTCTAGGGTAATACCCTGAGTCACTTCTGTGTGTGAGGTAGCCTAAAGTCTGTGCTGGGGGGCTTTAGAACCAGATGGTGAAGGAGATGCTATGCCCAGGATTGTTGGTGCTCTCACCCAAACCACCCACAGGTTTGGTCTGAAGCCAAAGAAGCCTCCCTCCTAACATGTAGCCTCTATTCCAATTACCCTTAGTGCTCTCTGTTCTGGGAAGTTTCTTTTAAGAGGGCCCCCCATGCAGTTTCTCAGTGTATAAGGGAAAGCATTTTTTCCTACGAGGAGGCTGCTAGGGTTTGTTATGTCTTGCTGCAAAGGTAAGTGGACAAATAAGCTGTTCTTGCTCCCAAGACAGCCTCATGTTTATGTAGCCCACTTCTAATCTTATCTTGTCAGATTTGGTAAACTCAGTTGTCCTTGAACAGGTCATGGTTTTGCTGCCCTTATGTTATTTGGATGTAATTCTTGATGCTACTCTTTCCAGGCAAGTTCTTTTTGGAGATAACAACATGAAGAAGCCACAAAGCCTGTCAGATGCTGATCTGGGCAAGCTCTATACAGCAACATCACTTATGCAGATCGATGATAACGTTATGAGGTATGAAGGGCAATTCTCTGCTCCTGTATAGCGCTCCAAGTACCCTCTCTTCCCAGTGTTGCTCTTGCAAGCCCCTTGCTGAGCCTGTTGGAATCTGCTGAAATACAGTGAACACAACTTCAAATTCTTGCTTGCCTCCACATTAAAGAAAACTTAGCAGAGAAAAGGAAAAAAAACAACAAAAAACAACTTACTATTTACAGTCACAGCTTCTTGAAAATCATCCAGGAGGCATTTATTTCTTGGTAACACCTGAACCTGCAGCCTTCACTAAGGTAGGAAGAGGCCAGCTCTGCTGCCAAGCTCTAGCAACAAAAAAGGGGAATGTGGAAAGCAGCTCAGAACTGCTCATGGATTTCCTTAGCTCTGTTTGAAAACATCTTCTCCCTGTAAAACACTGCTGCTTTCTCAATACACAGTAGGGCTGACTGAGATAATGCAACCTTTCTTATTTGTCATACTAACACCTAATTAAGTGCTCTGCTTTAATAAGCAGTAGCCTGTTACTGCCTGTGCCTTTGACATCAACATAACACTTGAAGTGGCAGTGTTCATACCATGGCATGTTCTGTATCAGGCATTGACCCCTTTCCAAAATAAAACTGTAAACTGTTAGCTAAAAAGCTGTGACACTTTTGGCAAGCTAGGAGTATCGTTGGCTGCTTATAAAAAATCCATTCCTAGGGAAATCTCCCTAGTTGTCCCCCATCCCTGAGGCCTTTCTAGCTTGGACTAACAGCTATGTTGTCCCTTTTATTAAAAAAAAAAAGGCACTTGAATATAGGCTTACTGAATTCTTGGTTTGGGATGGTGTGAAGGGATTTGGCAAAGAAGTGGAACCACAGTGAATTCTGGGGAACTTGTCCAGTAAGTTTGAGGTTTAT